>NW_016107318.1:12013538-12118421 GCF_001604975.1 Cebus imitator
GTTTTTTATTGCATCAATTTGGTTATTCTCTCTTTTCTTTTTTATTAATCTGGCTAGTGGTCTGTCTATTTTGTTGATCTTTTCAAAAAACCAGCTCCTGGATTTATTCATTTTTTGAAGGGTTAAAAATATGGAATGCTTCACGAATTTGCGTGTCATCCTTGCGCAGGGGCCATGCTAATCTTCTCTGCATCGTTCCAATTTTAGTATATGTGCTGCCGAAGCGAGCACAAATTTTTACAACTTTAAAAAAAAAATTACTCAAATTTGGGTGATATTTTAGAAAAAGTATATTTATATTTTAATAATTATTGAATGAATAAGCAGATATTCTTATTGACAATTCATGATAAAATGCACTGCTAAAAAGATGTGATTTATAATTAATTAAAACACTTTAAGCAATAAGCCCTTATGAATATTTTAATAGAATATGAGCATAATATATTCCATTTAAATACTCAGAGGATTGTATTAATGGCCCAGAGGAGAAATCTACAGATGACACGATGTTTGGAGAGAATGACAATACATGAAATGACAAAATTAGTATCCAAGATGATCTGAAATGTTGGAAGACTGGATAGCTCAAACAAAATTAAGTTTAATAGGGACTAATACAATGTCCTGCCATGTTTCCTAAACCAGTCTCAGAAGTATAGCAGCAGAAGCAAAAGTACATTGAACAGGATTGGGGATTTAAGTCAAGAGTAAGCTGAGGATTCATTAACACGTTTGTTTATAAGTGAAGTCATTCAATCAAGAATTACTACCTACTCCATGCAAGGAAGGCACCATAACTGTATCTGATAATATAATTCAGACTGACAGGACTATCTTCAAATCTTTTCTCTCAATGTCTTGTTCTATATACAGCTATTATTCCACATATGAGTTATAACATTTTGTTCTCATCTAGATGCCCAGGTATAAGGGTGTCTGCATCAAATCAGAGTATCTGGAAACCGTGCCATAAGAGAAACAGCAAATGATTCAACTGCTTAGACTGAAGAATGGACTATGTAGGTGTCAAAAACATTCTTCTTTGAATATCTGAGGATTGAGGTAAGAAAGTGGAGCTAGGCTTGCCTCTCTTTATCCCCAGTTCAGAACTAGAAATAATGAGGAAAGTTGCATGAAGTTAAGTGTAAGTGAGCATTAAACAAACAATGACTTTCTCCTAATTAGATCTGTCTAAAATGAAATAATCTAATTTCGCTCAAGAAATAGTGACTCATCTATCAATGAACATATAAGATTCTAAAAGCTATAAATTGAGTAAAACAATAACAACAACAAAATCTAACTTCTATTGGGTACTTAATATAGTAAGGCACTTTTCTAAGTGTTTTTATGTAGATTATTCTCATTTAATCTTCACAGCTGTCCAATGACAGTGGTAGTGTCACTGGACAGGAAGTATGTATGATGATTAAGAGCATGGTCTCAGGAGCTGGACTGAGTTCGGATCCAGACTTTGTCACTTACTTGCTTTGTGACTTATCTTGGCTGAGTTTCCTCATCTGTAATAGGTGAATGACAGTAGTATAGCCCACGTAGGAGGATACTCAGGATTAACTGTGTTAAGGCATTTAAAGTTCTTAGAACAGTGACTGGTTCTAAGTGTCAGTGCTCAATGCTCAATGGGCATTAGCTACTATCTCTATTTTACAGAGACTTAGGCATAAAAAAACAAAGGAATGTGCCCAAAGTCATAGAGCTAACATATGGGGAGGGCAAGAACCTGATCTTTGTTTTGTAAAATATGAAAAGGTTCAAAAGTAAAGGAGTATCTGTGGGAAAAATTAAGTGGTTCACACCTAGCATGATGTTACTTAGGCAAGAGGCCTTAGAATGAAGGCAACACAGGAGGAGATCAGATGCTAACGACAGACTTTAATTCCTTCAATGATTTTATTCAGTTAATGTTTATTAAGGGCCCAGCATGTACTGGGTAGTGGAGAAACAGTGAACAAAATAAACAAACCCTCATGGATGTTACATTCTGGTATTTTACGTTTCCTGGACTGGGTTCTACAAAATGCTAACAACTGGACAAAGAAAGCAATTCAGGTTTCATGATCTGCACTTTAATGCATTACCCTCCACCTATACTGCAAACTTTGATGACTTTGTTTGAATCTAAATTTAAGAGTAAAGACCTTGTAACACATGCACTCTCATCTTATAATTTAAACTGGTCTTATTTTCTTTCTCCAAAAAACTGTGGCTATTACCTTCCTCCATCTTCTATCTACACTGCAGCCTGTGGGCCATTTCAGTAAAATTACTCCTGCTTGAAACAGTCTTTGTATTCCAAAGAATACAAAGCCCCCACTAGGCCTTTGCCATATCATACAAAACTTCTCTTATTTGACCCTTGCTTCCTTCTTAGACTCTTCTTTCACTATACCCTCTAGCCCTGAGGAAAACCCAACTGTCTGCAGTTCATAAAGGCATCACCCTTGGTCTTGCATTTTGGTCTTTGTGAATGTTTTCTTTTTCTTTTTTCTTTTCTTTTATTTATTTTTTTTAACTTTTAAGTTCAGTGTTACGTGTGCAGGATATGCAAGGATTGTTATATAGGTAAATACGTGTCATGGGCATTTGTTGTACAGATTATTTCATCACCTGGTATTAAGCCTAGTATCCATTGGTTATTTTTCCTGATCCTCTCCCTCCTCCCATCCTCCGTCCTCCAGTAGGCCCCACTGTGTGTTGTTTTCCTCTATGTGCCCATGTGTTCCCATTATTTAGCTCCCACTTAAAAGTGAGAATATGTGGTATTTGGTTTTCTGTTTCTGTGTTAGTTTGCTAAAGATAATGGCATTCAGCTCCATCCATGTTCCTGCAAAGACATGATCTCATTCTTTTTTATGGCTGCATAGTATTCCTTGATGTATATGCACTACATTTTCTTTATCCCATCTGTCATTGATGGGCATATTGGTTGATAACCTGTCTTTGCTATTGTGAACAGTGCTGCAGTGAACATACATGTGTATACATCTTTATAATAGAACAATTTATATTCCTTTGGGTATATACCTAGCAATGGGATTGCTGGTTGGAATGGTAGTTCTGTCCTTCGGTCTTTGAGGAATTGCCACACTGTCTTCCACAATGGTTGAACTAATTTACACTTCCACCAACAGTGTATAAGTGATTCTTTTTCTCCATAACCTCACCAGGATCTGTTGTTTTTTGACTTTTAAATAATAGCCATTTTGACTGGTGGGGTGATATGGTATCTCATTGTGGTTTTGATTTGCATTTCTTTAATGATCAGTGATGTTGAGCTTTTTTTTTTTCATATAATTCTTGGGTGCATCTATGTCTTCTTTTGAGACATGTCTGTTTATGTCCTTTGCCCACTTTTTAATGGGTTGTTTTCTTTTTTCTTGTAAATTTTTGTTCCTTATAGATGCTGGATATTAGACCTCTGTCAGATGCATAGTTAGCAAAATTTTTTTCCCATTCTGTAGGTTGTCTTTGTACTTTGTTGATAATTTCTTTCACTGTGCAGAAGCTCTTTAGTTTAATTAGATCCTATTTGCTAATTTTTGCTTTAGTTGTAATTGCTTTTGGCATCTTTATTATGAAATCTTTGCCCATGCCTATGTCTTCAAAGGTACTACCTAGGTTTTCCTCTAGGGCTTTTTATGGTTTTGGGTTTTACATTTACGTCTTTAATCGATCTTGAGTTCATCTCTGTATATTGTATAAGGAAGGGTTCCAGTTTCAACTTTCTGCATATGGCTAGCCAGTTATCCCAGCACCATTTATTTAACATGGAATTCTTTTCCCATTGCTTGCTTTTGTCAGGTTTGTTGAAGATCAGATAATTGTAGGTGTGAGGTCTTATTTCTGGGTTTTCTATTCCGTTCCATTGGTCTATGTGTCTGCTCTTGTATCAGTACCATGCTGTTTTGGTTACTGTAGCAGCTCTGTAGTATAAAATCAGGTAGCATGATGCCTCCAGCTTTGTTTTTTTTTTTTAATTTTTTTTGCCTAGGGTTGCCTTGGCTATTTGAGCTCTTTTTTGGTTCCACATGAATTTAAAAAAGTTTTTTTTTCTAGTTCTGCAAAGAATGTCAATGGTAATTTAATGGGAAGAGTATTGAATCTATAAGTTGCTTTGGGCAGTATGGCCATTTTAGTGATATTGATTCTGCCTATCTATGAGCATGGAATGTTTTTCCATTTGTTTGTGTCATGTCTGATTTCTTTGCGCAGTGGTTTGTAGTTCAACTTGTAAAGATCATTCACTTCCCTTGTTAGCTGAATTCCCAGGTCTTTTATTCTTTTTATGTCAATTGTGAATGGGAACTCATTTGTAATTTGATTCTCAGCTTGATTATTGCTGGTAGATAGAAAAGCTGGTGATTATTGCACATTGATTTTATATCCTGAGACTTTGCTGAAGTTGCTTATCAACTTAAGAAGCTTTTGGGCTGAGACAATGGAGTTTTCTAGATATAGGATCATGTCATCTGCAAACAGGGATAGCTTAACTTCCTCCCTTCCTATTTGAATGCCCTTTATTTCTTTCTCTTGCCTGATTGCCCTGGCCAGAACGTCAAACATTATGTTGATTAAGAGTGGTGAGAGAGGGTGTTCTTGTCTTACGCCAGTTTTTAAGGCAACTGCTTCCAGCTTTTGCCCATTCAGTATGATATTGGCTGTGGTTTTGTCATAAATGGTTCTTATTATTTTGAGGTATTGTCCTTGAATACCTAGTTTATTGAGAGTATTTTTTTTTAACATAAAGAGATGTTGAATTTTACTGAAGGCCTTTTCTGCATTAAGATAATCATACGGCTTTTGTCTTTAGTTCTGTTTATGTGATGAATCACATTTATTGATTTGCATACCAGAAACTCTGGGACACTGCTAAAGCAGTATTAAAAGGGTAATTTATAGTACTGAATTCTCTCATGAAAAAGCTAGAAAGATCTCAAGTTAACAACACATCAGAACTAAAAGAACTAGATAACTAAGAGCAAACAAGCCCCAAAACTAGCAGAAGACGGGAAATAACAAAAACCAGAGCCAAACTGAAGGAGATAGACAAAGAAAAAACCATTCGAAGATTGACGAATACAGGAGCTTTTTTTTTTTTGAAAAACTTAATAAAACAGATAGACCTCTAGCTAGACTAATAAAGAAGAAAAGAGAGAAGAATCAAATAGACATAATAGAAAATGATAAGGGGAGTATTGCCACTGGTCCCACAGAAATACAAACAACCATCAGAAATTATAAACACTTCTGTGCACATAAATTAGAAAATCTAGAAGAAATAGATAAATTCCTGGACTCATACACCCCCTCCACTCCCCACAAGACTGAATCAGGAAGAAATTGAATTCCTGAACAGATCAATAATGAATTCTGAAATTGAGGCAGTAATAAATAGCCTCCAACCCCTAAAATCCAGGACCAGATGGATTCACAGCTGAATTCTCACAGATATACAAAGAAGAGCTGGCATCATTTCTACTAAAACTATTCCAAAAAAATAAAAAAAGAGGTGCTTCTTCCTAACTCATTCTAGGAGGCTAGCATTATCCTGATACCAAAACCTGACAGAGAATAACAACAACAAAAAACTTCAGGCCAATATCCTTGATGAACATTGATGCAAAAATCCTCAACAAAATACTGACAAACTGAATCCAGCAGCGCATCAAAAAGCTTGTACACCACAATCAAGTAGCCTTCATCCCCAGGATGCAAGGTTGGTTCAACATACACAAATGTTGTTTTCTAAGCCTGTTCACCTGATCCCGGATTGGGTTAGGTATCCTTCTTTCTGTATTAGTATCCTTACTGTAGCACTTTGCATATTTATACTGAGCTCCTTGAAGCAGGGGACTGAATCTTATTCATCTCTGTGTCTCCAACTCCTTCCAAGGTAACTTGTACATGCTACTGCTCCAAGAATTCCACCAAATTGAACAAAATAAACAATCTATGTTCATAACGAATCTTTTCTTCTCCATCTCAGTAACCTGTTCCAAAGATAACACTTAGACTTTGTCATCACAATGATCTATATTACCTTTGAAATCACAATTGCAAATATACCACTGGCTGATTGTCATTTATTATACTTTCAGTTAACTTCTTACAGTATCCTAGAATTCCTCTGCAACAGTTATTGATGTATCACTGATATGCTAAATTTACCTTGTCTCTATTTACCTATCTCTTCTTCTTTCTTAAGCTGAGATTAACAGTCCATTGTTTAAACAATTTCTTGCAAACACCACTTAGCAAACTGTTTTTTTTTTGTTGCTACATTTACCTAGTTGAACTTAACATTGGTTGAATCCAACATTCTGCCTTTTCTACAAATGCACAAAGATGTTGGAGAAAAATCACAATTTGGCCGACTGCTTTAACTTTAAATTCAAGACAAATACCTGAAATGAGGATTGAAAAGTGCTTGCAACTTTACTACTTTTCCCCAAGTTGCTTTCCAACTCTCTGAGACTGTTTCATAATTTTTCAATCTTGTGAAAAGTATCCTCTTTTTGCCACAGCTCATCACTTACCCTATTATTTATTGAAACAAACACAAACAACCATAGGTAGATTTACTCCAAAGGTAACAAAGCTTTATCTTCAGGCTCTTCACATGCATAGAGAATTTGCAAGGGAATATATTTTAAAGACAATTGGTTAAGACTGCTGTGTTTTGCTGCATACACTCTCCCTTCATCATACTTCCTCTGGCATACTGTGGCATATTCAGGATCTGGCTTGTTTGAAGTTCAATTGGGGATACAATTAGTTTGAATTTAGAGCAACACATTTATGCGTTTTCCAGTCACTTCAGTAGTTTTCTTTCACTAACTACCTCTGGCTCTCCCAAATTTGTGTTTCTTTCCTGTCCATTTGAGCTCTAGATCTCTTCTGGTCTTTATAGGAACTCCAGGACTGGAGTTACTTCCTACACACTTTCAACCTTTGCCTCTACCAGGTCCCCTTCAGCAGCACACAAACATGCTTTAGTTTCTTCCATGATTAAAAAAATCTGATTTTTTATAGATGCTATAGCTCCTTCCAACTACTTCCCTATTTGTTTGCTCTTTTTTCCCACAGGATCACAATACAAATAATGTTCCCACTCTTTGCCTTTGCTTCCTTATCTCCCATTCACACTTCAATCCACTCTGATACGGCACTGAAAACTGCTCTTGTGGAAATCTTTATGACTTCCATTTTGGAGCTAGTATCCCTTAAACACAGCTACATAAGTCAGACTTAGTATTTAGCTAGTAAAGTCAGCCAATAAAGGATATATGGCACATTAGAGAAGAAAAATCAATTTTAAATGTCTAATTGCAAAGCTTACATTAAAGTTCAATTGATTAACGCAAATTTTATGGCTGTAAATATTTTTAAGATATAGAGAAAATTTGGAGTTGCCAATGTAATTTTTTTTTAGAATCATTAGATGATATATAGGTATTCATTAACATAAATTTTAATTATAGTAAATTATATAGTTTCTACAGTATATCTATTTTCTCTATCTCTTATTAATGTTGAAATGTTGGAAATATATATATGTATTTTTTTACATGCACCACATTCTATTATTACATATTCCTATGAGCTAACCTTTGAAAATATCCAAAAATGTTTTATTTCTTCTGGAGTAGACAAATATTTTTTCCAATTTAGATAGTTTACTGAATGGAAAACAAATAAGGTCATTATTTTTTGTTGGCAAACCAATAACCTGAAATTTCTTTTTACTGATAATTCTATAACTATTGTGAGATTTTAAAGTAGAACTTGCATCTCTGAATCTCCAGTACTTAGCTGTGTGCCTGTTGCAAAAAATGTTGGCCATAACCTTTGCGGGTCATAAAGATGTACTGCAAAACTGAAATACCTTCTGACTTGGAAAAGACTACGTCTGTTCAGTATGATTTCAATGTAATTCAAACTTTGAATTCTTTCAAAGTTGGTAATCAATATCTAGTATGGAATCATTCATTTTCTACTAAACTACATAATGCCCAATTACCTGAACAGAAAATTTAAAAAAATTATATCACAAATCTGCTAAACAGTGAACATTTCATGAAATGAAAGGTAAAGCTGTCAAGTGTGCATGCATTATCTTTTCTGCCTGAAAGTTAATAAATGATAAGGTAGATAGTCTGCTTTTTATATCAGACTTACATTTGTTCAATGAAAGTTTGAATCTGTATTTAAAAAATCATAAGTCTTTCCAGGTAAAGATCATTTAGTTGTGTGTTTGGTAGAAAAATAGCTAATTAGAGGCAGGCAATGAGTTTTTTTGTCATGACTAATGCATTGGTTCCAAAGTTACCCTGTCTTCAATTGGTAGTAGACAGAATATGCTAAACTGAGTCATCACCTAACCTCTACCTAGTGGATACACAGCGAATGCTTAATAAATATATGTTAAATGGAAAAAGATTAATGCCATCAGTAGAAACCTTTAATTTTGCTGTGCTTTAATTTACTCATTACAGAAGTAGGAATGCTTATACTTTTCCTACTTGACTTCACTGCATAGTAATGTTAGGTAGATCAATAAAATCTCATGCGTTATACATCATGGGCTTTTAAGCTGCATTTTGAAAAAATGCAAAATTTTAAAACACTATTAGAGTTCAATGGATTATTTTAAGAGAAAATTGAGCTATTCATTTTTCATATTTGTTTTATTATTCTTAAATATATTACAGTTAGTTTTATTACCCCTAAATATGTTATATCCTATTTTTTCAATACATTCTAATTTTTATTCTTCAGTTTGATACTTATTTTCAATTAGATATCAGGGTAGAATAGAAATGGTGTTAACTATTGCTGGATATTTATTTTCCATATCCTTCATAATATAAACTTGTAAGAGACAATTTACAACATTCTGCAACATCTATCCCCAAACCTAAATACTCAAATAATAATAAGATTAATAAACTTAAGATTCATTATTACTGTTAAAACTTGTAATATTTATTCATAAGTATTCTAATTGTTCACTTCTGAAAAGTTAACAAGTTCTTACCAAGCACCAACCCCATATCCACCTCTGTATTACGGGATATAGGAGTATGGGTGTGGAGAATAGTGAAACTGAATATTATAATATTATCTCAGATAAAACTTAGATATAGCTTAATGGACAGAGATATGTAATCCAGAGTTAAATACTGTGGCCAATATTATACTAGGATACAGGCATAAAAAAAACCCAAACTAAATAAATTGAGTAAAATAATATGTCTACCTGACCAAATACTTTGTAATAACTAGTGAGGGAGTAAAGTCAGCTATTTCTTTGGTCATATTTTAATGTTGTTGTTTCCACATTCCACGACTGCTCTTTAAGAGTCTCAGCTTTACTTTTCTCTGCATGAATTCTATCATGTGAACTACATCAATAAATTATGTATTTTTTTTAATTAGTCTTACAGAAAAGTTGAATGAACTGTTTGTCAGGGTATATTAATTTGTCAGTATAGTTCTACATCAGTACACTCAAATTATTTTTACGATACTGTGTTGATTTTGTTATTAACCCTCATTTGAGGGCTAATTGCTGCTGTGTAATTTAGTAAAATTATAATATTTATTGGCTCAATGTGCAAGGGCCAAGGTTTTGTAATTTGGAATTACATGCTCAGTTGTTTTGCTTGCCACTGAAAAAAACTGCTTAGTTTCATCAGACGAATTTTTCATTTATATTACAACTGAGCAATGAGTTTTGAGGTTTTAATTTTAACCAAATGTCTATTGCAAATATGAATTTCCTCAAAATGATTTAGTTTTTATCAACTTTAAACAATATATTTTCTTATCCATGTAATCAAGCCTATTATTTATAAACTTGGAACTCCCCAAAAGCTGTGTTTACTCATTTTCACCCTAGCCACCTGCCTCTCCATTCCCATTTTTGTGACTCCCTCTCAATCTGCATGGCAGCCACCGTGAACTAATCATGCTCTTTCCTGCTCCCTCTTCTGCCTAAATCACTCCTCCCTCTTCTCTTAGTCTGGTTAATTTCCACCTATTCTTCAGATTTCATTGCAAAATCACTTCTTCAGGAAAGCCTTTGTATGTTAGGCCAAATCTGACAAAGGCTCCTCAACACTTGGCATAGTGCACATGATTAATATTTGTCTTCCTCACTAGACTATGAACTCACTGAGGGCAGGGACATCTCTGTTTTACTTTATTTTTGTAGACTGAGAACCTGAAAAGTGTTCAATACAAGTATTCATCCAACAATACTTATTGAGCACTTATTATATATCAAGTGCTATGCTCAGTGTGTGGCATATAACAGAGGACAAAGCAAAGTCATGGGCTGTATTCATTCATCTAAGAGTAGTTGAATGAATGAAGAAATGAATTATAACTTGATCCTAATTATTCTAATCGATCTTTCTTCTCTCTTCCATGTAAGAATGAATCTTCAATTTGTATCATGCACATAGTGCTTTGCCATTAACATTTTGTGTACAGTGCTTTGCAAGTAGTAGATTGCTAGTAACTATTTATCAGGACAGCGAGTGAGTAAATATGCAAGTGAATTAATTATAAATGCATAGGTTAGTGCCGGCAATGTCATAAGACAGAAGGAATATATTTTAACTACAAATTTATTGTCTTTTTGGTAACAAGTTAATATTTTCTTCATGTGTAAACAGAATGCTTTTTTTTTAAAAAAAAACATTTTTCTTTATAATTATTGTGATTATCTAATATTTGAATTCACATTACTAAGTCAGTAAGAGATTTTGCTTAAAATGTGAATTCCTATCAACATGATATGAAAAAGAAGTTGTCGAGACTTTAGCTTATAACATATGCTTTGGTCTATTTTTTCTTTTTCATATGGAGTTGTGAACAGATGCTTGGGCAAGTTAATTCTGTACTAAATCTTGTATTTCTACATGTGCCATGATGGTGGTTGCTTGCCAAGTCAGCACCGTGGACCCCTTGTTGGTCACTAATCACATCAAAACCACTTATTTTTGCTTTTATTAAATTAAAATGAAATGAGAGCTCTGCTAACAAATGTTTATTTTATACAGTGGGGAGGCAGCTTCATCTCTCATTCCTCTGCACAAGAACCTTTTGCTCTTGTTAAACTAATTTAATCATCAAGCCTCAGCATGATTCTGTTTCTTCAACTCCTTTGCTTTGATTATGTCAATCTCCTGGCCAGGATGCTCCCTCCCCTCCATACCTATTCAAATCCAACTCATTTTTCAAGGCCCAGAAGATTCTGTGCCTTAGGGAAAGCTTTTTTCTAATTATCGCAGTCACAAGTCACCCCATTAACATAGACTGATTCCACAGTGTTTGAGAATCTACTATGTTCAAATGGCTGGTCCAGATACTTAGTGGAAACACATTTTCCTTTAAGATGCTTATAGCTTAAGAGAGAGAGAAAAAAGTAAGCATTTATTTAGTAAATTCTATACTTATTAACTGGTGACCATTTTCAAATTTATCAGATAAGAATCATCTAGAAAATTTGACAAAATACAGGTTCCTGAGCTCCTCATATAACTCACTGAAACAAAATTTCTACAAGTGTGGCCTAGAAATAAAAATCTGTCACAAGCGTTGATGGTAATCTGCAGATGCTTCTTTAACATGTACTGCTTAGATACAGGGATCATTAAGATGAGTGTGCTTCAAGGAGCTCCTCAAGGAACTCCCATCCTAGTTAGTGCAGTTGGTTAATCCCAATACAGATCAAATATTTTGTAATAATTACATGTAAAAATATGAAAAGGCTTGTGAGATGATTTCAGGGACCACAGGAAATGGAAAGAATCAATGGTACTTGATGTACTGAAACTACAGTGAGTTCCCAAAGTTTAGAATCCTGTTATGGACACTATTCACCAAATAGTATAGGAGGGAAAAGGGAAAGATGTGTGCCATAATTATGCATCTACATAAATAGGGACAACTAAGACATAAGGCAAAAATAATGGGTGCAGTACAGATCTCTTTGTAGAGGAGTTTAAAGGAGGGAAAGATTATTTATAGTTAGTAAAGTCAGGGAATTTTGGAGAAGGTGCTGTATTTGAGCTGTTCCTTGAGGAAGGGATAAAATTTGTGAACTATAATATAGTGTTGCTGATGGGAAAAGCAAGAGTATTCCAGAAGGGAGAATTAGTAAAAGCAAGAATGCAGAGGTAGGAAGCATGCTACAAATATGAAGGATAGCAAGCAGTTCAATTTATGTTAGTAAAGACTATGAGAAGAACAATTTTCCTTGTTGTGGTGGATTTAAGGAAACACTCCAGAAAGATAAACCGGGCCAGATCTTAGGAGACCTTGAATACTAGATAACCGAATAGCATTTATTCCTTGGACAATTCATTTCGTTTTATATATATATATATATATATATATATATTTTTTTTTTTTTTTTTTTTTTTTTTTTTGCCTTGTTTCTCCTGCAAACATACTTTTCCTCAAGGCACAGATGGGCTTTACACTTCTTTATGAGCCCTTCGGAAGGAGGTAGTACAATGCCTGGCAAATAGTAGAAGTTCAAAAAACTTCTGTTGACTGATTAATGGAGGCTGTTTTGTTCTCAAAAGGAGGGCTCCCACAGCATGTAGAAAGACCATGCACCACTGGGGGTTTTCTCTACTCTACTGGCACTAGACTAGAAGATTGTAACTGTTAGCAATCACGGAGGACATGCTGTGAAGATGCCAGAGGTGTCTGAACATGAAGAATGCAAATCTAGTTCACTGGACTTTACTATAGATGTATGCTTCTTTTTCATTTTCTTCACAATAACTGTACATATTTTCTTAAATTTGTATTTGTCTTATTAATATAAGACAAAAATGTGTACTTGGAATGGAAAAAATAACTACCCTGCAAAGCCAACTGTTTGAACATTTAAGAAGTAATGAGTGATTTCTGTAGTATTATTTGGGCTATAAATTTAAGGAATACTTTTTTTTTTTTTTTCAGAGTTAAAGATCTGGCTTTACAAATTCAACAGTGTGGCTGTGGAAAGGAATTGTTAGAGTTATCATGGGGAAATGTCATGACTTCTAATCCAACCACATAATAAATACATATGTCTAAGGCATTCAATAAATACATTTGGACAATAAATAAATATATACTAAAAACCCAACACATGTTTGACAATATTCTATAGGTTCTGGAATACCCTGGTGAACCAGGGGGACAAATTCCTCAATTTTGTGGAAGTTAAATTAGATCTAGTAGTTTGGTTCAATTGTTCAGAAATAGCAATAATATTTATTGTATGTAATATCTTAAAGTTAGTAAAACTTTTATGTATTTGTTATGTTATTTTCCACAACTCCTTTTTCTTCTGATTCTGTACATTTTATTTTCTCTTTTTATCCATTTCATAGGGTCCATTTCATCAGTGATTCTCAAATATTTATCTAGCTCAGACACATCTGCTAAGTTTCAAATCTATATTTCTATCTTTTATTTATTATTATTAATTTATGTTTTAAACTTCTATTTTAGCTTGGAGGGTACACCTGAAGGTAAATGCATATCATGGGGGTTTGTTGTACAGATTATTTCATCACCCAGGTATTAAGCCTAGTACCCAATAGTTATCTTTTCTGTTCTTCTCCCTTCTCTCATCCTCCAACTGCAAGTAGACCCCAGTGTTTGTTGTTTCCTTCTTTGTGTTCATAAGTTCTCAACATTTAGCTCCCACTTATAAGTGAGAACATGTGGTATTTGGTTTTCTGTTCCTGCATTAGTTTGCTAAGGATAATGGCCTCCAGCTCCATCTATATTCCTGCAAAATACATGATCTTATTCTTTTTTATGGATGCATAGTTTTCCATGGTAGATATGTACTATATTGTATTTATCCAGTCTGTCATAGATGGACATTTAGGTTGATTCCATGCCTTTGCTATTGTGAATGGTGCTGCAGTGAACATATGCATGCATGTGTCTTCATAGTAGAATGATTTATATTCCTCTGGGTATATATCCAGTAGTGGGATTGCTGGGTTGAATGGTAATTCTGCTTTTAGCTCTTTGAGGACTTGTGATACTGCTTTCCATAGTGGTTGAATTAATTTACACTTTCACTAACAGTATGTAAGTGTTCCCTTTTTTCTGCAACCTTGTCAGTATCTTGTTATTTTTTCATAATAGCCATTCTGACTGGTGTGAGATGGCATCTCATTGTGGTTTTGATTAGCATTTCTCTAGTAAATCAGTGACACTGCAGTTTTTTTCATATGCTTGTTGGCCACATGTATGTCTTCTTTTGAAAACTATCCATTCATGTTCTTTGTCCTCTTTCTAATGGGGTTATTTGTTTTTTTCCTGTAAATTTGTTTAAGTTCCTTATAGATGCTGGATATTAGACCTCAGTCAGATGCATAGTTTGAAAATATTTTCTCCCATTCTGTATGTTATCTGTTTACGCTCTATCATTTAGACGTTTCCACCTGTGTGTTTCAAAGGCAATTCAAACTCAGTATGTTTAGAACAGTTTCATCTTTTCCTACTCAATTTCTTTTTCCTCTTATATTCTTATTTCAATGTTAACATTATGCCCAAAGCATCCAGATTACAACTAATAGCAACATAGCTGATTATTTCTCTCTTGTATCCATCTCCCCTGTGTTCTTTTAGTTCTTTATTTTTGAATCTATTCTTTTTTCTTTTCTTCCTCTGTCTCCATCTTAGTTCTGGCTGTATCATATTTCCAAAATGATTATAATAATTTTCAATTGTCATTGGTTTCAGTACATTTCTATTAAAATTTTAGCACTTACCACAATTTTTGACACTTAGTTTACAATAAAAATGTTGATTAACTCATCTTTCATGTCAGAGCAAATTTTAAAATGTAGGCCTTAATATATTGTTCACCTGCTTATAATTTTTGAGACTATCTGTCATTCGTAGGATAAATAACAAATTCTTAGCATGGCACTCAAAGACTCTGGTAGTCTTACTTCTGTTTAATTTTCTAATCTTGCCTCCCTTTATTCTACAAAAAGATCTGTAACTCCAGCCTATCTAATTTCTTTCTTTCTTTCTTTTTTTTTTTTTTTGAGACGGAGTTTCGCTCTTGTTACCCAGGCTGGAGTGCAATGGCGCGATCTCGGCTCACTGCAACCTCCGCCTCCTGGGTTCAGGCAATTCTCCTGCCTCAACCTCCTGAGTAGCTGGGATTACAGGCACGCGCCACCATGCCCAGCTAATATTTTGTATTTTTAGTAGAGACGGGGTTTCACCATGTTGACCAGGATGGTCTCGATCTCTTGACCTCGTGATCCACCCACCTCGGCCTCCCACAGTGCTGGGATTACAGGCTTGAGCCACCGGGCCCGGCCTCTAATTTCTTTAAACTTTTCAACCTTGGTCTTCTGTTATCACCCCTAATGTCGATGAGTTTTTCTCTCTCCCCTATTTACCTTGAAATTATTCCTTTACCTGGACCTCTCTGTCTTTTCCCTGAAAAGTCACTCTCCTATTTTATTATCCACCCACCCATCCATCCATCCATTCACCCACCCACCCATCCATCCATCCATCCATCCATCCATCTATCCATTCAACCATCCATTCATCTATCTGTCTATTAATTGTGGTACTTTCATTTTCATTACTATTATTAGGCTTGAATTTCTAAATGGCAAAATTTGTATTTTATTAAGTTTTGTATTCCCAATTCTTGGGAATATCTGCGTAAACATAGAGTAAACATGTGGTGAATGAAAAAACAGCAAGCTGATTCAGATTTTCTTTCACTGAAAACAAGTGAAAGAAAAAAATGCTTCTGCTAATGGACAGAAAAGGAAAAAAAATAAAGAGGCCATAAATGTTTAGAATTTTGTAGAAGAAACTAAGTAGATTCAATTAGATTTTTAAAAAAGCATCAGTGTCAATCGCCTGTGACAACACAAACCAAAATGAGTCCCTCTGGACGTCAGAATTGCTTGGCTTTTCTAATGAGTTCCAAAAGTTTACATAAATTAGTAATGCTTTTGGAAGGAAAAATTTTCAGTATCTATTAAAGTAAAATATGCACACTCAATGATCCATTAGTTCTACCTGTAAGAATCCATTCTTTGCAAGTATTTGCATGTATATATAAAAGTTGTTTATGGCATTGTTAAAATCCCAAAATGTTGGAAACAACAAAGATGCCCATCAATAGGTTATAGATTAAATAAATAATGAGATACTCACAGTAGAAGATCATATGAATCTTAAAAAATAAAAATAATAAAAGATGTACAATATTTATATTCTATCTCTTTTGTTTTTCTTTGGGAACAAGTCTTGCTCTATCACCCAGACAGGAGTGCAGACGTGCAATCTCATTCACTGAAACCTCCACCTCCCAGAGCCAGGTGATCCTACCACCTCAGCCCCCGGAGTAACTGGGACCACAGCTGGCTAATTTTTTGTATTTTTAGTCGAGACGGGATTTCGCCATATTGGCCAGGATGATCTCAAACTCCTGGGCTCAAGAGATCCGCCTGTCTAGGCCTCCCAAAGTGTTGGGATTACCTGTGTGAGCCACTGAGCCCAGGCTATATATATTTGTAAGTGAAAAAGATGCATATACATGTAAATGTAAATGCATAGAGAAAGAAGTAGCATGGTAGACATTAAACTGTGGCTACCTCTGGGGAGTGGGACTGGGAGATTGGTGAGGGGATCATTCTTTTTTCTTTTTCTTTTTCTGTATTACAACTACTTTTGTAACTAAAGAGCAACATAATCAGCTTAACAATTTAAACAAAATCTCCAGACTTGAAACAGCAGGGGCTGAGAGCAAAACAGGCCATAGTTAGTCCGTAAGGAGCGATTGAAAGACTTCCAGACAGTTATGGCTTAGTACTTAGAGTTATCTCACTAGCTGAGAATTCTCGTTAAAGGTCTGCCCCCACTGACTTCTAATATGAGTAATAGGGTCAGACAGAGAAGGAGGCAGTATTCTACCTAACTTCAGGTGGGCATAATCAAAACAACACTGAAAGTCTATAATGTGCTTGTCCTCATCAGTAACTCTTCATCCATGTCTTGCTGTCAAGTAAAGCTTTAGGCCTTAAGAATCCCATATCAATGGCTAGAGGAAATGGTGGGTTGGGGAGCTCTCTTCATTTGGAACTCAGCTAGAGTGACTCGTACAAGTAGCTGGCACATCAATCACAGCATTGATTATTCAGTTGTGGAGAGAAGGCTATGATTTGGGAATTGGTCATATAAAGAAGGGCCCTCTACTGCCATCCACATTTCTTGAAGGACTCAAATGATATGTGCTTGTTTGTAAATCTGCTTGCTCACTAACCGTAGACAATATGCTGCACTCTGCTTGAGAACCCAGGAAGAGTGGGGTAGAGGAAAACCCACTGGAGGAAATAGAACTGTGTAAAATATAATTACTTTACAGTTGGAGTGGTTCAGCTGAGGGACTTTACCAATAGACTTGCCTTACAAGAAATGCTATAGAGAGTTCTTCAAGTTGAAACAAAAGAAAGTTGAACAGTGACACAAAGCATATGAAAGTATAAAGTTTACTGTTAAAGGTAAATATATCAACAAATACATAGTATGTAATTCTGTAATAATCTCCTGCTTATCTACAGTTTCATTTTCGATAATTTTAGTTACCAGTGTTCAACCATGATCTGAAAACATTAAAAGGAAAATTCCAGAAACAAACTATTCATACGTCTTAAATTGTGCACTGTTCTGAGTAGCATGATGAAATCTCACACTGTCCTGCTCTGTCTCTCCTGGGATGTGAGTCATCCCTTCATCTAATGTATTTATGCTGTATACACTACCCACATGATTAGTTACTAGTAACCTAGTAACCTTCTTGGTTATTAGGTTGACAGATCACAAGAAGAGTTAGTATACCCCAATAAAATATTTTGAGAGAGAGAAAGAGGAAGGGAGAAAGAGAGAGAGGGACCACATTCACATAACTTTTTCTTTGTAGTATATTGTTATAATTGTTCCATTTTATTATTAGTTATTGCTGTTAGTCTTTTACTGTGTCTAATTTGTAAATTAAACTTTATCATAGGTATGTATATGTAAAAAAATAGTATATATAGGGTTTGGTACTATCCACAGTTTCAGGCATCTGCTGTAAGTTTTGAAGCATATCCTCTGCAGATAAAGGGGGAATATTGTAGTAGTACATAAACCATTGTTAAATCTGGTACAGAAATTAAAAGACAATGATATATAAATATAACTATAAAAATAAGCTGATGGATACACAATATAAAATATATATAAGCTGTGATATCAAAAGCATGAAGTGGACTTGGGGAAATGTAAAAGTATAGAGTTTTCATACATGATTGAAGTTAAGTTGTTATCAACTTAAAATAAATTGTTATAACTAAAATATATTTTATGTGTACCTTACAGTAAGCCCAAAATATACCTATTGATATAAAAGAAAATAAAATAGGAGTCAAAACAAGTAACTATAAAGAATGAATGAAACACAAAGGAAAACAGAAAGAGAAGAAAAATAATACAAAAATGTTATAAGACAGAGATAAAATAATTAACAAAATGGCAATACTAAGTCCTTCTCCATCAATAATTACTCTAAATGTAAATGAATTGAACTCTCCAATGAGAAAACACAGAGTTACTGAATAGATAAATAATAAGACCCAACTATAAGCTGTCTACAAGAGATTCACTTTAGATTTATTCATTGTTATTTTTATTTTATTTTCTTGAGACGCAGTCTCACTCTGTTGCCCAGGATGGAGTGCAGTGGTGTGATCTCGGCTCACTGCAACCTCTGCTTCCCTGGTTTAAGTAATTCTCAAGCCTCAGCCTCCAGAGTAGCTGGGATTACAAGTATGCAACCCCATGTCTGGGTAATTTTTGTAGCTTTAGTAGAGATGGGGTTTTACCATGTTGGCTAGGCTGGTCTTAAACTCCCAACCTCAGGTGATCCACCAGTCTTGGCCTCCCAAAGTGCTGGGATTACAGGCATAAGCCACTGCGCCTGGCTGATTCACTTTAGATTTAAAGACACACAAAGGATAAGGGCTAATGGATGAAAAAAGATATTCCATGCAAATGGTAATGAGAAGACAGCAAGACTGGTAATATTTATATCAGACAAATTGGACTCTAAAAACTGTCAGATAAAGAACATTATATAATGATAAAGGGGTCCATTCACCAAGAAGCTATAACAATTATAAATATATGCAAAACCAATATCAGAACTTCTAAATATATAATGCAAATGCTGACAGAACTGACAGAGGAAATAGGAAGCAACACAATATGAGTAAGGGACTTCAATATTCCATTTTCAACAATGGCTAGAACACTCCAGATCAATAAAAAAGCAAAAACAAAAACAGAGGACTTAAAAGCCCTAGATACCAATGGACCTAACAAACATGTACAGAATATTCCACACAACAACAGCTTAATAAACATTTTTTTCAAGTGCATCCAGAACATTTGCAAGTGGGATTTATCTCTGGAATAAAGGGATGGTTCAACATCAATATTTGAAATGCACCACATTAACAGAATGAAGGATAAAAATCATGATTATCTCATTAGATGCAGAAAAAGTATTTGACAAAATTTAACATCTTTTCATGATAAAAATTCTTAACAAAGTAAGTATAGAAAAAATGTACCTCAACATGCTAAAGGTCATATATGACAAGTCCACAGCTAACATCATACTCATTGTTAAAAGCTGTAACTTTTTCTTCTAACATCAGGAACAAGACAAGAATGCACACTATTACCACTTCTCTTCAACAGAGTACTGGAAATCCTAGCCAGAGAAATTAGGCAAGAAAAAGAAATAGAATGGTATGTAAATAGAAAAGAGATGTAAAATGTCTCTGCTTATAGATGACATGCTCATACACATGGAAAGCCCCAAAGATTCCATCAAAATTAGAATGAATAAACAAATTCAGCAAAGTTGTGGAACATAAAACCAACATAAAATTAAAAGTTTTTATGCAGAAAAATGTACTGTCCAAAAATAAATCAGAAAAATCCCATTTATGAAAGCATAAAAAATACTTAGGAATAAGTTTAACAAGAGAGGTGAAAGATGTGTACATTGGAAACTATAAAATGTTGATGAAATAAATGAAGAAGATAGAAATAAGTGGTAAGACAGCCTATGTTCACGGATTGGAAGAATTAATATTGTTACAATGCCCATACTACCCAAAGTCATCTATAGATTTAATGCAATCTCCATATAAATTCTGACATTTCCTACAGAATTAGAAAAAACCATTCTAAAACATGTATGAAATCATAAAAGTTCAAAAATAGCCAAAGCAATCTTGAGCAAAAAGAACAAAGCTAGAGGCATCACACTATCTGATCTCAAATTCAACTAAAAAGTTATAATAATTGAAACAGCATGGTACAGGCACAGAGAAAAGACATATAGACCAATGAAATAAAACAGAGATCCCAGAAATAAAACACATTTATACTAATGAACTGATCTTCAATAAAGGTGTCAACAACTCCGCAATATTGGGAAAGTTGGATATGCCAAAGTATGAAACTGGACTCTTATTCTACCCAATATGCAAAAATCAACTCAAAATGGGTTGGAGACTTAAGTAATGTATGTCCTGAAACTGTAAAACTTCTAGAAGAAAATATAGAAAAAAGTTTCTTGGGATTGGTCTTGACAAATACTCTTTAGATATAACCCAAAAGAACAGACAAAAGAAGTAAAAATAGACAGGTAGGATTACAGCAAACTAAAAAGCTTCTGCAAGTCAAAGGAAACAACCAACAAATTGAAGAGACAACGTATAGAATGGGAGAAAATATTTGTAAACTACATATCTGATAAAGGATGAATATCTAAAATAGATGAGGAATTAAAAAGGCCCAATAATAATAAAACAATCTTGTTAAAAAACAGGAAAGAACCTAAAGAGACATTTCTTAAAAGAAGACATAAAAATAACCAACAGGTATATACAAAAATGCTCATCAGTAATAAGGAAAATGCAAATCTAAACCAAAATGAAATATCACCTCACACCTGTTGGAATGAACATTATTTTAAAAACCCAAAATAATAAGTATTGGCAAGGATGTGGGGAAACTGGAACTCTTATGTACTGTTGGTGGGAATGTAAAATGGTGTTGTCATTATGAAAAACAATATGAAGTTTCTTCAAAAAATTAAAAATAAAACTACTATATGATCCAGCAATCATGATTTTGGATACTTATCCAAAAGAATTGAAATAGGAACCTCAAAAAAGTTTGTCCTTATATATTCATTGCAGCATTATTGACAATAGCTGGGATGTGTAAGTGACCTAAATGTCCACTGATGGATGAATAAATAAATGTCCTACATGTCCACTAATGGATGAGTGGATTGACTGATGAGTAGTATATATATATGTGTGTGTGTGTGTGTGTGTGTGTGTGTGTGTGTGTGTGTGTAATGAAATATGATTTGGCCTCAAGAAAGAAGAAATTCCTATCATGTGGAAACATAGATGAACCTTGGAGATATTTTGATTAAGTGAAATAAGCCAGTACACAGAAAGGTAAATATTGTATGATTCTGCTGAAATGACATATCTGAAAAAGTCAAACCCATAGGAGCGGAAAGCAGAATGGTGGTTCCAGAGACTGAAGGAGAGGAAAATGAGAAGTTGCAGTTCAATGGGCAAAAGTTTCAGTTATGCAAGATAGAAAAGTTCTAGAGATCAGCTGCACAGCATTGTGCTTATTAGTTAACAATAATGTAATGTCTATTGAAAAATTTGAGAAGAGGGTAAATCTCATGTCATGTGTGTATGTGTGTTTACCATGATTAAAAAAATAAGAATTGAAAAAACCCTTCATTTTTTATTGTCTTCTACTTGGAATTAGAAATTTCATTTTTTTTAGCTGCTTAGGTCTCAAATCTTGAAGTTATCTTTAACTACTCTCCCTCTTATTACTGATATCTAATCTGTCAACAAATCTTGTTGCTTCTACCTAGAGGCAGGTTTAGCATGAAGTTAATGAGGCTTAAGCTTTAAAGTCCTTATTGGCATGAATTCCTTTCTAGATCCTGGGAGGCAGTCTGGAAAAGTGTTCACTTGGTCATATGTTTTTGGGATATTTGCAAAAGTAAGACTTTTTTTTAAGATTTAAAACTGTAACTCATATATCATAAAATTCACCCTGTTAGAGTATAAAATTAAGTGGTTTTTAGTATATTCACAAAGTTGTCAACTATCATCACTATCTAATTCCAGTATATTTTCATCATTTTCCCAAAAGACCCATACTCATTCTCCCCATTCTCCTCTCCCTCTGGACCTGGAAAACAGTAATCTACTGTCTGTCATTGTGGATTTGTCTATTTTGGAGATTTCATATGAGAAAAATCATATAATACATGGCCTTTTGTTTCTTGTTTCTTTTAGCTGGCATAATGTTTTCAAGTTTAACCATGTTGCAGCACATAAGAGACATTTAATCACTTTTTTGTTGCTGCATAATATTCCATTGTATGCATACATCACACTATGCTCATCCATTCAACAGGCAATGGACATTTGTATTGTTTCCACTTCTTGTCTATTATCAAAATGTTGGTGGGCATATTCATGTATGAGTTTTTGTGTGAACATTGCATTTTCAATTTTCTTGGGTATTGTAGTAGACGAGGCTGTCCAATCTTCTGGTTTTCCTGGGCCACATTGGAAGAAACAATTGTATTGGGACACACTTAAAATATACTAACACTAAGGATAGCTGATAAGTTAAAAAAAATCACACACACAAAAATCTCATAATGTCTTAAAATAGTTTACAAATTTGTGTTGATCTGCATTCAAAGCTGTCCTGGGCCACATGTGGCCCACGGGCCGAGAGTTGGCCAAGCTTGTAGTAGACTGAATAAATGATACCCCAAAGATGTTCATAGCCTAATTCCAAGAACCTACAAAAATGTTATCTTACATAGTAAAAGAAATTAAAGATATGATTAATTTATGAATCTTAAGATGGAGAAATTATCCTGGATTATCTGAAGGGGCCCAGTATAATTACAAAGGTCCTTATAAGAGAGAGGTAAGGGGGTAAGAGAGGGTAGAGAAAATGTGACGATAGAGGCAGAGATTAAGGCGATGTGAAGAAGGGGCCATGTAAGAAATACAAGTGGCCTCTAGAAGCTGGGGAAAGAGAGAAAATGGATTCTCCTCTAGCGCCTTTAGAAGGAGTGCAGCCCTGAAGAGACCTGGATTTTAGGACTTCTGACCTCCAGAACTGTAAGGTAATAATTTTGTATTGCCTTTATCTACCGAATTTGTGGTATTTGCAACCATTCAGCAATAGAAAAGTAACACAGGTATATACCTAGGGCTGGAACTCTGGATAAAAGTTTAAGATATTTTAACTAGAATTTCTATCTTGCTTCCCTTCTGTTGCAATTTCTCTAATGTCTTATGGTGATTGAATGGCCCCAGGCATTTTGCAAAGCTCGCTAAAAGGAAGTTGTATGGGGATACTCTTAATACAGGTTTTGTGGACTATATTTATATGATTTGCGAAAATTTCTGTATGTACTTAACTTGTGCTAGCTAGACAATTTATGTAGAAATGGCTTCTGGAAATCCTCCTATTTCCCACTATGCCCATTCGCCTGACCAGCAGGACATGAAGGTGCAGGGCCAAAGGATGTATTGAGACATAAACCTGTCTTTTGGTTCCTGGTACCATAAGTACATAGGTGGTGGAGGAAAAAGAAGGCTTGAAATATATTGAGGGAAATGTTTTACCAACTTTGACAACAATTCTAAAACATTGCAAGGTGTTATCAATGAAATTGTAAGCATTTCCAAACTATCAATATTAAAAATCATATTAAAGACTGGATTGTTTTTCTGTGATCTCCAAAGAAAATACTAAACAATGTTTGTCACATGAAAAGGTTGTCAGAGAACTTGAAACCAAAATGTAAGGGTGAAGGAAACATTAGAGATATGTGCTATTATGTTATTTTCTTGGATTTTATGATGTTTGTGGCATTTTGTCAGCTTTCAAAATTATATTTTATGATTTTCATTTGTAATTAAAAATTTGTAGTTTCTTTTTATTTTGAATAACATTCCCTTTTGTATCTAATTATGTATTTCTAATTTTGTATTTTTTGATAGGTGTTCCTAATTTACAAAATTCATATCCTACCATATCTTCTTCTAGTTATGCTTTAAACATTTACCCAGAAATTGGTTTCTTACCACCTCCCCTACTACCCAACCCAGCATGCTAATATTTCCCGCCTAGATTACTGCAATAACTTCTTCACTGATTTCCCTGACTCTACCTTGACATCACCTGCCCCATCTAGTCTCAACATAGTAAAGTGGTCCTGATAATGTAATTAATACATATGACCTAATGTAATATAAAGTAACATAATTTGATGTGAGTCAGATCGAGGTTCTACTTGCTCAAACCCTTCCAAAGAGCTTCCCATTTTACTCAGAATAAAATCCTAAATCCTTAAAATGTCTTACAGGGTTCTCTCCCACTCCGTAAATTAACTTATCTCCCAGTATTTTTTTCACTTGGTCTGCTGCATCTTTCTGGGCTTCTTGCTGTCCACATGTCAGGCTTGGTCTCATGTCAGGTGTTGGTACTTGCTGTTCCCTCTGCATAGAACAATCTTCCACCCAGGTATTTGCATAGATCACTCTCTGACCTCCTTCCAGTTTTTACGAAAATGCACCTTCTGAGAGTGAAGCTTACACAGCCAGCCTAACCAATGGCATCTCTCCACCCCATGTCACCTTTCCCTTTCTTTATATTTCTCTTCAGAGTTTTTACTTTTAGTTTTGGTTTGCTGTAAAATCTGAAGTCAAATAATTTTTTTTCCTATTAATTTTTGACAATACATCCAGATATTTCCATTTCAGCATATAAATGAAGGTTTTAGTTTGAATTACTTTAAATATAATTTTTCTGAGTTTTGGGAGGTGATTTACAAATCATACACAACTCAAGAATGTTTTTGAGTTGTGAGTAGGAATTGTACACAGGGTTTACTCTTTAGTTGCAGAATACTCTTATTTTCTTTGTAAAGCCTGATTTTTTTTTTCTTTGGCAGGGGGAAATTCTTTGTCAAGTCTTGATTATAGATTTGAACTCTTATTTAATATGCTTTACTCTGGTTCCATCAGGAAGCTTTTAATTAATTTATATGTTATTCCCCCCTTCAATTTCTCCGATAGAAACCATTGACAGAATCACCAGGGTATTTGACTACACGGAGATACATGCCGTTCTCAAAAAATTCATTTATGGAAATGCAAACTGAGCTAATTAATTCCATTCATAGTGCCCAGTCATGATATTTTGGTGATGAGAAATGGCAATGAGGGAAAAACTGCTTCTTTGGAAAACAGAAGCAAAGATAATTTATTTTACTGCTTGCAAAGGGAAAATTCAAGAGCAAGAAAAGGAGTTTCTTTACTTCTATGTGTGACAATGAAGTCTGCTTATTAAAGCCATAGGTCAACAGATGTTGCATTGATAAAAGTAGAGGCCCTAATTTGATCCTCCTCCGAAAGAAATATCTCTGGATTAGTTTCAGCCATAATGTTCATTTTAACTGAATGATTCTTCAAGGATTCCTTTCAAATTTCAGAGTTAGTGGGACTGCAGATTTATTTATGTACACACGTATGGTTGGATGTGTGTATACATTTATTGGTCATGATTTCATATTTTGTACTTTAAAGTTTCACCAAGAAACTCATTTGGAAGTATGTCTCAAAGTAAACTGGGATTGATACTTCAAAAGACAGCTAATTATGTAATTATGTGCTTTTTAGAGAAATGAAAGCATTTTCTCTAACTCTACTACTGTTTAGAGTTAAAAATACAGGCATGATGCCAATGATAATTGACTGATCTGTTTGTTTTTAAAATCAAACGATTTGTCTATAAACATCAAGTACCAGTTGGGAGGTGGGTACTCTGCTAGGTGCAAGGAAAACTTTCTGGAGAAAATGACATCAAGATTGAGTCACAAAAATCAACACTCCTTGTCTATTGTTTTCAGGACACAGTACTGACTTGCTGGTTATTAAACAATGGGTTTTCAGCTGTGAGCGAACTCTTTAATTTCTATGGTGTAATTCTGGGGTTAGCCACACTGCTGTTTTGACAAGTGGCTTCATGTTAGGCTCTAACAATTGGGTGTCCTGGGGAGAGGCTAGAGGAGCAAGAGAGACTTGCTCTTTTTATTCACATTCTGCTTCTTTTTGCACTTCCTCAGCAACACTTCACTGTGGTGACACTATGATTCAGTAACAGCAAGTGTTTCCGGTGTGCAATTTTTCCACATAACTAGAATCAGCCTCTTTGTGCCCTGTTAGAGACACCAACACTAGCCTGTGGGTGCCCCTTCTGAGAGGTTGAAGACCCAGCTTCACATTCTCATAATTCCTTACACCACCCTCTTCTCCTAGGGATGCTAGATGCTTCCCAGACTTATTTCAACTCTGTGAAATTTCACTGTCCCCACTTTGGCTCCTTTAGTTTTCTCACACATGATAAACCATCTTTATATTTAACTTTGTTAAATAATCAGTATAGTTTTCACCTGCTGACTGGACTCTCAGTGATACAGAAACTGACATGCCCCCAATAACTTCAAAAATAAGTTTCATTTTTCAAGTTTCTTTTGACATATTAAAAACTTCTGGCAATGTCTGTGATACATATATACAATCTATGGCCTTAGTGGCTTTACAAAGGTAGGAAAATGGAGGAGTGAATTAGTATATTTCAAGTGTTTTCCTTAAATTGAGTGGCCAGTTATAGGATGACAAATTGCATTTTATTATTTTGCTCATTTTAAAAGTAAGTTCAACTTGAAGAATAAATTACACAGTTTGATTAGTAGGTGTGGCAAACCTATGCCATAATTGTTTATAAGGAAATTTCTCACTATGTAAATACAGGGCTTGCCTCAGGTACACATGCATTTTAGGTAATTAAAAATGAACACACTTTGGGTGAACTAGGGAGGTGAGACTATACTGGCTGCCACGCTTTTAGTACAATGGGTTTAATTTAATTCTAGTCAATTTTAGTTACAATGAAAACATTGGCATTAGTGCTCAAATGTTTCAAATTTCTATGAAAACACATTCATATCATTTATTTAGCCCACACCATCTATTTCTTCTCAACTGTATCACTCATAATATCTTGATTCTAGGAATTTTTATTTAATTCATTTCTTTGAAATTTCTGTTTGACTCTATAAAGTCAGTAAAGCCAACAGAAACAAATTCTATTTAAATATTGAGATTAACAATTATTGCTTCTTATAATCTGTAGCCTTACTAAGCATTTAAAATGGTGATTTGTAGAGTGCAGAATATATTTTAAAGCTTTTTTCTTTTCTTTTAAATAGATTTTATTGCACTTTAGGTTATGGGGTACATGTGAAAAACAAGCAGGATTGTTGATTGTTGCACTGATGGATTGCTACAGGATTGATGATTGTACATACATGGCAATGTACTTTGCTGCCTCCATCCCCCCATCACCTATATCTGGCATTTCTCCCCATGTTATCCTTCCGCAACCTTCCTAAGCCCCTCTTTTCCTCCCCTATTCCCCCACAATAGACCCCAGTGTGTGATGCTCCCCTCCCTGTGTCCATGTGTTCTCATTGTTCAACACCTGCCTATGAGTGAGAACATGTGGTGTTTGTTTTTCTGTTCTTGTGTAAGTTTGCTGAGAATGATGGTTTCAATGTTCATCTACAACCCTACAAAGGACATGAACTAACTGTTTATTATGGCTGCATAGTATTCCATGGTGTATATGTGCCACATTTTCCTTGTTCAGTCTATCATCAATGGCATTTGGGTTGGTTCCAGGTCTTTGCTATTGTAAACAGTGTCACAATGAACATACATGTGCATGTGTCTTTATAATAGAATGATGTATAATCCTTTGGGTATATATCCAGTAATGGGATTGCTGGGCCAAATGAAATTTCTATTTCTAGGTCCTTGAGGAATTGCCATACTGTCTTCCACAATGGTTGAACTAATTTACACTCCCACCAACAGTGTAAAAGTATTCCTATTTCTCCACATCCTCTCCAGCATCTGTTGTCTCCAGATTTTTTAATGATCGCCATTCTAACTGGCGTGAGATGGTATCTCAATGTGGTTTTGATTTGCATTTCTCTAATGACCAGTGATGATAAGCATTTCATCATGTTTGTTGGCCTTATTAATATCTTATGTTGAAAAGCATCTGTTCATGTCCTTTGTCCACTTTTGAATGGGCTTATTTGTTTTTTTCTTGTAAATCTGTTTTAGTTCTTTCTAGATTCTGGACATTAGCCCTTTGTCAGATGGGTAGATTGTAAAAACGTTTTCCCATTCTGTTGGTTGCCGGTTCACTCTAATGATTGTTTCTTTTGCTGTACAGAAGCTATGGAGTTTAATTAGATCCTATTTGTCTATTTTGGCTTTTGTTGCCAATGCTTTTGGTGTTTTAGTCATGAAGTCCTTGCCTATGCCTATGTCCTGAATGGTTTTGCCTAGGTTTTCTTCTAGGGTTTTTATGGTGTTAGGTCTTATGTTTAAGTCTTTAATCCAACAGGAGTTAATTTTAGTATAAGGTGTCAGAAAGGGGTCCAGTTTCTGCTTTCTGCACATGGCTAGCCAGCTTTCCCAACACCATTGATTGAACAGGGAATCCTTTCCCCATAGCTTGTTTTTGAGAGGTTTGTCAAAGATCAGATCGTTGTGGATGTGCAGCATTGCCTCTGAGGCCTCTGTTCTGTTCCATTGGTCTATATCTCTGTTTTGGTACCAGTACCATGCTGTTTTGATTACTGTAGCCTTGTAATATAGTTTGAAGTCAGGTAGCATGATGCCTCCAGCTTTGTTCTTTTTGCATAGAATTGTCTTGGCTATGTGGGCTCTCTGTTGGTTCGATATGAAGTTCAAGGTGGTTTTTTCCAGTTCTGTGAAGGGGGCCATATGTAGCTTGATGAGGATAGCATTGAATCTATAAATTACTTTTGGCAGTATAGCCATTTTCACAATATTGATTCTTCCTAATCATGAGCACGGAATGTTTTTTCATCTGTTTGTGTCCTCTCTTATTTCTTTGAGCAGTGGTTTGTAGTTCTCCTTGAAGAGGTCCTTTACATCCTTTGTTAGTTGTATTCCTAGGTATTTTATTCTCTTTGTAGCAATTGTGAATGGCAGTTGGTTCTTGATTTGGCTCACTTTAAGTATGTTATTGGTGTATAGGAATGCTTGTGATTTCTGCACATTGATTTTGTATCCTGAGACTTTGCTGAAGTTGCTTATTAGTTTAAGAAGATTTTGGGCTGAGATGATGGGGTCTTCTAAATACACAATCATGTTGTCTGCAAATAGAGACAATTTGACTTCCTCCTTTCCTAATGAATACCTTTTATTTCTTTTTCTTGCCTGATTGCTCTGGCTAGAACTTCCAATACTATGTTGAATAGGAGTGGTGAGAGAGGGCATCCTTGTCTTGTGCCAGATTTCAAAGGGAATGCTTCCAGTTTTTGCCCTTTCAGTATGATATTGGCTGTGGGTTTGTTGTAAATAGCTTTTATTATTTTCAGATACATTCTGTCAATACCTAGTTTATTGAGAGTTTTTAGCATAAAGCGTTGTTGAATTTTGTCAAAGGCCTTCTCTGCATCTATTGAGATAATCATGTGGTTTTTGTGTTTGGTTCTGTTTATATAGTGGATTATGTTTATAGACTTGTGTATGTTGAACCAGCCTTGCATCACTGGGGTGAAGCCTACTTAATTGTGATGGATTGCTGTTGCAATCAGTTTGCCAGTATTTTATCGAAGATTTTTGCATCTATGTTCAACATGGATATTGGCCTGAAGTTTTCCTTTTTGTTGAGTCTCTGCTGGGTTTTGGTATCCGGATGATGTTGGTCTTATAAAATGATTTGAGAAAGATTCCCTCTTTTTGGATTGTTTGGAATAATTTCAGAAGGAGTGGTATCAGCTCCTTTTTGTATGTCTGGTAGAATTCGGCTGTGAACCCATCTGGACCTGGGCTTTTTTTGGTTGGTAAGTTGAAGTTCAAGTGCTGCCTCAACTTAAGTCCTTGTTATTGGTCTATTCAGGGTTTCAACTTCTTCCTGGCTTAGGCTTGGGAGGGTGCAAGTGTCCAGGAATTTATCTTTTTCTTCCAGGTTTACTGGTTTGTGTGCATAGAGTTGTTTGTAGTAATCTCTGATGGTAGTTTGTATTTCTGTGGAATCGGTGGTGATATCCCCTTTATCATTTTTTATTGCATCTATTTGATTCTTCTCTCTTTTCTTTTTTTATTAATCTGGCTAGTGGTCTGTCTATTTTGTTGATCTTTTCAAAAAAGGCCAGCTCCTGGATTTATTGATTTTTTGAAGTGTTTTTTGTGTCTCTATTTCCTTCAGTTCTGCTCTGATCTTAGTTATTTCTTGTCTTCTTCCAGCTTTTGTATTTTTTTGATCTTGCTCCTCTAGGTCTTTCAATTTTGATGATAGTGTATTGATTTTAGATCTTTCCTTGCTTTTCATGTGGGCATTTATTGCTATACATTTTCCTCTAGACATAGTTTTAAGTGTGTCCCAAAGATTCTGGTACATTGGGTCTTTTTTCTTGTTGGTTTTGAAGAACATCTTTATTTCTGATTCATTTCATTGTTTATCCAGTCAACATTCAAGAGCCAGTTGTTCAGTTTCCATGAAGTTGTACGGTTCTGAGTTAATTTCTTAATCCTAAGTTCTAATTTTATTGCACTGTGGACTGAGAGACTGTTTGTTATGATTTCCATTCTTTTGCATTTGCTGAGGAGTGATTTACTTCCAATTATGTGGTCAATTTTAGAGTAGGTGTGATGTGGTGCTGAGAATAATGAATATTCTGTGGATTTGGGGGGTAGAGTTCTGTAGATATCTATTCAGTTTGCTTGTTCCAGATCTGAGTTCAAGTCCTGGATATTCTTGTTAATTTTCTGTCTTGTTGATCTGTCTAATATTGACAGTGCGGTGTTAAAGTCTCCTACTATTATTGTTGGGAATCTAAGTCTCTTTGTAGGTTGTTAGGAACTTGCTTTATGTATCTGGGTGCTCCTGTATTGGGTGCATATATACTTAGGATTGTTAGCTCTTCTTGTTGCACTGCTCCTTTTAGCATTAAATAATGCCCTTTTTGTCTCTTTTGATCTTTGTTGGTTTAAAGTCTATTTTATCAGAGACTAGGATTGCAACTCTTCCTTTTTTTTTTTCTCTCTCTCTCTCCATTTCCTTGGTAAATCTTCCTCCATCCCTTTATTTTGAACCTATGTGTGTCCTCGCATGTGAGATGGGTTTCCTGTATAAAGCACACTGATGGTTTTTGACTTTTGATCCAATTTGCCAGTCTGTGTCTTTTGTCATCTAGCCCATTTACATTTAAGGTTAATATTGTTATGTGTGAATTTGATCCTGCCATTTTGATGCTAGCTAGTTGTTTTGCCCATTAGTTGATGCAGTTTCTTCATTGTGTTGATGCTTTTTACCATTTGGTATGTTTTTGGAGTGGCTGGTACTGGTTGTTCATTTCTTTGCTTAGTGCTTCTTTCAGGAGCTCTTGTAAGTCAGGCCTGGTGGCCACAAAATCTCTCAGCAATTGCTTATCCATAATGGATTTTATTTCTCCTTCGCTTATGAAGCTTAGTTTGGCTGAATATGAAATTCTAGGTTCAAAGTTCTTTTTTTAAGGATGTTGAATATTGGTCCCCACTCTCTTCTGGCTTGTAGGGTTTCTGCCAAGAGATCCACTATGAGTCTGATGGGCTTCCCTTTATGGGTAGCCTATCATTTTTTCTGGCTGCCCTTAGCATTTTTTCCTTCATTTCAACCCTGGTGAATTTGACGATTATATGCCTTGGGGTTGGTCTTCTTGAGATAAATCTTTGTAGTGTTCTCTGTATTTTCTGGACTTGAATATTGGCCTGCCTTGCTAGGTTGGGGAAGTTCTCCTGAATAATATCCTGAAGAGTATTTTCCAGCTTGTATTAATTCTCTCTGTCACATTCAGGTACACCTATCAAGTGTAGAGTAGGTCTTTTCACATAATCCCATATTTCTTGGAGGTTTGGTTCATTTGTTTTCACTCTTTTTTCTCTATTCTTGCCTTCTCATTTTATTTCATTGAGCTGATCTTCAATCTCTGATATCCTTTCTTCTGCTTGGTCGATTCGGCTATTGAAACTTCTGTATGCTTCGTGAAGTTCTCGTGTAGTGTTTTTCAGCTCCATTAAGTCATTTATATTATTCTCTAAGCTGTTTATTCTCATTAGCCTTTCATCAAACATTTTTTCAAGTTTCTTAGTTTCTTTGCATTGGGTTAGAACATGTTCTTTTAGCTCAGAGAAGTTTGTTATTACTCACCTTCTGAAGCCTGTTTCTGTCAATTTATCAGACTCATTCTCCATCCAGCTTTGTTCCTTTGCTGGTGAGGAGCTGTGATCCCTTGGAGGAGGAGATTCTTTCTGGTTTTGAGTGTGTTCATCCTTTTTGCGCTGGTTTCTTCCCGTCTTTGTGGATTTATCTACCTGTGGTCTTTGTAGTTGGTGACTTTTGGATGCGGTCTCTGAGGGGACATCCTTTTTATTGACGATGAAGTTATTTCTTTCTGTTTTTTAGTTTTCCTTCTAATAGTCAGGCCCCTCTGCTGTAGGAGTGCTGGAGGTCCACCCCAGACCCTGGTTGCTTAGGGATCACCTGCAGCAGCTGCAGAATAGTAAGGATTGCTGCCAGTTTCTTCTTCTTTTATCTACATCCCAGAAGGATACTTGCCATATGTCAGCCTGAGCTCTCCTTTATGAGGTAACTCTTTGGATATGTGAGGGTCAGGGAGCTGCTTGAGGAGACAGTCTGTCCCTTATAGGAGCTCAAGTGCTGAGCTGTGAGCTCTGTTGTTCTGCTCAGAGCTGCTGGGCAGGTACGTTTAACTCTGCTGGAACAGAACTCATAACTGCCTTTTTTCCCAGGTGCTCTTTCCTGGGAAGGTGGGGCTTTATTTATATGTTCCTGATGTGCTGCTGCCTTTTTTCAGAGCTGCCCTGTCCAGCAAGGAGGTAGCCTAGTCACAATCTGCCAGCAGAGGTGTTGCTGAGCTGCTGTGTGAACTTCCTTGTGGTTTTGTTTATAGAGGTATAGTTAGAACTGCCTTGGTAACTGTGGCCTGCCTCAGTAATGGCAGACTGCCTCGTAATGGCAGAGTGCCTCAGTAGTGGTGGACTGCCTCAGTAGTGGCAGACTGCCTCAGTAGTGGCGGACTGCCTCAGTAGTGGCGGACTGCCTCAGTAGTGGTGAACACCCATCCCCTAACAGAGCTGGACTGTCCCAGGTATAGCTGCACTTGCTATGAAACTCTCAATCCAGAGTGTTTCAGATTGCTGGTCTTTGTGGGGGTGAGAACCACCAAGCTAGATCATCTGTCCCCCTGTTTTAGCTCCCTTTCTTTCAGTTGAATGGGCGGTTCTGTCTCCCAGGCATTCCAGGCAGACACCAATTGAAACGGCCACCCACATTTGTGTGAGTTTTTGTGTGGAGACCTGCTGCACCAGCTGAAACGGCTGTGCTGGAAACTAGTGGCACTTTTCAGCCCAGGAATCTCCTGGTCTGTGGGCAGCAATAACTCATTTGGAAATGCAGTGTTCACTTAACCTCTACATTGTTCTCGCTGGGAACTGTACTCCAGAAGTGTTCCTATTCAGCCATATTGGATCCAACCCCTAAAGCTTTTTTATAAAGAAGTTTTATAGAATACAAGTCTTCTAATATAGTCCATGTATGGCTGAATTTATGAAATATTTTTAAATATACTGCCTGATTTACTGTTTTATATGTTAGTTAAAATGATACTACTCATTTCCTTCTGAAATTTTGAAATTTTAATTTCAATCCAACTTTACAGTGTTGAAAAAATTAAATATTTTCTTTTTCACATAGAATATTTTTTCTTGCTTTGCTGCTATCATTAAGATGTTTGTTTATAAAATAATATTTTGTTGTTTAATCCAGAAAGTCAGTAGCCTATAATTTAGAAATATCTTTGTGAGTAATGGGTACCTTAAGTAGTTCAAAAAAGTTGAAAACACTCTCAAAATGAGCTCATCATCAAGTCTCTAAATTTTGGGGGAATTAATACTGCATACTTTTATGTAAAAAAGTAAGAAAAACTCTCTTTAAGGATATGAAAGAAATATTTTAAAATTACCTCTTCTCTGATTGTTTTTTCAGGAAAAAAATTAAAATAATTAATAAAAATAGCTAGTGATTCCTAAGCACTTATGAGTTTATATTCATCTTTCTATTTAATCTAAATTCCAGTATGAGAGACAGAACAGGAAACATTTAAAGAGACAGGACTGATAATTTTCCAAAATTGATGAGTAATATGAACCTACAGATAAAGTATGTAAGAATAATGTATACAAATCTCACTAATGAGTACAGATTTTTTACAAATTCTAAGCAGGAATGAACCACATATTTTATATAGAAGGTTTGTAAGAATATTTGTATGTATTTCAGAAATGCAAAGGTGGTTTTACATTAGATATTTTGTATTAACAGAATAAAAGAAAAAAATGGGATATCAATATCCCCTGAACCTAAAATAATTTAGAAGAAAAAAATAAAATCCTGTAACAAGCAACTGGAGACCATAATTTTTGAAGAGGCACATTTGTATCAACAATTTAAAAGTAATGTATTTAGGAATAAATTAATTAAAAATGTGTGAAATATTTTTCTGAAGAAAATCATAAAACTTAGATATTAAAATAGAAAATAAATGAAGATGTGTGTCACATTGATGCCTAAAAGGATTTGATATGATAAAAGGATAAAAAACTCTTTATTATCATTCCAGTAAAAAATTGTGTTATAGGGTCAATGCTGTGCTAATCAAGTCCCAACATTTTTTCTTTTTGAGAAACTTGATCAACTGATTCTAAATGTATACAAAAAGTAAATGACCAGATGCCTAAGTTTGAGAGACTTGCCCTATCCGCTGTCAAAACTTATTGTTTGTGCTAATTACAAACATGTAGTTTTTGTACCTAGAAAATGAAGAAAGTAACTCATGAATGTACAGAAATCACATTTTGTTAAGAGGTGATACTCATATTCATGTTGAAAAGAAGTGCTACTTAATAAATGGTGCTTGGAAAGCTGAGTCTGTGGGAAAAAATACACAGTATAAATAATTAAGCCCCTCACAGAAACCAATTTAATTATGAAAAATTTAAACCTTCAAACGTTTAGAAGAAAACATACGAAAAAGACGTTTTGGCTTTGGGGAGGGAAGGACTTCCTAAGCAAAACAGAAAATGTGCTATACACAAAAATGCATACATTTTATTATATTACATTTAAGACCTTCTATCCATCAAAATATACCATGTAAAGTAAAAAGACTCTCCAGAGACTGAAAAGAACTATAGTACCTACAGCCAACAAAGGATTAGTATGTAAAATATATTAAAGATTTCTATAAATCAACAAGAAGACAACCAGTAGAAAAATGAGCAAGAATACATAAACAGTCATTTAACAAAAGAGAAAACACAAATTGCCACGAACATATGAAAAAAAATCATCCATCTCATTAGAAATCAGGGATAGACAAATTAAGATAATAATGAGATGATATTTTGCAGCCCTTATGTTGGCAAAAATAAGAAGCTTGACACTGTCAAGTGTTGGGGAAGATAGGAGGCACAAGAACTCTTACACATCATTGGTAAATGAGTACAAATATTTTGACAAAGAGACTTTTTTTAGGATGAATATGTGCATAACTTATGACTAAGAAGTTCCAGTTCCAAATGTATACCCTAGCTAAACGTTTGCATATGAACGCTTATAAGAATATTCATAGCAAAAATGTAATAACAAACAACTGGAGAAAAGTGATTATTCATGAAGATAAGGAAGGATAAGATAAATACATTGTGGTATAGATACATTTTTAGAAACTCGAGAAAAAGCGAAGTGTAACAACACAGTACTTAGAGATACATACAAATGGGATAAAACTATAGCAGGGGAATGTTAAATTCAGGATTGTAGTTATCTCTAGGGATAAGACAGAATGATGGGATTGGGGAGGAGGACACAGGTAGCTGCACATGATTGGCAATGTTCCAGCTGGTAAGAACCTCGTAGTGGGTTCACAGGGTACGTTTTATTTTTCTGTCACTTAAACATATATTACATACACTATCTTATGGGATACATGTTTGTGGAAGTCATCTTCACTAACTATCCTGCCTCAAGACAGCCTTCCAGCTCACCTTGCTGACTGGCCTTTTCAGCATTAACTTTGACCTGGATTTCCAGGATTTCTACCTTGCCTACCAGCCCTATAAAACCTTCCAGATAACCAGTTCCTATAAGTGAGCTAGTTCCTTGAATTTGTATTTCAGAAATCAGAGCAGCATATTCTAGTTCTCCTACTCTGCTTTACAAACAATATCATTTTCTCAATATATCCCTAGTTTTTAAATAGGTTTTTTTCATGTTCTGGTCTGGTACTTGGTACCCAACCATGCTTTGGACATTAGTGTCCCATATTGGAAAATTACTAGCAACCCTAGCCCCAAAGCTACAAGAGAATTTCAGGTGTAAAGTTTTTAATGTTCTCCTTATGTTAATCAAATCACTTCTCTAACCCAGAAATTAACATTCCATTAGGAACACCACTCTATAAATTACCCCAATTACTTGTTGACCATATTTTGTGTTTCACCTTTTTTTCCTCCACACTTAACTATACCTCTTAATTTTATAATAAATTTTATTATCTTTTTAAATGAAAAACATTGATATAATAAAATATCAAGCCTCTTTGATTTCATTTTTTTCTTTTAAACTCAGGTCTTAATTTTGTGTTTATTTTGTATCTATTATTTGGCAGTCTTTCTAGTTTAACTACAAAGAAAGGTTATAAATTATAATGTCTGTAAGGCATCTAATTATTTGAATTTGATAACCATGTTTTAAAATAAAATAGTATGACCACTGTAATTCCAATTTGGTAGGTAGAAATATCTGTGTAGACACATATAACCAGTATGTATTATGCCATACTTATAGTACAATTTTAAATCTATTCAAGTACTCTGCTTGAACAGCACAGGATAAGGAAACTGGGTCCTTCTTGAAATAGCACTCTCCAGTTATTCTTTTTAGGAGTCCTTTGGTGGGGGCAAAGACAAGCGAATTTCACATAAGGGGAGCTGCTGCTACAACAGCCATCGTACTCCCTGCCTTCCTTCCCTGCTACCCATTGTCACTCTGTAGTCAGTTGGTCCCTGCCTGTGCTGCTTTTTTTGAATTCCTGAACTCTAAACCACATATAGACTACTTCCCACTTAGTTTGTTAGTCTCCTCTGGGCTGGGATCTTCTTTCCTTCTGGCTTACAAAAAAGTACATTTTGTTTCTTAGGATTGACTCTTCTGATGAAGGTTCCCATGGCAGAGTTGTTGGGGCCCAGAGTGACAATCTCCTTTATAGAATAGCCCTCTTCTTTCCAGCACAGGGAGGGGAGGAGAGAGGCAGTGAAGGAGGCTTGCAGCTCGAAGCTGGGTCTAGATTAGGAGAGGGTTGGCCACAGTCAGCAAAGAGGATGATCCCTTCATCTTTCAAGCTCTGCTGCACAATCTCCTCCATTTTCCTGTATATTTCTCATGCATGGTGATGTGCTTTGAGGGGGGATCCATTATTTCTTCTACCAGTTTAGGACAAATACAGACTTTTAGTTCATTGGATAGACATATATACACCTGAAAAATGTTCCTACCATAGGGCTTTCTAGCCTGATGGTAGTCAAGGAATCTGTTTTACTCTCCCTGACTGTTCTGCAAAAGTTGGGAGTTCCTAATTATTCTGTGACACAGAAGCCTGTTCCACTCAGAGTACACAGATGATCTTTAAGGGTTAATGTTACCTGTTTCCATATATCAGCCTAATAGTGTTTCATCTTTGAGCTGACCCCAAATAATACTTGTTTTACTTCATTAAAAGACAATGGGAGTGAGGGGAAGAATATACCAAAAAATATTAATAATGGTTATATATAGGATGAGATCATGAAAGATCCTTACTTTCATTTTTTCACTTTTTAGCTTTCTAATTTTTTAAAAAAATGAATATTAATTAATTTTATGTTGAGCAAAACAATTCATGAAAGAAACAAAAAAAACCCCATAAAATATTTATTATGTTCTCAGAACTTTGCCCAATATCTTCTGGGGATGACGGCTGTTAAAATTATAAAATAATTCCCTTTGTTTAGAATTTTCCATTATTATAAATGCTCCCATAAGTAGATAGTTCTACTCTGAATCTTATTTGAGACATTTACATTGCTTCTCAAGGAAGCCATCTTCAGTTCTCATTAGGACTTCAGATTTTATTTTTAAAATTATAGTCATCTATCTACATTGTCTCTTTACCATGTCATGCAAAAACAAATCATGTAATGGTATTATCCTATGGTGTCAACATCTAGCTACAGAAGAGAATTTGATCTCTCCTCCACATGACATTGCTTCTAGAGGCCTCTTATGAGAGCAGAGTCTCTTATTTTCTCATTAAAAGTTGTTGCTGTTCCATGTACAGTATATATAAATCTGAAGACATGTACAGAAGTAGCATTCAGTTGGGTATGCTACACATGTGCGATTCTGGACAAACAGTCCCATTCAGAGAACCAATTATTTTGCAATCACAATACTCACTGCAAAAAAAAAAATACTAAAGAATATGTCAAAATGAAGTGAAAGCAAGTGTTCAACTGGTTTCACTTTAAGGCAAGCTTAATTCTTCCTAAGCATCCTCTTGCTCCCATGCCCATGACTGGTCACCTAATGACAGGACAACGCCACCTGTCTCACATACCTAAGCATGACATGTATTAGAAGACTAACCTTCAATATCAATTGCTGAACAACTCAAACATCTTAACTGCCAAGAACTACATGAATTTTCAAGCACAGAGCATCATGACCCACATATTCCCTCTGCTTATAAATAAAAGAACAACTCAGAAGAAACATACTAGCAAAAAGGCAAAAAAAAAAGTTGTTGCTGTTCCAACAACAGTTCCATGCATATGACTAATAATAGTCAAACTATGATTAAAAGTGAGTAATATCAGAAACAAGAAGTTACACAGTTACACCCTTCAAATACCTAAGCACTACCAAATAAAGCCTCCTAGAACAAATGCAAAAGTAGAAGAAAAAAGAGACTTATTTTATGCCACCATAAAATACTGGCATATCATAAAATAAAAGTTATTTCTGCACAGAGGATTTCTTAGATAGCACAAATCATACATTATTAAAATAATTTAAAATTTACTTTTAGTACATCTAGTTTTGAAAAATAAACCCACCCTGTTCATTGTGGTTGACCCAGATCTTTACAGCAAAATACCGATTCACATATATTCATATGAAACACTTGCAGACTAATATACCTGATGGAATTGAAATTCATTTAACATACTGAATGTTTCCTGAAGTGTGCGCAGATCTTAGATCCTTAACAACTGATTCATAAAATAGTGAGTATAAAACTACTAGTTTTGCCACCATCTGTTAGTTATCACCCTCACCAATCTCTCTACCTGCATTAATAAATATCCCCTTTAAAAATTCCTGAGGCGCATTAGGCTATGTATGTATGAGGTTCTATTGCCTTAATATCTGTGTTGAGGCTACTTGGCAAACTGCTTTGTAACAACCCTGGGTGCATCCAAAGCAGAGTAAATTGACTGTGTAATCTGACAGGTAAAGAAGTCTCTGGAGTTCAGCTTTACTGGGCGTCTCTCAGTTTGTATGTTATACGGACTCTCAGAGCCAGCAGACATGCCATGGGGCCACTACTGGGGTCATGGCTGGTGAGGGCCCTTCACAACACAAACTGGGGATGGACTGCTTATCCTGTGCTGGAGGGAGGACAGGGCACAGTCTCATTCATTCATAGCCAGTGAGAGCTGAGTGTGGCAATGCCCAAAGAGGAAGATGACCAATGCTCCTTAGAGAGTTGTCCCTGGGCCTAAAGACCTGACTGCGGATTCAGAACTGACAATTTCACACAGGAGGCAGCATCAGCTGCAGACAGCAGCCCAGAAACCAGCATATACTGCCATCCTACTTCTGAAAACCAGCCTGAGGCAGAGAGTGCCTTTCGCTCAGGTCACAAAGAAACCTGGCTTCCTCTGCACATATCTAAGTTCCATCTTAGGGAGGAAAGCAGGGGATGGAGAGAGGAACATGAGAGACTAGGAATTTTTATGCAAGAAAGACGAACACAACATGAAGAGACTATCTAATTTCTTAAATCAGATAAACTTAATCACAGAAGAATAAAAGTCGATTTTTATCCTTAATAAACAACTGATGGTGGCTGGAGTAATGATCAGATTAGCTATGGTTGAAGTAAAACAAATTAATTTTCTTTGTGCATTCAAAAGACAGTTTGAGTTAAACCCTTTCACGCTTGCACACTGGCATTTATTAGATTAACTTTTGCCAGATCCTGTACATACATTATCTCATTTAATTCTCACACAAGCCCTGTGTGAGGGAGAGCATTATAATCCCCATTTTACACATGAGGAAAATGAGGCTAAAAGAGGTTATGCAACTTGCACAAAGTCACATAGCTAGTAACAGACCCGGGACAGGGAATGGATTTCTTATTTAAATGTTTTAATTTTAAAATACTTAAAATACACTTTAGAGGAATTGAATTTTTTGAAATTTGAAGATATTCAAGTGGAAGACTTCTGGATAGAGAAAGCTGAGTTGTCTTGGAAGGAAGTATTTGCTTTCTGATTTGCATTTGAGATTTTGGTCTTTAGGCAAATTTTGAAGAAAATGGATGTTTAAAAGGAGCAGGCAGAATTCTGCCAGTCTTGCTAGCAGTGAGGTAGTAATATGTGTTCACTGGAAAGACATTTTCAGTACGGTAAGAACCAGAATGCCATTGGTGACTTGCTTCTCTCATGTGATGGCACCGAGAAGCCTCCAAAAGCAGGTTTTTCAGGTATGGTCTTTGCAGTTAATCAAGTCTGGGTTTAATCCCTGTTCAGCCACATAATAGCTATGTATGATGGTGACCATTTTAAGCTCATTTTCATAAAGTTAAAATGGCAACATGTCTAATCAGGATGAAATGAGATAGCACATGTAACATACTAAACGTGGTACCTGCAACATAGTTGATGTTCAAAACTGTCAATTTGCATCTGGCTTGATCTCATTATTTTTTTCAAAAAGTGAAAGCTAATATTAACTCCCAGATTTTTATTTTTACATTTAACAAATGCAAATGTGCAATCGAGTTAATACCTTGGTTTACAAAGACAGAGCAAAAGAAATCATCTCCTGGAGTATATTTATCAAGTTTAGAACATGCATTTGCTTACCAGCTCACTGAATTCATTATTGCCTAGGTCAAGTCTTTCCAACTGGGCCAGTTTGTGCATTGACCTATAATAGATGGAGAAAAATGCTATTGTGAGGCAGTGCATGATACATTGCTCTAAAAGACATTCCAACCACCTTCCTGTCAGATTTACCTGATTGTATAGGGGTACTCTTCAGCAAGAAGTAAATCTCAAATACATAAAACCTATGCAAACTGCCATCTGAAAACCTTTAGTAGTTTACCATAATCTACAGCATCTTTTCACAAATGCCAATATGGTTGGCAGGAAGGGCTGGCTGCTTAACAAAAATCCAAGAAGCTTATTAAATAGCTGTACCAGTGGGAGGTGTAGGGTGGGGCCCCACTTCAATATTTTTAAGGGTCACCACAGGTTTGGAAGTCAATGGCCGAAACCAATTCTCAGCAAACCGTTCAAAAACCTCATAATATGGCACAATTTCATCATCAGTCTTATTATTTTCTACTCCCTTAAATGAACTTCTGTTATAGACAAATTACAGTCATTGTCTCCCAAACATATTGACTTGAAAGCTGCTACAGCAATGAATAGTTGTCAGGCTGCTATGGTTTGGCTCTGTGTCCCCACCCAAATCTCATCTTGACTTGCAATCCCATAATCCCTACATTGAGGGAGGGACCTGGTGAGAGGTCATTGGATCATGGGGGTGATTTCTCCCATGCTTTTCTCATGAAAGTAGATGAGTTCTCATGAGATCTGATAGTTTTGTAAGGCTTGACAGTTCCTCCTTTACATGCTCTCTCTTGCCTGCTGCCACGTAAGATGTGCCTGCTTCCCCTTCTGCCATGATTTTAAATTTCTTAAATCCTGCCCAGCCATGTGGAACTGTGAGTCAACTTTTCTTTATAAATTACTCAGTCTGGAGCAGTTCTTTATAGCAGCATGAAAACAGACTAATACACAAACCTTAGGCAAGAGTTGGTGTCAAAGGTTCAGGGAACCCAAGTGTACTCCATATGCAGTCAGCATTTCTCAAAGCACTCTCAAGTAAAAGTACAATATGAGAAAAGATAGTGTTTTTCTGAAAGATTTTTTTTATCTTCCCCACTAATCAGAATTCTCTCCTTAAGTTCTGCCTATACAGGAATTCTTGAGATGCCACTGACTGAAATCTCAGAAATTTTAGTTTTATCACATTTAAAATGGATGTAGAAATTACCTTAAAGGGCTTTTATGAACTTTAAGTGAAATACTACTGCAATCCAGAAACTATCAGACACTCAGAAACGCAAAAAAAAGTATGTAATCTTTCTTCACTCAGAAACTATTATTGAGAAAGTATTATGCGCTGATCTGGGGTACAGCAGTGAACAAAACAGATAAAAATTCCTACCTCAAAGGACTTTACTTCCAGTAGGGAAGAATTAGAGTAAACAAAATAATAAAATAAAATAACATATTAAAAGGTTACAAGTGCTATGGAGAAAAGTTAAGCAGAAGAGGTAGATAGGGAGAATTCACATAAGGATTTAATTTTTAGTAGGGTGATCAGGTAAGTCCTCAATGAGAAGATGAAATTTGAGCCAAGCCTGAAAAGAAATGAAGAAGCATGCTAATATGGAGATTCTAAAGCAGGGCCATTTTGCTTGCTTGAAGACATCCTAGGAGACCAGTATGGCTAAAAAAAGAGAGTGAGGGAGGAGTAAAGAGATGATGTAATGGGGAGTTGCATAATATGGGAACTTACAGCACAATGTACAGACTTTGGCTTTGATTCTGAGTAGGATGGGGGTCACTGAAAGGTTTTTATGAAAGATGTCTCTGAAACGATTTGTTTTAAAAGAATGTCTGTGATTCCAGGCCTATAAACAGAGTGAGGGGGACAACAGTAGAAGCAGGAAGATCAAATAGGAGGCTAAGGTAGTAAGTCAAATAAGAGGTGATGGTGGCTTGGACCACATCCATTTTTCTTATTCTATGAAGGATGCAGCTGCAAGTGACTGATGAGGAAGACCAGGTAGAGCAGGGTTTTGGGTAGACTGGAAGTTCAGTTTTATGTGCTCAGTTGGAAATCTCTACTCTAGAGCCAACTAGAGATGTTACTCATGCAGTTGTACAAACAAGCCTAGAGATCAGGAAAGACGTCTAGGAAAGACATCATAATTTGAGCATGGTAGCATAGAGGTGGCTTGTCAGCTCACTGAATTCATTATTGCCTAGGTCAAGTCTTTCCAGCTGAGCCAGTTTGTGCATTTACCTATAACAGATGAAGAAAGATACTATTGTGAGGTCTTGAGGATATAAGATCATCAAGGGCATAAATGCAGATGAAATGATGTCTAAATGGATATGAAGAATAAATAAAACTGAAAAGTGACTAGGGATGTAGAAGAAAAAAATCAGAAGAGTGTAAAGTCCTGGAAGCCAAGTAAGACTAGTATTTCTAGGTGGCTACTATGACCAATTGTGACAAAAGCCACTGATGATCTGAGAACTGACCACTTAATTAGACAACATGGAGATTAGTGGTGATTTTGAGATGAGTAGTTTTACAAGTTTTAAGCTTTTGCTAATGCTCTTTCTTCTATTCAATATGCTTTTACCTATTTATCACTCAAAATTATTTATACAATAACAAAAATATATTAATTTCCTATTTTCTCCCAGGTTTTAGGGTTATAAAGATGAAAGGTGTTGTCCCCAGTATTAAGCAGTTCATAATCTTGAGAGAAATTACAAATGAATGATTTCTACCTGACAGGGTATTTGTCATAAAAAATCATATGTGTAGATTGCTAGAGGACAAAGAGAAGAGGTACTTTTTCAGCCTTGGTGGAGGTGGGAATAGAAAACAGAAGGCTTTACTGAAGCTTTACTTTGGAGAAGCAGATGAGGTTAAAGAATCAGGGGAGATGGCCATTTCAGGAGAAAATGTCAAAGAGGTAGGATGGAAGAGATCACGGCCCATTCAAGGACTTGCAGGTTAGTAAGAGTAGTAAGAATTAATGTAAGAAGAAATATGAAAAATAGTAGAAAATAAGAAATAATATGTAGCTAGACACTAGATCATGAGGTCATCTCCTGTATCAAGCCAAGGAATTTGAGTTTTAGCTTGAAGGCAATGGAAGGCTTTAAGTTTTAGGTAGGAAAAAGATACGAGGTTTTTATTTTAGAAAGCTTACATCAGCAGCTTGGAATGATGTGGGGAATGGGGAGAAGATGTGCTAGCCCTAAGGCCAGATAACAGACTGTCTTGAAATTCATGTGGGATATAATTGGGGCCAGAAATAAGGCAATAGCAATATGAATAATGTGGTGGCAGATAGGAGAGATGCTTTGGCGAAAGACATGACTTGATTTATGATGATGACTGGATGTCAGAAGTAAAGGAGAGGGAAAAATTAAAAGATAGTCTCTCAGTTGAATAAGAGTGTAAGAATATTATAATGGAATAAATCTAAGGTGGAGATAGGTTGAATGTAATGTATTGTATTTTAAATACTACATTGGCTTTGAGGTGAATGCAAGATATATTAGGAAAAAATGTGTGTGTGTGTGTGTTTGTGTGTTATCTGTGTCTGGAGCTGAGGCAAAAAGTCTTCACTGGAAATAGACTCAGGAATAGAATCTTCTTATCTACACTACCGGAAAAGGAACTCTCCCTTTTAACCCACATTCCATTTTCTTCCTTTTGCATGATTTACTTGGAGTTTACCACACGCTTTCATGAATTGTTAGATTTTTCAAATCTATCAGCCTCCTTTCTCCACCTAGATCTTAAAATACGTTTTAAGATGCCCAGAACGTCTTGTGTGGGACCACCAGCAGTCCAAAGATGGTTGTAAAATCTTGACAAATGCTTGTAAGAACATCTGCTACACCTCTCACTAAATGTATACCACTGAATAAGCGCTTCTAGGGAAAGGGGATTGGGTAATAGGTGGGCCCCATGAAGAGAGAATTAGATTGTCTTCTGAGCCTGGGAATATGAAGTAAGATTCTCTCAAACCTTACTCTGAGACCACATATCCAACAAACAAACAATGAGCACCAAAGTATTGGGGGCTCAGGTGAAGGATCAAGTGGCCAAGTGTGGCAAGTGAATAAGAAATGCTCATAGGAACAGTAGGGACACTTGCATTTGACTTGACCATACAGTTCTGGACAACATGTATTCTAGTGAGAACCATAATGAGCTAAAGACTAGAAGCCTATCAGCAATTTCTGGGATTCTATAAATTCTGCAGTTCTCATTGATGTCCAAGGAAGGTTTGATATAAAACCGAGAATAGATTTTTTTGCCAGCCCTGTGGTGGAGGCCCAAGACAAAACTAATTTTATTAAAAGAAGAACTGAGTGATATTTTATGCCTGTGTCTTAAAAAAATATTTTATTAGTAATAAGACTTATCTTTTTAAAGGCTAAATATTAATGATCTCTTAAATCCCTGGTATAATAGTGTTTCCAGACTTCTAAACACACTGATTATTCAATTTAGACCTACTAAAAATTGTCAATGTTTATTTTCCAAAACAGAGCAGGCCCAAATCTGACACTCTTTTTTTTTTTTTTTTTTTTAAGTGGTTCTGGGTTTAACTGGGGTCAAAGGGTGCTGCACCGTTGCTCAGGGTCCCCACAGCTAGGCGGCACGAGTGTTTGCTTTTGCGCAACAGAGGAGCGTGGCCCAACGAGAAACAACTGTGGGCCCTCGCGTCTGCCTCCAGGACCTGAGGGTCACGGGGCAGCTCTGCTGACCAGGCCTTCTCTTTGGAACACCCCTTCCACCACACTGCCCTGGGTCTGGGAGCCTGCCACCCCTGCTGAAGTCAATTCCTTAAGGGAGAGTCTGGGGATGGACTGGCAGTGGGGACCCCTGGGCCCCCAATCCGGAAAGACTCCCTCCCAGTCATTTTGGGAACAATAAATATTGTGCAAAGGCGGCAGGGAGTGGAGGGTTTGGCCACAGGCGACTGGCAGCCGGGAAGCCAGAGGGCCCAGCCGCCATGCCCCGCCCCGAGGCCAGGCCTGAGCGCCCTACCCTCACTCCGAACGGAGAATGATGTGGATGTCGGAATCCGAGAACACTGTCCCGCTCGTCTCCCCAGTCCGCAGTACAAACGAGGCGTCTTCAAATGGCTTCTGCATCTGACCTTTGCTGAAAGCACCCAGGTCTCCCCTGGCCTTGGCCGAGCTGCAGTCGCTGAATTGTGAGGGCAGAGACTCAAAGTCCTCCTCTTCCGACTTGATTTTCTGGATGTAGCCGCTGATCAGCTCCAGGGCCTCCTCCTTGGTCCAGGTGATCTGCCGCGGGGATGAGGGCCTTGACTGGCTGTGCTCCCCCAGCAGGTGTGAGCAGCAGACCCTGGCGGGCTCCCCCTGCCCGTTTTTGCCGCCACTCCTGCTGTTGTCGCTAGGCCGCTCCCATTGCTGACGTCAGCGATGTGGTTGAAGTAGTACACTCGACCTGAGCTGCGGCTTCCGCGCTTCTCCCAGCTGGGCGGCGGCTTCTCCTCGTCCGCCATCTTCCCTCTTTGCATTCTTGTTTTTGTAAATAAAGTTTTATTGGAACACAGCCATATTTATTTGCTAATGTATCTAGCAAATACATTTGGCTGCTTTTGAATTACAACCACGGAACTGAGTAGGTGACTGCAGAGCCTGAAACATTTCCTATGTCTGAGGGCCTGGTGGCACTCAGACCGCTCTCTACTCGCTAGATATTGTCTGGCCAAGACAATGTATATAAAAAAATTATTTCTTACCTTTATAGTAGTGTAGTTTAAATTGATCGATTCATTTTGTGGGAAGAAAGGTACACTCTGTCCCACCTCTAAGTCTTTTTTCTTTTTTTTTTTTTGAGACGGAGTTTCACTCTTGTCTCCCACGCTGAAGTGCAATGGGGCGATCTCGGCTCACTGCAACCTCCGCCTCCCAGGTTTAAGCAATTCTCCTGCCTCAGCCTCCCAAGTAGCTGGATTACAGGCACCTGCCACCATGTGCCCAGCTATTTGTATTTTTAGTATAGATGGCGTTTTGCCACGTTGGCCGGGCTGGTCTCAAACTCCTGATCTCAGGTGATCCACCCACCTCGGCCTCCCAAAGACCTGGGATTGCAGGTGTGAGTCACGGTGCCCGGCCAAGTCTTTTTTCTATTGCTTTTGAAACCTTTGGTTTATAACTTCATGCTCTGGAAACTATATTTTAAAATTTATAATATAGCTTCCTACTATTCCTTTGACATTCTTTTGAATGGGCAACAATTCTTTTCTTTTGTTGGTTCCGGGGGAAAGAAAAGCTTTCCCATGGGGTTTTATAGCCCATTTCCTGAAGTTTATTTTATTTAAAATACCATTTGTTTCATTTTAATTTTATCTCATTTTATTTATGACCCTAGTTTCTATCAGTTTTTAATTATCACTATGGTTTCATTCTGCCATTACATTTTCCATTTTTGAAGTCTTTCACTGTTTCCCTACATTTTATACCTTTAAAAATATTATATTCTTATTTCCGCTTTTAGAGATGTGATTAAGTATTATTTGTTATATTTTACTTTTCTAAGTTTGACTGTCCTCACTTACCCACAAGATTTTAGACAGTCCATAACACAGTCTATTACTTTTCTTGTTCATGTGCCAGTTGCTAAACTATAATCATTCTGTCAAACTGTCCAAAAAATGTTCCTTTTCAATGAACATATGAACAGGGTTTTAATTTCATGAGCAAACAAACAAGTATTTTATTTTTCTCAGAAAAATAAAATGGAACTCATGGTATTTTTATGTTAATGCTCTTTGTGAGCAATCATTCATTCATTCCCATAATGTGCTTCTTTATGGTAGGTGCCCTGTGGGCACTTGTTACAAAGATTCCAGCGACACAGGGTTTCTCAGCCTCAGCAGTACTGACATTTTGGACTGGTTAATTCTTTGGCATAGATGGCTATTGTGTGCATTGTAAGATGTTTAGCACATCCTACACAGCTTCTACTCTGAACGGCTTATTTTCTAAATGGGAACGACCTTTAAATGAATAATTACTTCATAGAGTGATAAGTGCCACGATAAATGTATGTATAAATTGCTATAGGAACACAGAAGAAGGAATAACTAACAGTTCAGTAATTAGGAATAATTTTAAGAAGTGACATTTGGGCTGGGTTTTAGAGAAACTTGTAAAAGTCAGTACTTGCAAATGTAAAAAGAAATAATGAAAATACTGAAAGAGTATTTCTAAAGTTGAGATATAATCAACTGATTTTTTTGAGATTGTAGCTTGAGACAGTGTTATGCACATAATATTATATATGTAATACATCCTCAAAGGCTGTAAAAGATTTTGGTCCAAAGTCAATAAGTTCTAAAAATTCCCATTAGAGTATGTTGCAGGAAAGACTATTGTCCTACCCTCATGACTGGAAAAGAAAACTTCTGGGATGTAGTGTTTCTCAACCTTGGCATAACTAACATTTTGTATGGGATACTTGTTTGTTGTGGGGGACTATCTTGTGCACTCTAAGATGTTTAGTAGCATCCAGTATACCCACCAGATATCAGTAGCACCCTTCACTTGTCACCATCAGAATGTCTCCAGACATTGTCAAATATCTCCTCTCTTTACTGATTGTCAGAAAAGTGAGCATCTTACCTCCATGTGTTACCTCCTTACTCTACTAGGTGGGTTCCCACGTGGTTTTCCCTTAGCTATGCAAACTAGCCTACTTGAGAAATGCACTCATTGGCTCTACTCCTTCTTTGTGAAAGCAAGCATGTGTAGGTCTGGAGCCTGTCTCCCTCTTCCAACATGGAAGTCCATCAGTCTGATTTCCCTATAAAAACAGCTGAACTTGAAGATATGATTACTACCGTAGGTCAGGGAGCAAATACTAGGACTTGATCACAAGTTTGGCACACATTCTCCATCAGTAATGCTAACAATTTGAATTTCATCCCTCTGAATCAAATATCTTGCTGATTATTTAGACTCATTTGCAGGTTAACTTAGTTATCTTAAGGCGAAAGTTCTAATGAAAATGGATGTATTAAATAGTATTTACCAATCTATAGTCACATTATATGTGTAAAATTGTAAAAATGTGTACAATTTCTAAATCATTACTTTTATTATTGCTGTTTCTCTTGCCTGCAATGTTCTTCCTGTAAATCTTTTCATAGTCCCTTTTCCTCATCTCAGCTCATGTTAGTCCATTTTCCACCAACCAAAATTAACTATCCTTCCTGCCTTCATTTTATGTATTACCCTATTTATTTTCTTATTAACACCACTGAAAATATCTTAGTTTTTATTTGTTTAGTTGTTGTTCCCCCCACCCCCGCCCCTGCTAGATTTAAAGTCCATGAGAGAAAGTAACTTGCCAATGTTATTCACAACATAAATAGCTTCTCAGCTGGTGATGGTTAAATGAGGACACTCACACAGGCATGAACAAATGATTCTCTACCAGTAAGAAGTTGGAATTCTAGAATATTTACAAAGAGAAACCACTCAATTTCTATCAGACATCTATAATTAATTGATAGTTGCCAAGGAGGCAGCTACAATTAATTAACAGCGGTCAAGAAGAAATCCGGATAGGCCTATTTTAATGGATACTATAATGAACATACATTAGGTCACTTATCGTGAAATATGCATGGCAGCTAAAGGCAGATAAGGACAAAGTGCACGAAACTCTGTGTGTTCGAACCTTGTGTTAACTTCCTGACATTTCCAATAATAGATTTTAAAAAAATTCAAATAATAAATAAAAGAAATATTAAGTGAGATGTTTAGGTGGTTTTAACCTCTCTGAATATCTGAAAAGCAACAACAAAACTGTACATTTATAGTAGTTAAGACCATGGACCCTGGACTCAGACTACCTGGGTCTGAATCCTGGTTCCATCACTCACTAGCTGTTTGACTTTGAACAAGCTAAATAACATCTTTGAACCTCAGTTTTGTCATCTATAATGTAAGAATGATAATAAAAATACCTAAGTTATAGGGTTATTATTACGATTAAAATAGTTACTATATAGGTAAACCATGTAAATAGTACCTGACGCATAGTAAATACTCTCTGTGTTAGCTACTAAAATACTTAGGGAAAACTTCCAGAGTTTGAAAAAGCTTTAGAGATTGTCTGAGAAAGTGTTTTCTAAAGTTTTTTTAAAGGATTTATAGGTGTTGCATGATTTTTAAAACATTTCAGATGGGCAGTACATTTTGGCAAATCTTGCTGAAAAAAATGTTAGACTTCTTATTGGCAGGACTTCTCAGACAAAATATACAAATGTTCATTGTGAATCTCTAACAGATGGAAATAGTTTAGACTATTTCCTGTTATGTAACCAAGGAACTTTTTCTTTTTTTCTTTCTTGCTGGACATTTCTTAGACTAGAAGCATAGTTTACCAGAAGTTTTTCTACCAAAACTTCATTTTGCAGAGGATACATTTTGTGTATCTCAGTCTATGAAATCATAGACATACTTAGTTTGTGAAAACACAGGCCTAGGTATATTTAAGTAGGTTATTATGAGTTTTTAAATTAGATTAGATCATCCTGATTTGTCTGCTTGAAAGTCTGACCTGTTAGCCTCTGTACCTCTGCTCCCAATATTCACTTCAGGTTCTCCTTGCATATATGATTATTTTGGAAATAGTTCTCTGGCTCAGTGTCACATTCTTCTTAAAGATGATGTGTTTTTGCCATTTGGCCTTATGCACTGTAACCTCAGCAAAGGGAGAGACTTCCTTCTTGCTAGAGGAGAACTGGTGACTTGCTCCATATCACACAAAATCATTGACAGTGACACAGGATCTTCATCTCTTTTTCCCAGAACTGGCCATCCATCTGAATCTGGCCTGTTTTGTCTGGCTTGACCATTGCTTAAACATGAATGTTTTTATTTTAAAAAATGTGCTGTACAGTTCACTATATTCTATGCCACAAGTCAGCAAACATTCTCTGCAAAGGGCCACAATGCAAATGTTTCAGGCTCTGCAGTCCATATGGTCTCTATCTCAATTACTCAATTCTGATATTGTAATATAAAAAGCCATAGATGATACATTAACAAATAGACACTGTTTTGTTCCAACAAAGCTTTATTTACAAAAGCAGACATGCCAGATTTGGACAAGACATAGTCTCTCAACCCTGGTCTATACTTGTTCTTAAAGTCTAAGAATATTTAAGTTTTCAAACCCTTGAATATAGATATAACAGATAAATTAAGGATTGAGAATATTTATCATTATAAAATTGCCACTAGATAACTATTTATGTTTATATATTGTTTGAAATCCTTATTTCAAATAATGAGGAACACTGCTGGAATCCAGGGACATTTGTTCTCAATGCTGTCATTTTGGTTGTAGTTATTAAAATTAAGTCCTTCCTATCATGCTATCACTTTACAGCATTTATCCAATTGCAAAGCTGGAAAAGATTCCAGTTGAAGCAGTGATGGAATTTATGCAATATTTTGATACGTCTGTCACTTTGATAAAATTGTACAATCTATTATTTTCTTTCTATCAGATTCAGAGGTTTTATCTATTTAATTGTACGATATCCTCTGAAGCCACATAAATTTGGCTGGAATGTTGTTTTCCCATAAATTCCCAGTGCAGTAACTTGGATTTGCTGACTCAGGATTCTGCAAATTTTTGGCATGGGCTTATGAATTCTGGTTTTTAATTTGTTTTCAAATGTTCTCACTCTTCCCAATTACTGGCTATTCATGGCACAAGGACAGAAAAACATCTCTCAGTTGTTGCTGTCTGATGTCCCTCTCTTATTGAAACTTTAAAAAACAATTTTTTCATTTTGCTTAGTCTGTGTCCCATGTTTAATGGACATTTGCATTTTATGATTTAGACCTGCCAATTTTATCACATAATCATGTCCTTCTTTTGTTATTAATTCATCTCTTTGAATAAGCGGCATATTACAAAATTTTAGAAATAAATTGCTCTTTACAGCACAGTTACTGAAGACTGCAAGGCCCAGGAATTCGTATTCTTTAAAAATGCAAACTCAGGCTGGGCGCAATGGCTCACACCCGTAATCCCAGCACTTTGGGAGGCTGAGGTGGGCAGATCACCTGAGGTCAGGAGTTTGAGACCAGCCTGGCCAACATGGTGAAACGCTGTCTCTACTTAAAATACAAAAAATTAGACAGGCATGGTGGTGGACGCCTGTAATCTCAGCTACTTGGGAGGCTAAGGCAGGAGCATCACTTGAACTCAGGAGGAGGAGGCTGCAGTGAGCTGAGATTGTACCACTGCACTTCAGTCTGGGCAACAAGGATGAAACTCGGTCTCTCTCTCTCTCTCTCTCTCTCTCACACACACACACATACACACACACACACACACACACAAAAGCAAACTTCAGGAACACCTCATTATGAGGAAGCATAACTTATTGTTGTTATAAACCAGGAAATATTAAATTCCTAGTGTCTGATGGCAGATGAAACATAATTTCTATAATCAAATGTTTTATATAAAACATTTTCTTTAGTTAATACTATATCTTAAACCAATGTCACAGCTGTGATTTTGATGTACTTTTCAGCATTTCAACTCAACGTCCTCCAAGAACAACAACAAAAAGCCAAACTGGCTTCTGGCATCTTCCAAAAGGATATGTGACCAAATTAAACATCTATTATTTTGTAAAAGAATATTTGGAAAACCTAATTTTTGAGACCAGTTTGTTAATGTTTATCAATTAAGGTATTCCTCCTTGCACTATTTAAATTATTAGGATAAACATTGAAAATACACATTTTGCATTAAGCTGTCACGTATTTTGAGTATTTCCTTAGCAATTTTTTTTTCCTTTTAGATATTCAACATTGAACAGTTTAGGTTAATCTTATGATATCTTATTGAAAAAGTTTTCTTTCCTATAATTATCTCTAATTTAATGCACAATACAAAAAAAAAGATTCTGTACAATGAAATAACCTCATGAGTAACCATTTAAGAATACATCTTGTTTGTATAGCAAGGGGTACTTGTTAAAGAAAATAGAATGATTAAATTGTAAAATTGTACCTTACTAACAGCAACTGGCTATAGGACAAATATTGCACTACTGCTTTAAATGAGGGTCTAATTAGATGGAGGAGAAGACTGAATTTCCTTACTCTCCATATAGTCTTCTTGAGTTTATAACCAGAACCAATTATTCATTCATGCTGTACACGAATTTTCTACTGACTGAAAATTATTGTGCAATCCTAACTAATGATAACACAGCAAAGATATAATCATGCTTGACAGGCCTTTTGAGCTCTTTGTAGGGGAAAAGGTACCTTCTCAGCAAGAACAATGACATTAATTCTGGGGGATGCTACTATGCCAAAGCTGAAGATCCTAGAATGCATGCAACAGTCCAATCAAAAGGTTATGTGAAACATAATCAGTTACTAATATGCACATTTTCATTAGAACATATTGCAACCTACATTATATACTCATGAAGGGATGTTGAATGCTACTGAAAAAATCGTTCAGCCAAGTTAAGCTGTTTTAGAACTCTTAAAGATAACTCTTAAAGTTTCTTCTCTAAAAGATTCCTTTAATACATGCATATGTATGTATGCATATAAAAGGACATACAGACAAGTACGTCAGGCTCATTGTTTTCTGGCTACGTTTCATTGAAAAAGTTATTACTTGTTATATTGGGCTTTCTGAATATTAATATTTATGTACAATCATTGCTCAGTGCCCTTGGGGAAATTGGTTCCATGACCTTCATGGATATAAAAAAATTCACTGAGGCTCCAGTTCTTGCAAAATGGTATAGTAGTTGCACATAACCTACACACATCCTCCTGTGCACTTTAACTCTAGGTTACTTGAAATACCTAATACAATGTAAACACCTAATATAATGTAAATGTTTTGTAAAGAGTTGTTATACTGTATTGTTTTCTAAATTGTATTTTTAAAATTGTTGTAGTTACTTATTAGTATTATTTCAAATATTTTCCATCTGCAGGGATCTGACTGTACTTTTACATAGTTTGGCCTTAGACTGTTGATACCCTAACTGGTGTATCATATAGGCATAACTCCATGACTAAGCTGTCAGAGAATTTGAACGTTAGAGACTAAGGACCTTGAAAAGTAATCTGCCAAAGTAGCCATGGCTATTTCCCATGCAACTACCTTACTTATTTGCCAGCAGAACCTGCCCTGCATCAGAGACTAGAAATGTCATATAGTCACTATCCGAATTTCTTTTGCAGCTAGGACATGAACTTATGACCCAGTTCTGGCCACTGGAACCGGTAAAGGACTCTGCTGGAGGAGATTCTGAGAAAGAGTTTCCTCCTTGATTTAAGAGGGAGGAAAGCATGCAAATAAAATAAACAATAAGATACCATCTCACACCAGTCAGAATGTCTATTATTAAGTCAAAAAATAACAGATGCTGGTGAGGTTTTGGAGAAAAGCGAACACTTAAACACTGTTGATGGAAATGTAAATAGTTTAGTCATTGTGGAAAGCAGTTTGACGATTTCTCAAAGAACTTAAAACAAAATGACCATTTGATCTAGCAATCCCATTGTTGGGTGTATACCCAAAGGAATATAAATCATTCTACCATAAAGACATATGCATGCGTATTTTCATCAAAGCACTATTTACAATAGCAAAGACATGGAATCAACCTAAATGCCCATCAATAGTAAATTGAATAAAGTCTACCACTGAGGACACGATCGCATTGTTTTTTATGGCAACTATGTAATATTCTATGATGTGCATGTAGAATATTAAATATGTAGTAATGAAAAATAATAAAAAAGAATGAGATCATGTCCTTTGCAGCAACGGAGATGGAGCTGGAGGGCATTATCTTAAGTGAAGTAATGTAGGCACAGAAAACGAAATACCGCATATTCTCACTTATAAATGGGAACTAAATATTGAGTATATATGGACGCAAAAAAGGAAACAGATACCAGGGCTGACTCAAGGGTTGTGGGTGGGAGGAGGGTGAAGACAGAAAAACCACTTATTGATATGATGCTCATTACCTGGGTGACAAAATAATCTGTACACCAAACCCTTGTGACATGTAATTTACTTATATAACAAACCTGCACATGTTCCCCTTAACCTAAAATAAAGTTTGGAAAATGTAAAAAAAAAAAAAAAAGATCATGAGAGAGTACATTTAAATAATTTTAAAGTAAATAGAACATATATAACAATATATTCACATTATTTTTTATATTACTCAAAAGACTAAAAAAGGAAATTTGTATAAATCATTTAGGATTCAGAGTACTCTTTATGTTTTTTCCTTCCTACATTTGATTTTCCAGTACTCTAGCTTTCCATTTTCTTATTTTTTTCATCAATTATTCTATCGATATCAGAGTGATTTCCAATGTTTATAATTTCTGAATTCAGAAACCATGTCTATGATTCTACCTGCATTGTTTTACTTTTAATTAGTTCAGAATTAAGTATGTTGACATTTTTCACATTTGTATTCCTTTTTTATATTTACTATATCTTTCCAAAAATTACTTAAAAATTATTTTTCTGTAAGTTGTTTCTTCTTAATAGAGCATTGAACTCAACTTGTTTCTGACTCAACACTGTTATTTCTTCTACGTAAGGTATTCCCAGAGATGCTTCTCTTACAATTTGAATGCTAAAACCTATATTACTGGTATATTTGTGAATAGTGTCTATCAGTACATTGGAATAAAATGAGATTTTATTTAATAATTGAAATTTTGTGTACTTTAAGCTGCATACATTCATTTTCAATAGCTACTTTAAAAAATTATACTTCAAATTCTGGGATACATGTGCAGAACATACAGGTTTTTTACATAGGTATATATTTGCCATGGTCATTTGCTGCACCCATCAACCCATCATCTAAATTAGGTATTTCTCCTAATGCTATCTGTCCCCTAAACCCACAGGCCTGGTGTGTGATGTTCCCCTCTTTGTGCCCATGTGTTCTCATTGTTCAACTCCCACTTCTGAGTGAGAACACGTGGTGTTTGGTTTTCTGTTCCTGTGTGAGTTTGCTGAGAATGATGGCTTCCAGCTTCATCCATGTCCCTGCAAAGGACGTGAACTCATCCTTTTCATGGCTGCATAGTATTCCATGGTGTATATGTGCCACATTTTCTTTATCCAGTCTATCGTTGATGGATATCTGGGGGGTTTGAAGTCTTTACTATTATGAACAGTGCTGCAATAAACACACATGTGCATGTGTCTTTATAGTAGCATGATTTATAATCCTTTGGGTATATACTCAGTACTGGGATTGCTGGGTCAAATGGTATTTCTGGTTCTAGATCCTTGAGGAATCACCACACTGTCTTCCACAATGGTTGAACTAATTTACACTGCCAGCAACAGTATAAAAGCATTCCTATTTCTCAACATCCTCTCCAGCATCTGTTGTTTCCTGACTTTTTAATGGTTGCCATTCTAAATGGCATGAGATGGTATCTCATTGTGCTTTTGATTTGTATTTCCCTAATGACCAGTGATAATGAGCTTTTTTTCATAGGTTTTCTGGCAGCATAAATGTCTTTTTTTGAGAAGTGTCTGTTCATATCCTTCACCCACTTTCTGATGGGGTTGTTTGCTTATTTCTTGTAAACCTGTATAAGTTCTTTCAGATTCTGGATATTAGCCCTTTGTCAGACGAATAGATTGCAAAAATTTTCTCCCATTCTGTAGGTTGTTTGTTCACTGTAATGATTGTTTCTTTTGCTGTGCAGAAACTCTTTAACTTAATTAGATCCCATTTGTCAATTTTGGCTTTGTTGTAATTGCTTTTGGTGTTTTAATCGTGAAGCCTTTGTCCATGCTTATGTCCTGAATGATATCACCTAGGTTTTCATTTATGGTTTTTTGGGTTTTAATTCTTTAATTTAAGTCTTTAATCCATTTAAGTCTTTAATCCATCTTGAGATAATTTTTGCATAAGGTGTAAGGAAGGAATACAGTTTCAGTTTTCTGTATATGGCTAGCCAGTTTTTCCAACACCATTTATTAAATAGGAAATCCTTTCCCCATTGCTTGTTTTTGTCAGGTTTGTCAAAGATCAGATGGTTGTAAATGTGTGGTGTTATTTCTGAGGCCTCTGTTCTGTTCCATTGATCTATGTATCTGTTTTGGTACTAGTACTATGCTGTTTAAGTTACTGTAGCATTGTAGTATAGTTTAAAGTCAGGTAGCATGATGCCTTCAGCTTTGTATTTTTTTTGCTTAGAATTGTCTTGGCTATATGGGCTCTTTTGTGGTTCCATATTAAATATAAAGTAGTTTTTTTGTAATTCCGTGAGGAAAGTCAATGGTAGCTTGATGGGAATAGCATTGGATCTATAAATTACTTTGGATAGTATGGCCATTTTCATGATATTGATTCTTCCTATCCATGAGTATGGAATGTTTCTCCATTTGTTTGTGTCTTCCCTTATTTCCTTGAGCAGTGTTTTTATTATCCTTGAAGAAGTCCTTCACATCCCTTGTAAGCTGTTTTCCTAGGTATTCTATTCCCTTTGCAGCAATTGTGAACGGGAGTTTGCTCATGATTTGACTCTCTATTATTGGTGTATAGGAATGCTTGTGATTTGTGCACATTGATTTTGTATCCTGAGACTTTGCTGAAGTTGCTTATCAGCTTAAGAAGTTTTTGGGCTGAGACAACGGGGTTTTCTAAATACACAATCGTGTCATTTGCAAACAGAGACAATTTGACTTCCTCTCTTCCTATTTGAATACCCTTTCTTCTTTCTCTTGCCTGATTACCCTGGCCAGAACTTCCAATATTAGGTTGAATAGGAGTTGTGAGAGAGGGCATCCTTGTCTTGTGCTGGTTTTCAAAGGGAATGCTCCCAGCTTTTGTCCAGTTAGTATGATATTGGCTGTGGGTTGGTCATAAATAGTTCTTATTATTTTGAGATATGTTCCATCAATACCTAGTTCATTGAGTGTTTTTAGCATGAAAAAGTGTTGAACTTTATTTAAGGCTTTCTCTGCATCTATTGAGATACTCATGTGGTTTTTGCCATTGATTCTGTTTATGCGATGGATTATGTTTATTGATTTGTGTATGTTGAACCAGCCTTGCATCCCAGGGATGAAGCCGATTTGATCGTGGTGGATAAGTTTTTTGATGTGCTGCTGGATTCTGTTTGCCAGTATTTCATTGAGGATTTTTGCATCAATGTTTATCAGGAATATTGACCTCAAATTTTCTTTTTTTATCATGTCTCTGTCAGGTTTTAGTATCAGGATGAGGCCTCATATAATGAGTTAGGGAGGAGTTCCTCTTTATCTATTGTTTGGAATAGTTTTGGAAGGAATGGTACCAGCTCCTCTTTGTACCTCTGGGAGAATTTGGCTGTGAATTTATCTGGTCCTGGGCTTTTTTTTGGTTGGTAGTCTATTAATTACTGCCTCATTTCAGAATTTTTTTACTGGTCTATTCAGGGATTCATCTTCTTCCTGGTTTAGTCTTGGGAGGTTGTATGTGTCGAGGACTTTGCCCATTTCTTCTAGATTTTCTAGTTTAATTGAGTAGAGGTGTATATAGTATTCTCTGATGGTAGTTTGTATTTCTGTGGGATTAGTGGCAATCTCCTCTATTCCTTTTTTTGTTGTGTCTATTTGATTCTTCTCTCTTTTCTTCTTTATTAGTCTGGCTAGTGGTCTATCTATTTTGTTAATCTTTTCAAAAACCAGCTCCTGTATTCATTTATTTTTGAAGCATTTTCTACATCTGTATCTCCTTTAGTTCTGCTCTGATCTTAGTTATTTCTTGTCTTCTGCTAGCTTTTGAATTTGTTTGCTCTTGCTTCTCTAGTTCTTTTAATTGTGATGTTAGGGTGTTGATTTTCGATCTTTCCCCCTTTCTCCTGTGGGCATTTAGTGCTATAAATTTCCCTCTAAACAGTGCTTTTCCAGAGATTCTGGTACATTGTATTTTGGTTCTCATTGGCTTCAAAGAACTTATTTATTTCTGCCTTAATTTCATTATTTATCCAGTAGTCATTCAGGAACAGGTTATTCAGTTTCCAAGTCGTTGTGCAGTTTTGAGTGAATGTCTTAATCCTGAGTTCTAATTTGATTGCACTGTGATCTGAGAGAGTGTGTTGTTATGATTTCTATTCTCTTGCATTTGCTAAGAAGCGTTATACTTCCAATTATGTGGTTGATTTTACAATGAGTGCTATGTGGTGCTGAGAAGAATGTATATTCTGTTGATTTGTGATAGAGAGTTCTGTAGATGTCTATTAGGTCCTCTTGGTTCAGAGCTGAGTTCAAGTCTTGAATATCATTTAATTCTCTGTCTCATTGATCTTTCTAATATTGACAGTGGGGTATTAAAGTCTCCCACTATTGTTTTGTGGGAATCTAAGTCTCTTCGTAGGTCTCTAAGAACTTGCTTCATGAATCTGGGTGCTTCTGTATTAGGTGTATATATATTTAGGATAGTTAGCTCTTCTTGTTGCATCTATCCCTTTAGCATTATGTAATGCTCCTTCTTGTCTTTTTTGATCTTTGTTGGTTTAAAGTCTGTTTTACCAGAGACTAGGATTGCTATCTCTGCTTTTTTCTGCTTGGTAAATCTTCCTCCATCCCTTTATTTTGAGCCTATGTGTGTCTTTGCATATGAGATGGGTCTCCTGAATATAGCACACCGATGGGTCTTAACTCTTTATCTAATTTGCCTGTCTGCGTCTTTTAATTGGGGCATTTGGCCCATTTACATCCAAGATTAATATTGTTATGTGTGAATCTGATCCAGTCATTATGATACTAGCTGGATATTTTGCCCATTAGTTGATGTAGTTTCTTCATAGTGTCAATGGTCTTTACATTTTGGTTTGTTTTTGCAGCGGCTTGTACCAGTTTTTCCTTTCCATATTTAGTGCTTCCTTCAGGAGCTCTTGTAATTCAGGCCTGTTGGTGACAAAATCTCTCAGAAATTGCTTTCCTGTAAAGGATTTTATTTCTCCTTTACTTATGAAGGTTAGTTTGGCTGGATATGAAATTCTGGGTTGAAAATTCTTTAAGAATATTGAACATTGGTCCCCACTCTCTTCTTACTTGTAAGGTTTCTGCAGAAATATCTGCTGTTAGTCTGATGGGCTTCCCTTTGTGGGCAACCCAACCTTTCTTTCTGGCTGCCCTTAACATTTTTTTCTTTATTTCAACCTTGGTAAATCTGACAATTTTGTGTCTTGGGGTTGCCCTTTTCAAGGAATATATTTGTAGTGTTCTCTGTATTTCCTGAATTTGAATGTTGGCCTGCCTTGCTAGGTTGGGAAAGTTCTCCTGGATAATATCCTGTAGTATGTTTTCCAATTTGGTTCCATTCTCCCTGTCACTTTCAGGTATACCAATCAAATGTAGGTTTGGTCTTTTCACATAGTCCCATATTTCTTGGAGGCTTTGTTCATTCTTCTTTATTCATTTTTTTCCAATCTTGTCTTCATGCTTTATTTCATTAAGTTGATCTTCAGTCTCTGATATCCTTTCTTCTGCTTGATTTATTTGGGTATTGATACTTGTGAATGCTTTACGAAGTTCTTGTGCTGTGTTTTTCCACTCCATCAGGCCATTTATGTTCTTCTTTAAATTGGTTATTTTTTGGAAAAAGCAGCAAAGGAGAAAGGACTTACAGAGTGCCTAACTAAATTGGTTAGGAGTAACATATAAACAAGGAACAACAAACTGCAAAAGGTCACAGGAGGCCTCTGAGGAGGAGGACCTCTTCATGCCTCATGTTCTGATGCAGGGTAACTTAGGCTCTGTTACTATAAACATTGTGCTCAAGGACGTAAAACCCCTTTGTAGCACTATGACATAGCCAGACTTGTAGGCTTCTTGTAAGGTCCGTGTTCCACCAGCTGTACATAGATAATAAGCTAAAGATAACCAAATGCTCTTGTTTTGTAAAACTCCCAAACAGCCCTGTTATCAATCCTTAGGATGATGCACCAGTTCCAGCTCACTGATCACTTCCAGCTCACTGATTCACTCCACCATCACTCTACCCCTACCCTATAGGTCAAAGTGATTGTAATCAATAAACAGTGTGGATGATCAGAACTTGGGGCCTTCACTGCCTCCTTCAGAGTAATAAAGTGATGCCCCCCTGGTCCCACTATCTCTCTTAATCTGTCTTTTTCTCATTCCTTTGTCACCACTGAACTTGGAGCATCCATGGGTGATGTAAGGCTGGCTCCCTACATTCTGGTGCCCAATGTGGGGCTCATGGATTCCTGCATTCTGGCACCCAATGTGTGGGGCTCATGGATTCCCTATAGTAATTCTACTTAGCAATTCCTTTAACCTTTTTTCAAGGTTCTTAGCTTCTTGCATTGGGTTAGAACATGTTCCTTTAACTTGTAGGAGTTTGTTATTACCTACCTTCTTAAGGCTACTTCTGTCAATTTGCCAAACTCATTCTCCATCCAGTTTTGTTCTCCTGCTGGTGCAGAGTTGTGATCCTTTTGAAGAGAAGAGGTATTCTGGTTTTTGGAATTTTCAGCCTTTTTGCACTGGTTTTTCCTCTTCTTGATGAATTTATCTACCTTTGGTCTTGCTGTCGGTGACCTTCAGTTGGAGTTTTTGTGTGGTCATCTTTTTGGTTGATGTTGATGCTATTGCTTTGTGTTTGTTAATTTTCTTTCTGACAGTCAGGCCCCTCTTCTGCAGGTCTGCTGGAGTTTTTTATTTGGTCTTCTCCAGACTCTGTTTGCCTGGGTATCACCAGTAGAGGCTGCAGAACAGCAAACATTGCTGCCTGCTCCTTCCTCTGGAAGCTTCATCCCAGAGGGGCACCTGCCAGATGCCAGCCAGAGATCCCCTGTATGAGGTGTCTGTTGGCCCCTGCTGGGAGATGTCTCCCAGTCAGGAGGCTCAGTGGTCAGGGACCTACTTGAGGAAGCAGTCTGTCCCTTAGCAGAGCTCGAGCACTATGCTGGGAGATCTGTTACTCTCTTCAGAGCCAGCAGGCAGGAATGTTAAGTCTACTGAAGCTGTGCCCACAACCGCCCCTTCCTCCAGGTGCTCCTTCCCAGGGACATGGGAGTTTTATTTATAAGCCCCTGACTGGGGCTGCTGCCACTCTTTCAGAGATGCCTTGCCCAGAGAGGAGGAATCTAAAGATGCAGTCTGGCTACAGCAGCTTTGTGGTGCTGAGGGAGGCTTTTCCTAGTCCAAATTTCCAGGTGGGTTTGTTTACACTGTGAAGGGAAAACTGCCTACTCCAGCCTCAGTAATGGTGGACGCCCTTCCCCCCACTAAGCTTGAGCATCCCAGGTCGACTTTGGACTGCTGTGTTGGCAGTGAGAATTTCAAGCCATTGCATCTTAGCTTGCTGGGCTCCATGGGGGCGGAATCTGCTGAAGTAGACCACTTGGCTCTCTGGCTTCAGAGAGCCCTCTTTTCAGGGGAGTGAGCAGTTCTGTCCTGCTGATATTCCAGGTGCCACTGGGATATGACAAAAACTCACTCAGCTGGCTCAGTGCCTGCCCAAATTGCCATTCAGTTTTGTGCTTGAAACCCAGGGCCTGTGTGGTATATGTACCTGAGGTAATCTCCTGGTCTGTGGGTTGCCAAATCTGTGGGAAAAGTGTAGTATCTGGGCCAGACAGCACCGTCCCTCACAGCAGGGTCCCTCACAACTTCCCTTGGCTAAGAGAGGAAGTTCCCAGACCCCTTGCATTTCCTGGGTGAGGCGATGCTCCACCCTGTTTCTGCTCACCTTCCATGGGCTGCACCCATTGTCTAACCAGTCCTAGTGAGATGAACTGGGTACCTCATTTGGAAATACAGAATTCACCTGCCTTCTGCTTTGGTCTTGCTGGGAGCTGCAGGCCCGAGCTGCTCCTATTCAGCCATCTTGCCTGGCTCTCTGGTGCAATAGCAATTTAAGAACAAATTTTACTTAGGATAACTTTCTGATTGGCCCTAATCAAGAATAATTTTTCCCATGGATATAATTTGTCATAAAGATTATCATGCCAAAAAATGACTATATCAATCAGCACTTGGAAGTTGTGAAATAAAATATAATAGGAGAGCTATCAGAAATAATGGACTGTACAATAAAAATAACAATGGGTAAGAAATCTACTCTAAACGAGACCATTGTGAAATGTACCTCATAACAAAAACTCACTTCAATCAAAGAACTGTAAAAGACGTAGAAGTCTAATTGCACTATTTCTTATGGGTAATTATAGTTACATAAAGCAAATCTTGCATCAACCATTGCTTCTCAACATACTCCCATAAAAATTATGCTTCTGAACTTGAGTTTCATTGAAGAAGGATTATTTTTTTTGTCAATGTGATAACACTTGGCTAATTGCCCAAAGAGCAAGGAAAGTCTGATTCTTCAAATCATTTTTATCATGTGGAAAAAACAAGTTGATTATCTAGTCTTTTTATTTTTGTACTATACTGACACTTCACTTTACAAGGTTTTTGAAAATTAAAGCTTTTTTTTTTTTTTTGAAACAGGGTCTGGCTCTGTTGCCCAGGCTGGAGTGCAATGGTGTGACCTCAGCTCACTGCAACCTGTTCCTCCTGGGTTCAAGGGATTCTTGTGCCTCAGTCTCTCAAGTAGCTGGGACTACAGATGTATGCAACTATGTCTGGCTAATTTTTGTATTTTTTGTAGAGTTGAAGTTTCACCGTGTTGCCCAGGCTGGTCTCAAACTCCTGGGTTCAAGTGATCTACCCACCCCAGCCCCCAAAGTGCTGGGATTACAGGTGTCAGTCACCACACATGGTCCCAATTAAAGCTTTTTAATTTCATTAACCAGATAATTAAATTTCAAAATCAATTTAACAAACATCTTTTGAGTATATATTAGATCCTAGGCACTGGGCTAAGGATGGGGATTAGTATGTGGATATGGCCTTCAGGTCCTCATAACCTAATGGAGCAGTTATAAAAAGCTTCCAATTAGTAATAAAAATGGCACTTATGAGGTCTTATTTTGTGTGTCACAGCAATTCAAGGATTAACAAAACAGACACAGTTCCTGCCATGATGGGGCATACATTCTATCATATAATTCAGATACTAAATGATTATAAAATTAATATATTATTATGGTTGGGATTCATGATACCCAGAAATCAGAGTACTATGAGAGCTTATAATCAGAGCCTGACCTACAGATGGCTTTATATAAGATAACACTGGAATTAGGGCTTAAGAGATAATGAGTTCACCGGGTGAAGTAGGTAGAAAGAGAATCCCAAGTAAAGAAAATGACACTAGCATCAGCATTCAGCTAGGTGTTAATTTGCATGTTGTAGAAATAGCAATGTATTTTTTTCAATAAAGTCCTCTGCAACATGGAGGAGATCAAATACGTTTTTTGTTTTCTTAACATTAGTGGCCAAGGAAGAGACAGACAGCTATTTCTGAAGAGCAATTCACTCTTGGAGAAGCCTGGTTCAGAAAATTATTCCCCTATCACACCTTGGGCCTCTTACAAGCAATAGAGCTTAATCCCATAACTAATAACTTCAAACTAAAACACCCATTACATATATTCAACTTCTCTAACATATGAAACTTTTCTCCTGCCACAATCCACTGCCCAACCCCCAGCTCAAGCTTATCCACAGGTCAAAATGTGGCTTCACTTCTACTAGATCTAATTTGATTAGAAAAGTCTATACCAAAAATGATTTTACAAATCCAAATTTCAGCATCCATCGCTATATGTACCCAAAAAGGCTTAATTAAACTTTATTTCCTCTTTTTTAATTCCACCCACGTTAAATTTACTATTGATTGTCTAACTTATTACCTCAAGTTATTTCAGTTGCAGCATAAATACTTACAAATAATGATCAACCAGTAACACCACTAACCAACATCCATAACTATATAAAGCAGCTAAACCCACAGAATCCTCACAGAATAATCTTGCCCCCTCACTCTCAAAAATTATTCAGCTCCCTATGCTATTAAAATTAATCATTATCACTACCCCATCATATTCAACTATTTATCAAACCAACAGTAGCTCCATTAACAATCCTAATAATAAAGCCTCCCAAATGCCAATATTTGACCCTCATGTTTCAGGATATTCTTCAATAGCCATCACTACAGTATAACCAAAAACAACCATTATACTACCCAGATAAATAAAAAAGACCGTTAGCCCTATGAAAGCCCCACCAAAATTCAACACAATACCAAAACCCACATCACCATTAATAATCAACCCTAGACCTCCATAAACAGGAGAAGGTTTCAAAGAAAAATCCACAAATCCTATAACCAAGAGAATACTCAATAAAAATATAGCACATGTCATTATTCCCACATGTACTATAACCATGACTAATGATATAAAAAATCATCATTGTATTTCAACTATAAGAATACTAATGACCAATATCCACAAAACACACCCACTAGCAAAAATTATTAACTAATCATTTATTGATCTTCCCACACCATCTAACATTTCTACATGATGAAATTTCGGTTCACGTCTCAGTGCCTGCCTAATTCTTCAAATCATCACAAGACTATTTTAGCCATGCACTATGCATCAGACACCTCAACCACCTTCTCTTCAGTTGCTCATATCAACCAAGATGTATACTATGGCTGAATGATCTGCTATTTCCATGCTAATGGTGCCTCAATATTTTTTATATGCCTCTTCCTATACATTGGCTGAGGCTTGTACTATGGATCATTTATATTTCTAGAATCCTGAAATATTGGTATTATTTTCTATTCACAACGATAGCAACAGCACTTATAGGCTACATACTCCCATGGGGCCAAATATTATGAGCCACTACAGTAGTTACAGACCTATTATCAGCCATCCCGTACATTGGATCTGACCTTGTGCAATGAATCTGAGGCACATTCTCAGTTGACAAAGCCACCCCCACATGATTTTTGCCTTCCATTTCATCTTATCTTTTATTATTGCAGCTCTAGCAACTGTTCACTTTTTATTCTTACATGAAATAGGATCTAAAAACCCTTCAAGGATTTCATCAGACCTGACAAAATCACTTTTCACCCTAACAATGCAATCGAAGACTTTCTAGGTTTAATTTTTCTCCTCCTCCTTCTAATAACCTTTGTACTATTTTCACCCAACCTCCTGAGCAATCCAGATAATTACACTTTTGCTAACCCTCTCAATACTTTGCCCCACATCAAACCAGACTGGTATTTTTTGTTTGCATACGCAATTTTATGATCCATCCCCAACAAACTAGGAGGCATCCTAGCTCTCATATTCACCATTATCATCCTAGCAATTATTCCTGTACTTCACATATCTAAACAACAAAGTATAATATTCCAGCCACTAAGTCAATATTTATTCTGAATCCTAGTAGCTGACCTATTTACACTGACATGAATTGGAGGTCAACCAGTTGAATACTCTTTTATTGTCATCGGACAGACTTTATCTATTCTATATTTCTCCACCATCTTCACCCTCATTCTAGCTTACTACCCTAATCGAAAACAAATTACTTAAGTGAAAATGTCCCTGTAGTATAGTTCAGTACTCTGGTCTAGTAAACCAGAAATGGAGATCCTCCCAGGACAACTCAGGGAAAAAGCATTCTCACTTCACCATCAATACCCAAAGCTAAAATTCTAATTAAATTACTCCCTGAAATTTTCTCTAGAGGCATTTTAACTGCTATGTCACTATTAATGAGTTATCACTAATACATTAGTGTCTTATGTACTTCGTGCATTACTGCTACTCCACAAGAATAATATATGGTACTATAAACCTTTACCTGTGCATAGTATATTAACCCATGTAAGTACATAGAAACTTCATCCATATGCATATAAGCATGAATTAGCATCTTTTCATCAACTATAACACATCCACTACCACCACCCACATTACTTAGAGCTTCTCCATATGGATATTGACACATATTAAGTCTCCTCAATACCAGGTAGCACATATTATCGTTCACCTATCAGGCTACAGTAGGTCATGTTCCCAGGGTGAAACTGTAGCCTGCTAGTAGTAGCCTTAAGTAACAGAAACATGGAAGCTATTCTAAACTTTTTTCTCCATCATCCTCCAACTAGTTACAAACACCTACATATTCTATCTCCATTATCATCTCTTGAATGTATACTCTCTTTTTCTCTCCTCTGTCACTGTGCTAGCTTTGGCCTTCTTACTTCCTGGATGATGGCAACCCAGGTATTTGTAAACAGCCTCTTTTCTAGTCTTCCTGCCTCCACTTTCAGCTGCTTCCAATCCATACATCATTATCACCAGAGTAAACCCCAAAATAATTTGTTCATATCATTTCTGGGCTCAGAAATACTATTATTTAAAGAAAAGGTCTAAATTCCTCAATGTTGCATTCAGGGAATCTTATAATTTGACACCAGCTTACCTAGATGGTTTTATTACCTGCAAAATCACTGTATACATTGAAATTAACAGGCATACTGAACTGTTTATTATGGCTAAATGAGTTATGTTCTCTCATGGGAGTCATTCTCTGGTAGATTTAGTTTTAGAGGTCATGAGACTCAAGCTAGCCATTTAAAATACATCTCAGAGGACACCTCAGATTTAAAACAAACACACAATTGAGAGTATAGGTTGACTATTCCTAGTGTGAAAATCCAAAATCTAAAATGCTTTAAAATCTGAAATATTTTGAGTGCCAACGTGATGCTTAAAGGAAATACTCATTGGAACATTTCAGAATTTGGATTTTGGACTTTCATATTAATGATGCTCAACCAGTAATTGCTTTTTAAGGTGGAATTGTTGGGGAAAATATTTATTATGGCTTGGCACTTTAGAAGAATATTGTATGTTACAAAAAAACTGTCACAATTTTTATAGATCAGAAACAAGGAAACAATATCAACACTCTTGGTTTTTATGTAACCGACTGAGAGCTCTCCTCTGAAGCTGACCAATAAATGATAATTTTAGAAAATGTATGGGAAGAAGTTTATTCTAGAATACAATGAAGAAAAACGGAGTGTTTATCACCATTTCTGAATTTAAAAGCTATTAAAATAGATGTAGACTCTGAGTTTTATGATAAGGACCAAAACTAAATGGAACCTCTATTGTGGTGACTTCTCTTCCAAATCCACACGATATGTTCTTGTGATCCCATAAAAACTATTGACTCTCTTTCCATACCTGTCTCACAGGCAACAGAATCCTGTCAGTAATATTGTTTATTAGTTGGGGCAAGGGTTTGCAGCTGATAGCCTGCAGGCCCAATCTCGTCCACTGTTCTTTTCATGGAGCCTACAAATTAGGAAAGGCTTTTACATTTTTAAATAGTTGGAAAAAACCAAAAGAATAATATTTTATTATATATGAAAAGGATATACATTTCAAATTTCAGTGTTCATAAAATAAATTTTATTAGAGCACAGCTATGTATTCTGTTTGGGCGGTTATAACAGAATACCATGGACTGGGTCATTTTTAAAGAACAGAAGTTTATTTTCTCACAGTTCTGGAGGTTAGGAAGTCCCACATCAAGGCACTGCCATCTGTGAGGGACTTCCTGTTGCACACTCCAAGAAGGGAGGAAGGCTAAGTCTTAATACAGCCAAAGAGCTGCAGGAAGCCTCTTTTTAAAGAGCCTTAATCCTGTTAAGGAGGGAGCAGTCCTTATGGTCTGATCACATCTTAAAAGTCCCACCTGTTGAGACTACCACATTCGCAACATCTGAATTTTGGAGGTGACCTGTTCAAACCATAGCAATAGTTTTATTGGAACACAGCCATGATCATTTGTTTACATATTGTCTATGGCTGCATTTGTGCTTACAATGGTAGAACTGAGTAGTTACAGTGGAGACCTGATGGCTCACAAAGGAAAAAATATTTACTAGCTGACCCAATTGCAGAAAAATTTGCTGACTCCTGAGTTAAAGTGATATCTTATAGTTGGAAATTGTAGGCTTTGGTAATTTTTCTTTTTATTGGCTACCTGGCACCTGGCATTTTGACAATTCTCTATTTCAGGAGTCTTGGTAGGGTGCAAAGTTTCCTTCCAGGAAAGGTAAAAGCAGCCCTGACAGCAGACAATTGGTGGCTGGTCTAGTTGCTACAACCTATGCTATGGTAATTGCCTGCTGATCATAAACAATTTCATGAAACATCCTGATTCATTCACAATTCTTTGTGACCACAGTGATACAAAAGAAAAACAAGACAACTTCATAATTATTCCTGAATAGAGATAAAAACAAAGACTCTGTGCTTCTGCTAATATGAGAGACCACTGCTGCTTCTTCAATAATAACTCTAACTCCTTTCCATTCCTTCTGTCTCACAGATAAAAAATATTAAAATCTCCAACAGTCATATGTCCCATTTTCAGAGAATGCCCAATCCCAAAATGATAATTCAGTTTTTTTAGGATTTCAAAGCCCTTTCAAAATCATCTATAGGTCTCTTCTAACTCCCTTTTACTGAGATGCTGCATGGTTCTCCATGGTATACAATCTCGGCTGCAGCAGCAATGAATAAACCTAACATCGTTAACTAAGTATATTTGGTGGTATCTTCTTGGTGGGTCTCAACTTTTAACCCTCTTAGAAACCATATATTTGAATTCTAAACCTTTCTGGTGTCAGTGAATTAGCCTTTCTGGTGTCAGTGAATTAGCCTTTCTGGTGTCAGTGAACTGGGCACTCAGGCTATATAATTCACACACACGATCCTCACCCTCCCCAGATTCTATCTACAGAAATTCCTGACCACTTAGAATTGATTATCATTTGAGCAGCAGCAGCAGCAACAGTGATGATAGCAACAGAAACTGCAAGCTGATGGTGGAGTAGCAGTGGCCCATGCCCAGCACTGGCAGAGTGCCAGTGCAAACTGTGGTATTTAGTGTTCAGTGGTGGTGCAACGGTATTATGCTGTACTGTTCTTTAAAAAAATTGCTTTTCTTAGTTTTTAAGTTTGACTTGTCTTGCCAACCGTTATTTCATTTAGTCAAGGTCCTCTCATTAAAGTCTTTTTCAGCTAAAATCAGAGTGGGTTATTGTGTGATACATATGAATCAAATGGAACAATATTCTTCATAATCTCCCTATGTAACTTCACGCATGTAATGACTTTGAAATATAGCTCTCCAGCCACAGGTGCTAAATTCCAAATTGAGTATACTAAATGCATTTCCAATTTATTATGTCGAAAACAAAATTTGTCATCTTCCCAGACCTTCCTCATTTTCTGTCTAGGTAGTTGGTATTCCCGAAAACAGAAACCTGGGAGGTATTTCTTACGCCCTGATGAATTATTCACCAAGCCCTATGAATTCTATTCTCTCTGAAATTCATCCTTTCTCATCTCCATAGCTACTTTATAGCTCTAGTTCAAGGCTTCAGTTAGTTCTCCCATGGATTGACTCTATGGCTTTGTTAACTGTTTACCATGTCTTCCATTGCACCTGCTATAATTCACTCTGCATGGAGCAGCCATAGAAATCTTTCCAAAATGCAAGTGACACAATGTAAGTAATATAAAAACTCTCTTTCAACTACCCTTTGCCAGAAGAAAGTTTCACCTGAGTAAAAACTCACATTACACTGTATCTTCAAAGAGTCTTAAAAAATGGCCTGTAGTTAAGATTGACAGGGTGTGTTCAATTATGCTACATGGAATATGTATTGTTAACAATGTTTCTGTCTAATAAAGATCCATTTGGGTTTCTAAGCAGGAAATGATCCTGCTAGAAGGGATTTTTTTTTTTATAAACCTTTGCTGTCCCTTAGTACTGAGCACCACAATGCCATAGCATAAATCAATTCTATGAAACATTCAGGCATTTATTCAACAAATATTTATTAAACACCTATTATATCCCAGGCCTTATTCTATAAGATAAGAATAAAGTCAAAAGCAAAACAGATAAAATCTCTGCCCTCACAGAAATACCATTCTTGTCAGGAGAAATGTACAAGAAGGAAATAGACATAAATATACAACATATAGAGTGATGGTAAGTGCTGTGAAATAAATAAAGCAGGGTAAAAGTGATAGTATTGTAAGGGATGCTATTTCATAGAAAGTGACCAAAGAAAGCCACTGTGAAAAGCTAACATTTTGTTGTTCTGAAGGAAGTGAGGAAACATAATGATATAATATAGTATATATACACATAAAAGACTAAACTGAATAAAGGCATGATTTCTGAAGTGAGATTGTCTGAAATCAAATTTGAGCTCTTTCACTTACTAGCAATGTGATATGACCAAGAAATTCTACTTCTCTGTACCTGTTTCCCTGTTTCTAAAATGAGAATATTGTCGGGTTGTGCATCTTCAAAGAGTTAGCAGATGTAAAGTGCTTAAATAGAGTACATGGCAAGTACTTAATAATACAAATAATTATCACTGGAGGAATGATACTAAAACAAAGCATTACATTTGGAAGAAAATCTCTCAATATCACACAGCCTAGCTAATAATTTACAGACTATCGGAGGGAGAATTGATGTCTTTAGTAGAAGTCAAATAATGAAGACTTGGAGGCTAACCTTTGAGCAGCATAAGCAACCAACAAAGAAGGCTTTATAGTATTCCTCTAAGGATCAATTGAATATTTACTCTGTACCAAACACCATGCCATAGAGTAAAAACAAAGGTGAAAACTTAGACATTATCTTTTTTTGTTGCAGAAAATTTATAGTGTAACAAGAAAGACCTAAAATAAAACATACAATTCCAGTACAAGCTATAAAGGCAATGGTATAGGAAGAACAGAGAGGATACCAGGAGTTTATCGGTGGAATACTAATAAGGCTATGAAATAAGAAACAGGCATACCAGTCAGGCAACCTATAGAGAAACATCTAGATTTAGCCACAACCATTTCAGCAGCCTCACTTTAACTTTTAATCCATGTATAAGATACCTATAAAATAATAAATATCTGAAATGTGCTCACTGAATTTTCATATACTGACTATCTGTGTAATCAACATCAAGATGAAGAAACAGGTTGATTAATGGATACAAATATACAGTTTGATAGAAGAAATAAGATGTAGTGTTTGATCAGGAGGGTGGGCATAATTTATAATCATCTATTGTATATTTCAAATAGCTACAAAAGAATAATTTGAATGTTTCCAGCATAAATAAAAGAAAAATATTTAAGGTAATAAATATCTCAATTACACTGATTTGATCTTTACAAATTGTAGGACTATATGAGATTATCACATGTACCCTGAAAATCAGTATATCTATTATGTAACAGTGTAAAATAAAATTAAAAAAAGAAGCATACTTATTACAAGAGTCCAAAAGCATCCCCCTTCAGGAACCCTTTTAGTCACTACCATACTTCCCAAAGGATAACCACTATTGTAATTTCTGATACCATAGAGTATTTTGTATTCTATATAATTTTGTATTCCATATAAATGAAGACATGTATTTTCTTTGTGGCTCCTTTTCCTCAACATTCATACAAAGACTTGCACATAAATATTCATAGCAGCCCATTTGAAATAGCCCAAATCTGAAAGGAAGCAACACAAATATTCAACACGAGGAGAAAGAATATACAGCCATGGTATATTTATACAATGGAATATTATTCAGCAATAAAAACTGATAAACACTACAGCATAGAAGAATCTCAAAATAATTATCCTCAGTGAAAGAATTTAGGCAAAAAAACAGAATATACTGTATAATTATGTTTACATAAAACTCCAGAAAAGTCAAACTCATCAAAAGTGATAGAAAGCAGAACAATATTTGTCTGGGTGGGGAGTCAGGTGAGCAGTGCCTTTGGGACACTGTTGGGGCTGATGAATTTGTTCATTGTCTCAATTACAGTGATGCTCTCACTGGTGTGTATATATTTCAAAACTTATAAAATTCTACATTTTTTTCTATTTAGAGTTTATTAGTATTCAAAAACTTCATATCATTAATATACGGTTTGGTGAATTTGTATATGTTATACATTCAAGTTACTATCACTACCATCCAGATAACAAATATATTCATAACCTCCAAAATTTTCTTGTATACCTTTGTTTTTTTTTGTTTTCTGGGTTTTTGTGTGTTTATTTATTTTTGTAGTAAGAACACTTAACATGAGATCTACCCTCTTAATAATTTTTTTTTGAGTTGGAGTCTTGCTTTGTCACCCAGGCTGGAGTGCAGTGGCACGACCTCGGCTCACTGTAACCTCCGTGTCCTGGGTTCAAGCGATTCTCCTGCCTCAGCCTCCTGAGTAGCTGGGATTACTGGTAGACGTGTGCCACCATGCCCAGCTAATTTTTGTATTTTTATTAAAGATGGGGTTTCACCGTGTGTTGTCCAGGCTGCTCTTGAACTCCTGACCTCATGATCCACCCTCCTTGGCCTTTCAAAGTATTGGGATTACAGGCTTGAGCCACCTCGCCCTGCCCCCTCTTAATAAATGTTTATGTACACAACACCTGAGTGTTAATTATGGCTACCGTTTGTTGCACAGCAGATCTCTGGAACTTACTCATATTGTATAACTGTAACTTTATGCCCTTGCCATCTTCTGGTAACCATCATTATGCTATTTACTTCTATACCTTTGACTAGTTTAGGTGCCTCATCTAAGAGATATCATGCAGTATTCATCCTACGCCTGACTTACTTCAGTTAACGTAATGTCTTCTAGGTCCATCCATGTTATTAAAAGCAGTAGAATTTTTGTCTTTTTAAAGGCTGATTAATATTTTATTGTGTGCAATGTGTGTAAATGCCACATTTTCTTATTCATCTGTCCATAGACACTTAGGTTGTTTTTCTGTCTTGAATATTGTGAATTTGTATATGCCAGGTATGTCAGTTTATTAGATACCAATTGTACTTCAATAAAACTGTTTTCAAAAACAAAAAGGTGTCTAGGATATTTTACCAACAAATGTGAGGAAATGAATTCAACATGTGCTCAAACCTCTAACAAAACCAACACGTATTCTCAAAACTTCAGTTTGGTTTGGGTGGTCTCTATTCAGCTGTGCCATGGTAATTAAGAACAAGGCCAGAGTCAAGCTGCCAGGGTTCAAATCCTTCCCCTACACCTTACCAGCTTCGTGACCTTAGACAAGTTACTTCTTTGTGTTTTAGTTTCCTTATTTGTAAAATGGGGATAATAATAATAATGCCTACTTCAAGGTACTCTGAGGGCTATATGGATTAATGTATGTAAAGAATTTAGAACTCAATAAATATTAGCAACTATATTATCTATTAGAGTTAAGATTCTGGTCCCTAGATTAGGTAAAATAAAATGATGAGTATTTATTGAAAAATCAATGCAATGAGGTTTATTTCTTTTTGTTGATCTAACCTTTATACTGGAATATAAAACCACACATGAATAGGCTCTATTCTACTTCTCAAACCTCATGTCTTGAAATTCAGTAGCCAATGCCTACCACACAAATTAATCTCTTGGTATTTTGCGCAATTCATCAGTTTCTCATTCATCTCTCTGCCTTTGCACATGACTTTCTTTGGCCTGGAATATCTCTTCCACAAAACCAAGAGCTCATTGAGAGGACTGAAAAAAAAAGTTTGGTTTTTAAGTATGATAAATTTTGTATTCAAAATTAAATTTAAAAAATCTCTTAAAACAGCAAATGCCTTGATATTAGAAGCTACATGGTTCCCATATCTACTTATATCGAGGAATACTGAAAGTATATTGCTCAGTAGTTACCATATGGACACATTCTGAGTTATTTACCCGTATTTATGGTAATTAATATAGGAAATAATTTTTACTTCAAAGTTTTACCAGTTTGTATAAAATCCTTCTGCAAAGCATCCACTTATAATAAAAATTACAATCCCAAACATTTTTTTATCAACAAAAAAGATAATAGAATGTACTTCAATATATAGCATAAGCTGAAACAAAAAATTAGTGTATTATCTATGGCACTATGGACATTATTTATATTTTACCATATAACATTAAAGTTCTTATTAACTGAATGGGAATTTTTTTATGCTCCTCTTACGAGATTAACGTGTAGATAAAAAAACATATTCTTGAAAGCATTTTTTCATGTGCTTTGAAAAGTTTAATACATGTTAGCTGTCTGAGATTCTGAGATTTTGTTACATTTTCAATCTTGAATCTTAAGAAATGCAAAAGAAACCACCTTGATTTTAAAAGGTTGGAAAAATGAAATTGATAGCTAAAGACAATGAGTGATAAATTTATGACAGCTTTTGAAGACAGTGCAAAGAGACTGACATTCTTTTAACTGTATGAAACCCATTGATTATCTCTTCAATCTCGCATTATGAGGACTGAATGGTTAATCTGTGATTCAAGAATCCAAAATGTACCTGGATGTATTTTTTAAAATGAAAAACACCTCAAGAGAATAAGCAATTCTTATAATGTGTGACAAATATCTATCATCCACAAGAAGTATTAATATAATTTGATTATTAATCAAGTGCCTTGGAGGTAAATCAAATAAACAACATCAGCATAAATAATTTGGTTTCTTAAACAGAATTTAGGCAGAGCTATAGTCTGTAGGCAAAACAATCAAGTTGATACAGGGTGGAGTAGTGGAGAGAAGTGGGTTTGAATCCAGTTTCTGCCTTTTTCTATCAGAGTGATCTTGAGTAAATGGTTTAATTTCTCTGAGACTCAGTTTTCTGACGTGTAACAAAGTGACAACACATACCTTACTCAGTTGTTACAAGGGTCAGTGAAATAATGCATGTAGGAAAAGAGCTGGCATGTCCAGTAAATAAATATTATCTATCCCTCATTACTACAGAATAAGGGACCACTTTTAGGCTAAATCAGTTTTGTCTAGATTACTGTTTTGTTAGAGGAATGACAAAGTTTGAGCTGTAATTCATATGACTTTATGTATCTTCAAGTCAATCACAGTACCAGAAGGATTTTAAAATGTGTATTGTATCATATTTTAATACATTATTGGCTTTTCCTGTGTGATGTTGCTCCAACATTTTTTCATTTCAGTTTTTAACTCCTGCCTTGAGTACCAGCTGTGTCCTTGCTACTCTCATAGGTAATCTTTAAGTGTTACCACTTAGTGAGGTCCAAACGCCTGACCCTACCTTTCCACTTTTATTTCTACCACTGTTTTTAATTTACTTCTCTGGTCAGAAAACCAGGCCACTTCTCATTCCATAATATATATCAGACTTTCCAACATCCACTATTTTCTCTGCCTGATATGCCACTGCCATCTTTCCAATAGTTGAAGTAGAACTGCTCCCCTTTTATAACATTTTTAAGTTTTAAATTTATTCAGTTTTATTGAGGTATAATTGACATATAAAAATGGAATATATTCAGTATATAGTGTGATATTTCAATGTATGTATACATTGTGAAATTATTACCACGATCAAGCTAATTAAGATACCCATCACTTCATATGGTTTTGTTGTTCTTTTTTGTGATGAGACTTCAGGCACATGTCATTTTCTTGCACTTTACTTTACTTTTGTGCTTCACGGACATTGCATTTTTACACATTGAAGGTCTGTAGCAACCTTGTACTGAGCAAGTCTACTGGCACCATTTTTCCAACAGCATGTGCTCACTCATGTCTCTGTAGTTACTTTTGGTTATATTTCAAACTTTTCCTTTATCATTGTATCTATTATGTTTATTTATGATCAGTGATCTTATTTTTTTTTTCTTTTCTGAGACAGAGTGTTGTTCTGTTGCCCAGGCTGGAGTGCAGTGGCATGATCTTAGCTAACTGCAACCTCCACTTCTGGGTTCAAATGATTCTCTTGCCTCAGCCTCCTGAGTAGCTGGGACTCCAGGTGCACACCACCACACCCAGCTAAGTTTTATATTTTTAGTAGAGTTGGGGTTTCACCATGTTGGCCAGGCTCGTCTTGAACTCCTGGCCTCAAGTGATCTACCCACCTTGGCCTTCCAAAGTGCTGGGATTACAGGTTTGAGCCACCATGCCTGGCCAATGATCAGTGATATTTGATGTTGCTATTGTAATTGTTTTGTATGGCCATGAACCATGCCCATATAAGGTGGCAAACTTAATTTGATAAATATTGTATGTATTCTGCCTGTTTCACCAACAGACCATTCCCCTTTCTCCCTCTCCTTGGGTTCTCTATTCCTGAGACACAACAATATTGAAATTAGGCCAATTAATACCCCTGCGAAAATCTCTAAGTGTTCAAGTGAAAGAAAGAGTTGTGGGTCTCGCACTTTAAATCAAAAGCTAGAAATGGTTAAGCTTAGTGAGGAAGGTATGTCAGAAGCTGGAGTTAACCAAAAGCTAGGCCTCTTGTACCAAACAGTTAGCCAAGTTGTAAGTTCAAAGGACAAGTTTTTAAAGGAAATCAAAAGTGCCACTTCAGTGAATACATGAATAATAAGAAAGTGAAACTATCTTGCTGCCGATATGGAGACAGTGATAGTGGTCTGTACAGAAGATCAAACCAGCCACAACATTCTCTTAAGCCAAAGCCCAATCCAGAGCAAGACCCTAACTCTCTTCAATCCTATGAAGACTGAAAAAAGTAAGGAAGTTTCAGAAGAAAAGTTTGAAACTAACAAAGGCTGGTTTATGAGGTTTAAGGAAATAAGTCAGCTCCATGACATAAAAGTGCAAGGTGAAGTGACAAGTGCTGATGTAGGAGCTATAGAAAGTTATCCAGAATATCTAGCTAAGATAATTAATGAATGTGGCTACATTAAAACACAGGTTTTTAATGTAAATGAAATAGCCTTCTATTGGAAGAAGATGCCGTCTGGGACATTCATAGCTAAAGGGAAGTCAATGGCTGGAGTCAAAGCTTCAAAGCACAGTCCGATTCTCTTATTAGGGGCTTATGCAACTGATGGGTTAAAGTTAAAGGCAATGCTCATTTACCATTCTGAAAATCTTAGGGGCTTTAAGAATTATGTGAAACCTACTTTTCCTGTGCTTTAGAAATGGAACAACAAAGTCTGGATGACTGCACCTCTCTTTATGACATGGTTTACTGAACATTTTAAGACTACTGTTGAGACCTACTGCTCAGAAACAAATACTACTTTCAGAATATTACTATTCATTGACAATGCATCTAGTCACCCAAAAGCTCCAGTGGAGATGTATAAGATTAGTGTTTTTATGCCTATGAACACAACATCCATTCTGCTGCTAATGGGTCAAGGAGAAATTTTGAATTTCAAGTCTTATTATTTGAGAAATACATTTTCTATATAGCCAGGTAGTCATTCCTCTCATGGATCTGGGCAAAGTAAATTGAAAACATTCAGGAGAGGATTAACCATTCTAGATGCTATTAACAGTAATCATGATTTATGAGAAGTGATCAAACTATCAACATTAACAGAAGTTTGGAAGAAATTGATTCCAAACCTCATTGATGACTCTGAGGGGTTTAAGACATCAGTGGAGAAAGTAATTTCAGTGTGGTAGAAAGAGATCTAAAATTAGGAGTGGAGCCTGAAGATGTGACTGAATTGCTGCAATCTCATAAAACTTTAACAGACAAGAAATTGCTTCTTAAGGATAATCAAAGAAAGTGGTTTCTTTCCTCCTCTTCCTCCTCCTCCTGCTTTTCTTCTGCCTTCTCCTCTTATTCTCATCCTCCCCCTCCTCCTCCTCTTTCTCTCCTTCTTCTCTTTATCCTTCCTCTTCTTTTAGACTGGGTCTCCCTCTGTCATCCAGGCTGGAGCAAGTGGCACAATCTTGGCTTACTAAAGCCTCAACCACTCAGGCTCAAGTGATCCTCCCACCTCAGCCTCATGAGTAGCTGGGACTACAGGTGCACATCACCACACCCCTAATTTTGTACATTTTCATAGATATAGAGCTTTGCCATGTTGTCCAGGTTGGTAGCAAACTTCTGGGCTGAAGAAATCCACCTGCCTTAGCCTCCCAATGTGCTGGAGTTACAAGCAGGATCCCAGTAAATTGCAGTGACCACTTTTGTCACTGCACCTGGCAAAAGTGGTTTCTTGAGATGGAATCTACTCGGGGTAGAAATGCTGTTAACATTGAAATGACAACAAAGAATTTAGAATATTACATAAATTTATTAATAAAGCAATCACAATGTTTGAGAGGACTGACTCAACTTTTGAAAGAAGTAGGCAAAATTCTATCAAATAGAATCACGTGCTACAGATAAATCTTAATCTTGAAGATGCCCTAGAGAAATCCTTCATGAAAGGAAGAGTCAATTGACGCAGTAAACTTCATTGCTATCTTAAGAAATTGCCAGAGCCACCACAACCTTAATCAATCACCACCCTGATCAGTCAGCAGTCATCAACATCAAGGCAAGACCATTTATCAACAAAAGCACCAGATGATTGTTAGAATTTTTAGCAATAAAGTATTTTTTCATTACGATGTGTATATTGTTTTAAAAGACAGAATGCTATTGCATACTTAATAGATTACAGCATATTGTAAACATAATGTTTATATGCAGTGGAAACAAAAAAATAGCTTTATTGCAATATTTGCTTTATTGTGGTGGTGTGAAACCGAGCCTGCAATATCTCTGAGACATGAGGTACTTAAGATGCACTCTCTTAGCACATTTCAAGTACCCAATATATTCTTATGCTGTATATTAGGTCTCTAGCATGTATTCATTTTACAACTGCAAGTTTATATCCTTTGGGCTACATCTCCCCATCTTCCCTACTCACAAGCAGCTGGTAACCACTGTTCTACTCTTAGCTTCTGTCTGTGTTTTTTTAGATTCCACATATAAATGAGATCATGTAGTATTTCTCTTTCTGTGCCTGGCTTATTTCACTTGGCTAAATGTCCTCCAGTGTCATTTATGTTGTTACAAGTGGTGGGATCTCTGTTTTTAAGGCTAAATAATATTTATATAGTGTTTATATGTATGTGTGTAGGTATGTACATATATGCTGCAATTTCTTTATCTATTCAACAGTCAATGGACTTTGTTTTCATATCCTGGCTATTGTGAATAATCCTGCAATGAACATGGGACTGCAAATCTCTCTTTGAAGAACCTGTTTTATTTTCTTTGGGTATAATATATACAGAAGAGGAACTGCTGGATCATATGGTAGTTCTAATTTTTTAAGGAAACTTCATACTGTTTTTCATAATGGCTGTACCAATTTACATTCTCAGCAATTTACCTTTTCTCTACTCCCTTTCCAATACTTGTTATCTCTAGGCTTCTTGATAATAACCATCCTAACTGGTATACAGTGATAACTCATGGCTTTGATTTGCATTTTCCTGATGATTAGTGATGTTGAACACCTTTTCATATACCTGTTGTCATTCATAAGCCTTCTCTGGAAAAATGTTTATTTACATTCTTTGTCCATTCCATTTTGTAAACTGGGGTTTTTGTTTGCTTTTTTTCTTTTGTTGCTCTTCAGTTGTATGAGCTTTTAAAATATATTTTGGATATTAACTCCTTATTAGACATATAGTTTGCAATATTTTCTCCACATCTATAGGGTGCCTGGAATTTGTTCTTCTTATTTATTTTATTTTTTTGTTAATCTGGAGAAAAGGTGTCACTCTGTCACCCAGGCTGGAGTGCAGTGGTGTGATCTTGGCTCAATGCAGTCTTAATCTCTTCGATTTCAGTGATCCTCCTACCTCAGTTTCCCAAGTAGCTGGGACCACAAACATGTACTACCACTCATGGTTAATTTTATTTTTTTTGTAGAGATGGGGGTCTTACTATGTTGCCCAGATTAGTTTTGAACTCCTGGTCTCAAGTCATTTTTCTGCCTTGGCCTCCTAAAGCTCTGAGATCATAGGTGTGAGCCACCATGCCCAGCCTCCTTTTTATTTTGTTGACTGTTTCCTTTGCTGTGTAAAAAGAGTTTTAGTTTGATTTAGTCTCATTTGTTTATTTTTTCTTTTGTTGCCTGAGCTTTTGGTGTCATAATAATTCAAATGGAAGTGACAGCTATACATGTATTAGTTGAATGATGGTAACAATTTCAAACTCAACAATGTTCTAGTAGCATGATTAGAACTGATAGCACATACACATGTTGGTTTCACTGGAAATATTGATAGGAATGATATTGGAAATAGTTTCGTACTTTTATGAATAGATACGGGGACTGATTTTAGACATTTTAATTTTGTTGTTTTTATTGCATATAATAGTCCTTCTGACACTCAGCAGATTGCATTTTCTCTGACTGCCATATCTCCTCTATTCATTTAACAAATGTAAGTTTGGACAAAGCACTTTTCTATCCAGTGGAGATAAAATGATGAATAAGACATAGTCCCGCTTTCAAAGAGCTCAAGGATGCAAACCTTCAAACAACTAATTATCATATGATGTGATAACATTTTAGAAATTTTATAATCCCTAGTCCCATGTGCACATGTTTGGGGATCCAGGGAAATCTTCAAAGACACATTGAAATTTGGACTGAATCTTAGTCTAACTAATAAAGGGAAGCAGATTTATAAGTCAATCAAAAACAGTTATAAATGCAAGATGCATTATTCTGGCTTTGCAATTTGTTGTTAGTTGCTTTGAAAATGGCTGTGTCTTTTTTTTTTTTTCTGGGAAATCCTTTTCAAATTAAATCATAAAGCCACAGAGTAAAGCCCTGATTTAAGGAACAATCTAGAAGCAGTTTGATTTTGTCAACTTTCGGCCTTTTTTTCCTTTTCTACCCCATCTTCTGCCCTGATTATCCCCTTGCTGAGTGCTAAATTCCTACAGTGAGAGCTCCTGATGTCCCCTCACCTCCAGCTCCCACATGGATTCCACAAAGCAGACTAATTCTCCTCCTTTGACTTTTATTTGAGGGCATCTTACAGTGACTGTTGTCTTTTCTTCTCTCAGAAAGTGGAGGCAGAGAACAAAGTGGGCAAGGAGGAAGGAAAAATTCAAAAATCTCCATTTTATCTCATCCATTTTAATTTGCTTCTTTTTCTCCCCTGCTCAGAGTATGCAAACACTTCTCCAGTGTCTCGGAATATTTGCCAGAGAAATACCAACTTCCTGTAATTAAAACACATTTGCTTTAGTAGTTAACCTCCTCTCTTTTAAAGAATAGAGTCAGTTTTATAGCTTCTTATTACTTTTAACAGAAGCAAACAAGACCAACCTTCAGGATTCCAGGTTTGTCCTGTCCACCTTGACCAAGGCAAGGGATCCTGACTCCGTGGCCTAGGATATGAATCTGCAGTCCTTAACCTGGGATTGTTCCCGAGAATTTCTGTTCAGTATGGGAGTTTTGACCATATGCTCTGTTTCCAACCTGAGCTGGTTCACCCCTCCTTAGAAACCTAGTGGGCCCTCGCTCTAGGATGGTCACCATATTGACACCAAACTTAGTGTTGCCACCTGATCAGCATAACGCACTACAGCCTAGAACTCCTGGGCTCAAGAAATCCTCCTGCCTCAGCGTCTTAGGTAGCTGGGACTACAGGCATGCACCATTCTGCCCGGTGGTTCTGCAGTATTTCTAACCAGCGCTGAGAAATCTCTCATTCATATTGAGGCCACAACAGACCACTGTGTCCCTATAGGAACCATGCTTGGCAGGACCACTTCCCACTCCTAGAGGTTTGCAAATGTGCTTATGGAGAGAGGGTCCTTTCAGCAGGCCCTCAGAAACCATCGTTGGTCCTGTCTTCTGAGGCTCCAATTTCACTCATCAGATAGCTGTTGGCCTGAGGCCAGTCATGACATTAGGCCTGGAGATTTTCAGATTTCCTACTTAGTGGCTTCTTTGTTTTTCAGTTTGTCCCTTCCTGGTAACAACTAAGAGGCAGGCATATTCTGTCCAGTGTGCAGTTTTTTTTTTTTTTTAAAGCAGTTTTAGGTTTACAGCAAAATTGAGAGAAAAGCACAGAGATTTCTCATACACTCTCCAACCCAACACATGCAGAGCTTTCTGTACTGTGTGATTCCCACCTGAGTGATACACTGTTTCAACTGACAAACTACATCTACATATCATAGTCACCCAAAGTCCACAGTTTACATTAAGGTTCACTCTTGGTGTACATGTGATGGGTTGGGACAGATGTGTAATGACGTGTATCCATCATGGATGGATTATAGATGCTTTTACACATTTCTCCCAACCCATCAAATGTACACTATACATAAAACTATGTGTATATATAAATATATATATGCACATACACATCTTTAAAATATATATTTATGAATATAAATATATATCAGAGTAAATATGTATCACACACAGCTTGTTCTTTTATTTATATAGCATCATTATCCATTATGCAGAATGTCTTCACTGCCCTAAAATCAGAGTCTGTTTATCCCATTAGCTGCACTGTAAACCTGTGATTTTTCTAGTAACTAGTAGATCACACAAAGAACTCCAAAATTTGCTTTATCTTCAGTCCTACAGTAACAGTCAAATCAGCAAGGGAGCCATTCTTAGTTAGTAGAGTGGATCTTGAATATAGACTCAGAAAATTTGCCAGTAGCCTTTTAAAAAATTTTTATGACTTGAGTGGCTTCATCATGCTACACAAGTCTGTTTCTTCATCTGAACAAGTATCCTTAAATCAGTATTGCATTCTCCAAAAAAAGCTGTAATTTCAATCTCACTGTGAATATCACAATGTCCCGTTGGCTCCCCATTGGCTTTTCAAAGATAACACAGCTTGTTCTAGATGCACTTTTGCCCTTTTATATTTTAACTGCAGATGTCAATCTGTCATGATTTAAGTGTATTCTTGTTTTTTATCTAAGGTAAGCATTCTTTGGAGAAGTGACTTCTCCGAAGAAACTAACAAAGCTTGTGATACCTCTAGTATCTAGAATGCAGTGGTAACCACAAACGGGAAGTCCAATCTTTACAAATACTTATTTTAAATCTCTAAAGTAGGGAGGCTATACAGTTCAAATCTTTAGTCTTCAGCAAATTTTACTAAAATATCCAACATGTTTTCTTCTATTTTCACATAACTGTGCACTTCTGAGTCTTCTTCTCCAACAGATTCTTTTTTCCTGCCACCCTTCCCTCACTATCTTGGTCCCTCAATCTCTTGTCACCTCTACTCCTCTGATAGGCTCACACCACCTTCTTATCACATGTCTTATTTTCCCAGTTTCATAGTCTCTTTAGGAGTAAAATATGTCTATTTTATTTGTCTAATAATAATCTGGCAGAAACCTTGAAAGCATTACGCTCAGTGAAAGGAACCAGACACAAAAGATGACTCCATGAATAATTCCACTTATATGTTCAGAAAAGGAAAATTTATAAAGACAGAAAGCAGTATAGTAGTCACCTGGGGCTAGGGTAGGAAATGAGATTAGAATGAAGATTAACTGTGAATAAGCAGGAGGGATTTGGGCAGAGGGTAATAGAAATGAGCAAAATTGAATTGTGATAATTACACTTCTCTATAAATCTACAAAAAAAATTGAATTGTATACTTAAAATGAGTTAGTTTTATGTTATGTACTTCACACATCTCAGTAAAGCTGATTTTTAAAAAAGAATTGTCCAAGCGGCTTTAGAGACAGCGTCTTGTTCTGTTGCCCAGGCTGGATTGCAGCGGTGTGATCATAGCTTACTGTAGCCTCAAACTCTTAAACTCAAGTGATCCTCCTGCCTTGGCCTCTTAAAGCACTGGGATTATAGGTGTATACCACTACACTTGGCCCAGAGTGGCCTTTGCTTTATGCCTTCTTACCAAGGACAGCATGAATTCTTATGTAACCAATTTTATCCCATCACTCACATATCTAACTTGTCATTCCTCTACTTAAAACCATTTCATCAAAACCTATTGCCCATAAAATAAAGTCCAATCATGGCATAAGAGCCCCTTCACAGTTTTTCCTCTGTCTACCTCATGGTTACTCCTTCCTCATGCTTTCTATTTTACATATTCAACCCTTTGTGACATGGAGTTTCCTCTGTGAGCAACACTCATTCTTTGCCCATTTTAAAATTCCGATTTATGGTTCGAAAGATTCCTTCGGCTTCACCTGGAATCACCTTTACAGATAGGACTAAGAAACAGAACTTCTCTGTACTATTTCTGGGCCTTCATCACATCTCCATAATTCTATGTACTATGCTGTACTGCATGTAATGCTTCACTTGTCTCTATTCCTTATGAGACCTTAAGCTGCTGAACAGCAGGGGCTCTTTGTATGGGCATCTCTAGTGTTAATCCCTGTGCTTGACACAGTCAGTCCTCAATAAATGTTTATTGAACTGGATTGAATTAAAGATTTGCATTTTCTCTAAAATTTACCCAAGCACAAGAGGTAATGAAGAGTTTGGATTTTAGATGTTGTATACATACATAAAACACAGCTGAAATCAAAGGAAGTTGCATGTGTGTGAGGGTTGGAGGAATTACTAGTTTAATACAAGATTTTTACCTCATTGAGATTTGAGCAATATGTAGTTTCCACACTCTTATGCTGTTCTAAACCCATTTGTTCTGAAATTATTATTTTTACTATACTAGACCTCCATATGCTATATTTTTGCCCTGGTAATAGTGTTTTTTATGCCAATGAATAAATATAGATCATCAGTCTTTATTCAACTTATATTAATTGCTAGTGACAGAAACAAGTGACACAAAATAAAACTGACTATGCCTAATGTTCCTTCCTTTAAAAAATTGATAAAATAATCATAATTTTTGGTGACAAAATTTAGATCTGTCAGTTTTGGCTCAAGAAAAGTTGATTTGATTAAAAAGATAAGACAAAATAGCAGGAAGCTTAATTGGCAAAGTTTGATATGAACAAAAAATAGGCTGGTAGAGTACATGTAGAAAAATTCTTAATGAAGCTCCAGAAACCAGTAACTTCTGAGAAACATACAGGAATATGTAAATATGTATTCTATTCTCTGAGGCACTCCTAAAAGGCATAACAACTGACTCCTCTTCATGAGATGCCAATAAAATGATGAAAGGTAATACAGTGTAGCGTTCACATCATGCCCCAGGTTCCTGAGAGTAGTCTAATATTATGGAGGAGAGGGCTGTATGGTATTTGTATCTTGAAGAATGGGTAACCACATATTGTACTGCTTTCTTCTAAAGGGTCTTTTGTTGTTGTTGGTTTTTAATTGAATATGTTTAGCTAAATTCTGATTTAATAAGCATATCTTACAATTCATGAATGTATAATCAATAGCGTATATTTTCAATAAAATTATTTCAGTAACAATAAATGCATATAAACACAATTAATTTTTACCTTTTTTTAAAGTATATATTGAGGCTGAAAATCTATGAAACTTTACAAATAAACACAGTCAATATTTTCTTAAGTTGGTATGCATGATTCCTCTCAGAATAAAAGATTAGAGTCACATAAGTATTGTGAATGAATTTACAATCACTTATGATTGTTGGAGCACTAACCAAGACATATAACATGGACAGTGGGCAAAAATAAATCACGTCTTAATTCAATTGTATTTATTTTAACCTTTTATAATCACTTCTGCTGATTAAGTTTTAAAACATTTTGGCTTTTATAACAGCTATTCCATTTACTGGTTAATTTTTTTCATTAAGAAATGTTTCCTTTTTGCTACACATATAAGTTTTCAGTTATACATTATCAAGACCAGAAAGGCAACATGGTTTACTGCAGTAAGGTTATGTCAATAAAATAATTATCCAACAGTCTGAGCACGATGTAGACTTTTATTGCTGCTGTATAAGATTTTTAAGCTTTAATAATGAAAAGTCCAGTTTCTTACTTAGAACATCATAAAGTCAAAACAGCAATGTTTCTTTAATCTTCAAAGCTACTTTCTACAGAATGTTTTAAGTAATCTCTTTTGAAGTAATCTCTAAAATAAATTTCGGAAAGCTAAATAAATTGGTGGCATTTGAAGGGCACTGAGAATTCATAAGAAGACATTATAAAACTACACTAAGACAGTATAACTGATTCTAAAGCAATATAAGGAATTGAAGTTTTGTGTTTTTAGAATAGCAATATACCTTTTAGTTTTTGAGAGATATATGCAATATATGTGAAAATGACAGAAGTCAATAAGCATATAGTACACACAGCTAAAAAGAAGGTTGTACAAACACAATAAGTAGACTTAAATTTTTACATATAGATCTTCATAAGTACTCATGGAAAAATCAGCATCTACACAATTTTAACAAAAAATCAACATTTACTTTCAGATATATGTTTTATACAAAGGGCTATGCATTCTAAGACAGTTTTATATTTTATATGTTTCATATAATTGAAATTGATAAAACAGAATAGGAATACTCAAGAAAGTACATTTTAGCGCCATAACATAGGTTTTACAAAAAATATGTTTATTTCCTAGCCAGTAAAATGAAATAGAAGTAAAACAAAAGGAAAAGCCAGTAAGCTCAATGTATCCTGCTTATACTTGTTTTATAAAAAGAATCTTTGAATTGTATTTAATCAAGCCCCAACAAAATAATTATAAATTATTTGTATTTTGCCTTGTTCCAAAAGGAGTTAATATGGGATGAAGAATAAATTTGCTGTACTGCATAAAGCATCAGCAAGATGGTGACCTTTGCATGTTGAATTTCAAGCTTTTCAAAATATTAAAAGGAAATATATGCTACTTTTAAATTATGTGTATAAAAGGTTAAAAGCAAATGCACTCATTATGTTGAATGTTATTTATTTAGCAAAAATATTATTACAGAGACTCATTTTGTATGCAAATTGAAATGCTATAAGCCATTGAACTGCACAAAAAAGCCAGTATGGTTAATTAACAAATGTATTTTAGAGCTACAAAATAACTGTTTCACATTAAATTACATAAGATGAAAGGATACATAAAATCAATCACCAGCATTTCATGTTTTGACTTGGGCCATCTGGGAACTTTGCAAAATAAGTCCACAATGGAACATCATCAAGGAGTATGACAGAAAAATGAGGCAATTATATTCAGTCTCTGAAGAACTGCACAAACTAGAGAAATTATCTTACTTACTGCATTAGGCTGACTTCTAAATGACTTAGTTTGATCCATTTAAAAAATATACAAAAATTATACACAACAGCACCTTAACATAACAAATATTGAAATCAATTAGATAAAAATATGGGTATTAATGTTTTCTGAGATGATACAATTTCATATTCATTGAAAGTTATGGCAACTGAATATACTTGGAAAAAAAAACCAGGTCCCTCTCTATTAGAAATGTCATTGTTAAACTTTAACAAAGACCAAACATTTTGTATATACTAGGCAGTAAGAAGGCAGCCCCCATCAGCAGGTAGCGCACCAAAAATGTTTGGTTTCGTAATATAGTTTGGGAGAACTACCTCTACAAAGTCTATTCGTGCTGATGCTCCTGATGCTGCCATTTCTGGTGCCCGAAAAGCTGCTCCCTCCACATCCTCTGTTGTAGGTGTCACTGTATAGTCTCAGGCGATTGGGCAAGGGGCACACTCTGGATCTTCAGATGCTAAGATGAAAAAAATCAATTTCAATGCCCAAAAGATGGAACTCCTAATGCAGAAGGTGACTAAAATAATTACCAATTGGTTTACAGTACAGGGAGATGGAAAGTTTACTTTTTTAAATGTAATTCCACAAAAATAGGTTTTAAATAACATTTTTGTAAAGAGGCATACATAGCTCTAGGATTAGGAAAAATGTTAGATAAAATAGAAAATTAAACTCAGAGTGGAATTGGACTAGATGACAAAAAACATGCATACCCCCTGAAAGGAGCAAGCAAAACTTTAATATGATGATTATCAGGTGATAAGCCATTGTCACGAAAATAACTTGCTTACACTATCACTTCCAAGCTCTACTCATTTCCAGTAACTCTCTGTGATAACAAGCATGATTGATGCACACTGTTTAAGGCATAATAGAAATGGACACATTGAAATTTTACCAGGAATTTTAATGTCCTTGACATTCTCTGAAAATGACAACATTTATGAATTTCCCTTCTGCGAAATATTCTTCTTCAGTATAGCAGCTCAAATCATATTAAGATAAATTATTTTAATCTCCATAGCATTAGAGAAAGATTTCATATGAGAAAACATCACTGAAAGACACCAGTGAGAGAGGTGTATGTAAATGAACATACTTTGAAGAACACATTTTATTACATTAAAATAATTTTGATTGAAATAATGTTTTGGGTTGTAAACAAATAATTATTCTTCCCATTTTTTTCCTATTAAATATTTAAATGGCAACTTTTGCCAGGCATCTCCATGTTTTAATAAAAATGTGTGTAATTTGGATCTTGAGAGGAAATTTTAAAAAGCATTGACTTGAATGCATAATGATAAATGTATATATGAGTACAAAATCATTTATAAAAATATTTATCATCTCTAGAAACAGCAATGGCTCAAATTAATAAATTATGGCTATTTGGAATTAAATCATTTAAGTAACCACCTTTATAATTTAAGAAATTGGTATTTTTATAACAGTCACTTTTACAGCTTATGTACTTTAATCCATTATATTTGATATACTGTAGAGTGACAAATGATCATAAATCATGACAGATTCTTATTGAACATAATTTTTCAGCAGGAACCATCCTGAATCAATTAACCGTGCTATTACTCTACTTTAATTTTCTCCCCACTTCTTCTGGAAAAGCCACCAATCACATTTCAATTAATGACTTACATATATTTTGCTTACACTTTTTTATGTGCTACATTTTATTCAAACTAATCAAATGCTACAATTTTACCAACGTGTACTAATTTAAAAGTTGGATATGCTCAGACAAATGTAATTATGGCTACACAGAATATTAAATGATGATTGAATATATTAGCTGCATTAGAAATTTCTTTTTGCTCCAATAAAAAGACATATATTTTCCATGAAAAAATGAAAATATAATGTTTCATTACAGTATTTTTATATACAACTGAAATTAGTGCACATGAATCTTAAAAATATTTTCACAGTTGAATGTAAGAAGTATAGTTCTCAAATTCATATAATTATTACTTACATTAGAAAAATTTGGCAAATGCTTTAAAGGTTGAACAACTTCATGTATATAATAGGTACACTGGGAATGTACATAGACTATTTGAACAAGAATTACTTATCTTCATGTTTAATTGACAAGCAATACATAAACAGATTCTTTGTGAGAAAATGTTGTCTTAAAGATTTTGCTATAAGTTGGGTTTTATGTATTTATTTTTGGATGAAATATTTAATAGTCATTTAAAGAGATGTTTACAGATTGATATAGCTATTTCACATGATTATCTTAACTCTCTCTATGTATGTTTATAAAGTTCACATTCTTATTTTGCTGATATAAGGAAAATAACAGCATGTATAAAATATTACAAAGAATATTATATTTTTATGTTTTAAATAGTCAACTATATTTTATAAATTACACATGGATCATCATGCTCCATAGCTGAAATTCAAACTCAAGTTGAACATAATTATGCATTCTGTGCATTTTTGGATGATTCTGAAATGTGCAACTTGATCTTGCCAAACTTAAAACAATTAAATCTTAGTGTTTTCTCTCAGATCTCTCTGCCGTATCATTTGATTTTCTCATAAGGCATATAGATTATTCAAAAATAAAATTGTCTAACAGAACAGTAATATAGCAATCAATATTCTCAGCCCACTATTGAACCAGCCAAAATTTAACACCAGTTGAAAGCTTAAGGTATTACAGCATACAATTTGGCTTTGAAGATAGGGCATAAGTACACATCATTTTCTTTAAACATGAAGGTGATCAATACATAAATCTTTATAATGGCAGGCAACATTTTATTCTTTAAATACATTGTACAAATTCTCCCAATTTATGCATCATTTGCAGTATAACATTAATAAAAGTCAATGAATTAAGAATATGTTTTTATTACAAAATGCAGTCATCTGCTAGAGTAGTCTTTAGCTAACCATTAAGAAAATTTACACCAAATAATTTTTGGCATATAAAAGTTTGAGCTAAATAAACGCTATTGTGTTCAAGCAAAGTCCACTTTTAAAATGTTCTTGCTCTAAAATTTACCTTATAACATTTTCAAATATTTTGTTGATATGTTAAAGTGTTTCAAAAAACCTAATAAAAAATGGAAGCATGGTTTTCTACAGCTTCCAAGACTCTACAGAAGAGGGAGTGAGTGCTGTAAGAAGTGGAAAAGGGAGGGAGTGATAGAATCTGCTTGCAGAATTCAAGAAATAGTTTTAAGAGCTAACCTCTAATTTGGGTCTTTATTTTTCCATAAGTGTTTACTATACAAAAAGAGATAAGGAACTCTAGGCATCAGGAATTGCATGTATACATTCATTAAAACTTAAAAAAAAATAACAAATTAGGGATGGTGAAATTCTTTTTTTTTTTTTTTTTTCATAAGGGAGCTTAATATGGAGGGGATTGTTGGGAGATGAAACAATTTGCCATTTGTCCCTATACACTTATTTCTATTCCTCACTCTTTTTTATTCAGTCTCAAAGGTAAGTGTTTCTTTATCTACTCAAGTAGATAAAGAAAGTAAAATTCTTATTGGTATACTTGACACCAGGCTCAACAACCTCTTCTAGGAAGGACCTGGCTTGCTAAATTTTCACTTTCTTCTTTGGCATTATTCTCTCTACTGCTGGCTCCTTAATCTTGGGCTGTGTGCACTCAACACCTCTATTATCTCCTCTTCCATGCCTAGCATGTAAACCTGATAGCTAGCACAAGTTAACATTTACTTCTGGTTCACCGAACTAAAATTTATTGAGCACCTACTGGGTGTAGGCAATGTAGTAAACTTTCTCCTCTGCTGAAAAGGGCAGTCTATCTTACTTCCTCACCAACCATACATTCATTGCCCCACTGCTCTCTAAATTTTGAGCCCCTCCACTTATCACACCTGCTTTGGTAACGTAAGATGAAAGCTAGAATGAACTCTTACATCTGCTGTGCTCAGGCTGAACTTAGGCAAGGTATTTGACTGTCTTGAGCTATAATCTTTGCAATCTGTAAAATGGACATAATGACACTTTCCTCAATCTATTGTAATGAGTCTCAAAATGAAATATACACATACCATGCCTTATCCGTTGTCTAGCACATAAAAGCATAAGGAATTGTTATTAGGTATAAATGTCCAAAAATCCTTCTGATTTCAAATCCAGCTAACATTTCTCAATATTTACTTTTGGGATCTCTTTGCTGTCTTTCACTATTGATTATTCCCTACATCAAAGCTCTCTACTCTCTTAGATTCTATGACAAGTGCCTTTCCTGCTTCACCACACACTTTATTGTCTCTTTCAAAGGCTTGTTCTCTGCCTGTCCCATAAATGATGGTTTTCTCTTCTTTTAATTGTATTGTTCTTATCATTCAGTATGTGAGAATGTGCTCCCATAGTTTCCAATAACATATGAGAATAATAAAGACAAAATCTAGGCTTCCAGCCCATTATCTGTCTTTGTGCTTCAGAGTCCTCTGTCTAACTGTATTTCAAGTAACTCTATTTGGATTTCTCAAACTGAATTCGTCATTTCCCCTCTGAACCACCTTCTTCCTTTGGATTTTTTTACTTTGGATTTAACTTTCATTGATGACATCACCGTCTACTGGGTCATTCAAATCATAAATCTGGAGACTTAGATTAGGCTTCTCCCTCTTATTTCTAACATCCAAGTAACCTTAATTCTGTGCCAATTTTATTTCCTAAATATTTCAGTAATTGGTCCATTTTTTTCCATCTCTGTTAACAAACAGTTCAGATTTTTCTAGAAAATAATCTGGACTTTGCCTGGATTATTACAATAACTTGTTAATTTATCTCCCCTTCCTCAAAACTCCATATGATTCCCAAATGAAATTTAACCACATTATTCCCTACTGTGGGCTGAATTGTGTTCCCTCAAAATTCGTAGGTTGAAATCTCAATTCCCAGTGCCTCAGAAAGACTATATGAAGATATGGTATTTAAAGCAGTATTTGAGGTAAAATGAAGTCGCTAGGGTGAATCCTAATTCAACATGAGTGATATCTTTATAAAAACAAAGAGATTAAGATATAGATATACAGAGAGAACACCATGTAAAGACATGGGGAGAAGCTGGCCATTTGCAAGCCAAGGAGAGCGCCTTCAGAAGAAACCAACCTTGCTAACACCTTGATATTGGCCTTCAGAACTGTAAGAAGATAAATTTCTATTGTTTAGGCCAACAAGTCTGTGGTACTTTACTATGGGAGCCCTAGCAAATGAATACTTGCCTGTATGTGTATTTCTTCAAGAGCTCCCCAGAGCACATAGGATGCAATTTTAATGTAGCAAACCCCCACAGTGTGACCATACCTCCCTATTTAGCTTCCTCTCTGACAACTCTCTGCCATCACGCTATACTTCACCAACTCTTAACTGCTTACAGTTCCAAGTACACACTGTATTCCTCAACTTTGTACCTCTGCTACCACCGCCCTCTTCATCTGGCTGAACTCTATCAGTTTTTAGACTCAGCTTAATCAGTATCTTTCTAGGAGCCTATTCTTACCCTAAAATGACTTTGAAGAAATGCACACAGTAAACTTGTAAAATATTGATACATAGAAAAAAAAAAGAAAAATTACTGTAAACTCTTAACCCTAATGTGAGCATTATAACTGTTTAATGATTTTCCTTCCAGCTTTTTAAGGCCTGTTTTATTTAAACAATAGAGATTTTATTGTATAAAATTTTGCATTCTGTTTTTTTCATTTTATTTGATATTATCCTTTGAGCATTATCCCATCATTAAAACTAATTTTAATGGCATCATAATATATTTTACCATGTTAGCTTACTTCAATAAATCTAATTATTTTTCTATAACCAGAAATTCAAAAGATGTTGTTGATTGTCCTGGGCAAAAAATAGTAAGTAGTATGGTATGATTCTCATATCTCTAACCCTAGACTTCTCTCTGGTCTCTGGATCTGTGTATCTCTTGGACCTCTTCACCAGCGCATTTCACTAAAACTTAATATGTTCAAAATGAAACTCATTATTTTAATCTAGTACCTGTCCATCCCTCCAATTTTCTCCAAACTTTTTGTATCTGTTTATAGCATAATAATTCACCCAAGCACCAAGCACCGAGTCTTCCGAGTTAACAACTAATGTGTTATCCTTGATTTCTCTTTTCCTGCAACCTGTATTCCACTGCCATTGATTTAAATTGGTTCTCATAATTTCCAGGCTATTGAAATGGCCTCTTACCCCATCCTTTTGTCTTTAAACTTCTCAATTCCACCTTCCTCAGATTTGCTTCATAACTGTTCATTACCTCTGAAAAATACAAGCCTCTTCATGTCACTCCTGGCTTAATGTTCTTCAGCGGATCATTGGATCCTTCAAAACCAAGTTCCAATCCTTTGGTATGGCTCTGTACTAGGTGTCTTGTATATAATGTTATTCAACCTTTCTCACAAACATCTGAGGGAATCAGCCCGAGTTTTCTCTTTCACATAAGTGCTTCTAAGAAAACTATATTGTGATCATTACTTATGAGTCTGTGTACCTGAATCTATTCCAATATTGGAAACTTGAAAGAAAAATCTATAAAATTAAAAATCTATAATATGTCTAAATATCTATGTTGGTAATATCTACACTATAAGGTCGATGTAGGAAGATATTAAAAGAGAGAGGATACTAAAGAATAAAGAACTTGTAATAAAATGATAATCAGAACCAAAATAAAAACTATTTTTTTTTTACATTTCTAAATTCCTTTGACATGAAGGTATATGATAATGTCATAAAGTTCTCTGCAGTAGAGACTTTGCTAGTGAATTTATTCCAGTGTTTCAAAGAGTCTGAAGAAATATGACATTTTACTCCTACTGTGGGCTTTATATGTATGTATGTGCATATATATATATATATATATGTATGTAAACTTTTCAAGGCTTAGTTGATTAACAGATGTTGGAAAAACAAGATACATTGCTAAAATATTATTATTCTAAAAATAACTTATAAGATCACAAGCAGTAATAAATAGAAGTACACATTCATCATTTCTAACTGGAAATTTAATGGAGCCTTGGCAGTAAGTAATCATTACCAAAGGAGCACTAATGCAGAATTGACATTCAGTGCTAACGAATTAATTTTGAGGCTGATTGAGAAGACACTTCGCTTTGAATAACACCACTATGAGGAATGGTTATTGTTATGATTTTTAGCATTATGCTGTTTAAGAATGTTCTGAAGCTTTCATTTTATGGTATATAAATATCTTCTTATTTAGGGCAGAATTATACCAAGAAGATTAGGAATAGAAAATGATAAATAGCCCTTGGAATCAGGAGGTCCATGCCTGAAAAATCTGAATGCCATCAGATTCCAACTTCCAAAAATCCTTTAAGTTGACTTTGGGAGGGTTAAAGGATGTACCCTTTTGTCACCAAGCTTGCTGGTTCTCCACTTTTTCTCCAGTTTGATGCTCCACTTGCAGACCCTACTCCTCTTCCACCTCTGACACAACAACTCTGTCTCCTTCCAAAACCACGGCTCCCATAAAGAGCTTTTAGCCTTAGTGGAGATAAGTAAAAAGAATCCACTTTCTTTTAATTTCACCATCTATTATTGTTTCTTTTCAGATTTAGTGATTTTAAAATAGGCACAACAAACCTTTGTCATTAGAAGACTCACCCTCCTGGGCTCTTCCCTTCCAACATTTGAGTGTTAAAATAATAATATACTAAAGCAAAAGCATTGTGTTGAAGTTATCTTGGGTTTTTACTCTTTTGCCATTTGAGAATGTGTCATCTTGACAAATGGTAACTGATCCACTATTGAAAGTTACAAATACCTTCAGACATAGTTAACTATTTCTTTCCAAACTTTTTATCTCCTCAAAATGTTATTTCCCATTTGGCAGAGATACCTAGGGAGCTCTGTTTCCACTGAATTATTGCTGATGGATCTGAGGTTATCCTGGCCACAGGCTTGTTGCCAGGGCACTCCAGAGGTGACTGGAGTTCAGTAGCTCTGTATCTCTTTGACACTTACATAAAAGGAACTGTCTTCAGTGGCTTGCTTATTCTGACGCTCTCAAGGGCTTTAGTTTCTTAGCTGTAAGAATCTGGTACCTATTAGTGTTGACACTTCAACAGTTCACTTTAGCTCTATTCTTATCAGCTACCCGTAGCTCTTTTTTTTCTGATAGTTTGGCATCATGCAGCTGAGTGCCTGAAACAGAATACATTTTAAATGAATACTGTCTGCATGTTGTGCAGATGTTGTACTGACCATCTGGTCAACTGAAGTCTCTACTGGAACCATCGCCGATATATAGGCATATACCCTGGTGCTTAAGTTACCCTTTTAAAGCAAAGAAAGTTGTTTTCTCTAGGTTCGTTGGGGGTAGGGTGGAAGTAGTTCCCCTCCACTGCGATGTTCTCAGGTGAAATAGCCAGTCACCTTACTTTTATGCTTTTGTTATATATTCATTCTGTCCCTAATAACTAATGGCAGCAAACGACTTTCTGATGGCAAACAGATGCTGAGACTTTTTCAAGGACCAGTGATCTTTGTGCCCTCATGCTCCTCTTCCCTTGAAATAATAGTCATTGTTTTCCTAGGACAGCAATGGTTGTCATATATTTCTAGTTTCCATAGTAAGTCTCAGCCAGCATTACACTTTATTTACTGGCCTAAACATTCAGCATTTCTTACCACATGATAGGATATTGCCTTCATCTGTTAGAAATTCCTTATACCCAGTGAAAAATAAATTATAACCATGCATTTTCTTCTTCAGTTACAAAGTTCCTTATTGAAGACTAGAGAATGTGGATACTCTGTTTTAATCAGTGTGTCATCACCGGTAGAAGTATTGCAAATTATCTTTTAGTCTGCTAATGTAATTGCCATATTGCCCTATCTTCTGACACTTCAAACACAGGGTTATGGATAGTTGAGGTTCTCTTCTTAACATTAACAAACATGAAATAAATTTAGTGACCGAACTACTGAGTGTGGACTCTCACAGTATTTGAAACATCCAAATGGGCTTCACTAGCCTTCTGTTCTAGTCAATATGCTTTTTTCACACACATTTTTATAGTTTATGTTTGAAGCTGTGTTGTTGAATATCGTTATTGACTTTTGTTTTTAGTTTTATCAAGCAAATTCCTTCATCCACCTGCCCATTCACCCAACTGTCCTTCCATTCATTCTACATACTTGCTACTGCTCTAGGCAATGGAGACAGAAATATAAAATAAATTCATATTTCTATCTATGAGTTCCCATAAGCAAGTAAATAAGCAAGTAAATAAACAATTCGAGCACAATGAGGTTTTTTTCCTTTTTTTTCTTTTTGCTAAGAGAGCACATAAGAGGGATGGCAGAGCCAGTTTGAGTGGGTCCAGAAAAGGCTTTCTGAAAGAGCTTATCTTCATTGAGTCATAAAGGATAAGTAAATAAGTTAATTAAGGAGTAGAAAAAGATGTAACAGGCAGAAGGAACGATATATACAAAGGCCCCAAAATAAGAGTGAAATTCAGGGTGACTGAAGCATACAGCATGAGGAGAGGAAAGAGAGACGGATGATACGCAGGTCATGAAGGGCCATTATCTTAGGGAGTGTAGAAACATTTTCTTGAATGTCATTGAAGTTATTAAGATTTTTAAGGGGGAAAGTGACATTGAATTTGCATTTTAGCTTTGGAAAACAAAGTGGAGTGTGACAGAGTGGAGGCAGAGAAATAGTTGATTTCTCTATTAAAATAGAAGATTTTAATGGTTGAGGCACAAGATAATGATAACCTGAACGGATACAATGGCAATAGAGATTAAGAGAAAAGAGTAATTACTCATATTTGTAACATTACATTGATTTATGTAGTTATTACGTTAATGTCTGTCTCTCTGATTAAATGTAAACTACATGAGGACAAAGATAGGTTTTACTTTTGCCCATTACCATATTTTCTATACCTAATGCAATGCCGGGAATAGAAGTGCCTAATAAGTGTATTTGTTGAATGAATGCACTAATGAATGAATTTAAAAAGTGCAACCCATTAATGTAAACTATGCACTGGGCAGACTATTAGGCATTGAGGATACAGAGATAAACAAGCTAGGCAAGATTCCTGTTCTCAAGGACAAGTTTTGAAAATGGGAGAGACAAGTAATAAATAAGAGAATTTGTAATAGTAACCAGTGTTATATAGAAATTAAAATGGAGTTTTTGGAATGTGCCTGGGGTCAGAATGGCTACTTTAGATTGGAGGGTCATCAAAGACCTTTTGCAGCAAGTGACATTTGATTTGAGATTGAAATGATAAAAAAAGAGTCAGCCTCTGGGGGCAGAGAGTTCCAGACAGAAGGAAATGAATAAGCGAAATAGACAGATTTGACAGAACTTGTTGACTGATCAGATGTGGGAGTAAGAAATAGGCCTAAGATGATTCACAGGATCTAAAAAATGTTATTTCTATTAACTGAACTTAGAGATACTGGAAAAAGTACAGATAGTGATGTAAATGATGAATTCAATACTGAAACTGTTGACTTTAAGGTACCTGTGATGCATTGAAATACATGGATGATAATTCACCTCCAAAATATACCTTCTTTCTCAGAACAGAAAAGGTATGAACCATGATTCTAAAAGATTATTACTATAATGTTCTCCAGGCAAAGCTCCTTAACTGGCAATATCTATAGTTGACTATATTTGCTGAAAATCTTCCCAATACTTGCAGCTATTCAGGGCCAGTAGACTCTGTTCTGATGGCTCAGAATTTTCTGTTAAAGTGGACATTCAAAGGTAACATGACTATTAGTTCTTGATAGGCTTTGGTCAGGACTAATTATTTCCAGGCAGAAGTCTGAATTTCTGGGGTCTTTTACTGTGTCCCTCCCTATAATGATCGGTGAAAATACTCAGTTTTAATTTTTGATTTTATTATAAAAAGCTTCATTTCTGTTGAAAGAAGCCTGATTCTTTTAAGATCCTACCCATTATTTTTGCCCATCATAATAATCTATATGCCATCTATAAGAACACACTACGAGTTTTCTATGTTCAACCTAGACTTGAGGGTCTGGTTCAGAGTTGTGTAGTTTACTGCAAATATTTTTCAATATTATCTTGGGCCTTCGATGGTTCCCTTTATGGTATAAATGAAAAGAGTATGATTAGTCTTCTTTACCAGGGATACTTTTGTGGTTCATTTTGAAAGGTGGTGTGCTGATAAACCATCCAAGCTAGACAGTGCTCTTTGTGTATACACAAGTCAGAGACTGCCGTGCTACCCAGACACAACTACCATGGATCTGAAGTACCATCTCAACAGAGAAGACACAATTATAAGTAATTTGACCTGATAAACCTACCCATTTTTCAGATAACTTTTAAAAAGTACCAGAGAGCTACATGGTAGCAACTGATTTTATGAAGTGTGGGCAGGGCCTGACAAGCACTTGTCTCTGAACTGCAAGAACACCTATGATTTTCAGCTCCGCCCTACACAGACACTGCAGGGTACAAGGCATAAAGCAAAGAGCCTCTGGTTTCGAATTAAGATTCTCCATTAGCTATTTCTATCATGGCTGTCCTAGATGGATACTTCTATGGACAGCTGGATCCTGCCTTCTGTTTCACTTCTATGGCCCAGCTTAACACTTTATTCCCTAGCAGATATCCTTGAACTTGGTTTTCTACCTCCTTGGATGAACTCAACTTTTATCAGACCTGTTTGTGAGGTTACTCCTCTGTGGTCTAATTTATGTAGTTGTTATGTCCTATGTCTCTGTAGGCTGGACTTGTTAAATTGCTTGTCATGTTCAGCAGGACTCAAAATGTGTAGATTGAATCTGTTACTCTTTAGGAGTCAAAGTCCATTAAGAAGTATTTGAGATTCTTTAGTCACCACTGCAAGATTTTTCATTAACACTCTCATTTTTCTAAATCAATATGTTGACACAAGGTCATATTAAGTTGTGTCTGCTGAATTCCTTAAGAATACCATTTGCTGAATTCAACTAAAGAACACTATCTGGGAATATTATCTAGAAAAATATGAACATTGTTGAAGATGTGGTGGATGAGGATGCAAAAATTCATAAATTACCAATAGCAATTGAAATAATTAAATGGCAGTCCTTTTCAACTTTTCTATTTGAAAATACTTTGTATATACATAAAATCAAAATGTAACTTTCATAAATTTATAATGGTAATTATTTCATATATGCTTTTTCATGATAGTTTTAATTTTTACAATTGTATTTATAACATGAGTGTGTTTTCCTTCTCTTCCTTATACTCTTCCACTTACTTCTCTCCATGACCTCAGCCTCAAGTGACCCAAATATATAACCTATAATTAATTTTTTCTCATATAAACTCTAAGACTTTTTCACTTAATTAAAAGCCTTTAGAATTCTAAGGAAAGTTGGCTAGACAAATATTTAACTTCATTAGTGAATAATTTGGGAAGAGATAACACTTTTATAATATTAAATCTATCCTTATAAGAAGTGATCTGTCTTTTCACTTACTCAAATCTTGTTTTATGTCATTCAGTAAGAATTTATAGTTCCATTTAATAAGCATATGCTTTTCTTGTTAAACTTATTTAAAAATATTTTATAGGCTTTGTTGCTCTAGAGAATGGAATATTTCAGTTTCTTTCATCAATGCTTTTTTCCTAGAATGAAAAAAACTATTGCTATTCATCTATTCATTTATTTCCAACCAGCTTACAAAATTCTCTTATTCATTTTAGTATATATTAGTCCTCAGATCTGCTAAATGTACATAGTATGGCCATACGGTTAGCAAAGAGTATAACTGTCACTTATCATTATTTCTACTCAGATTTATAAGTAAGACAGATCTGTCTTTGAACCTCTAATCCACCTTTAAGGGTTGTACAATATTGGTTAAGTTACTCAGTCTCCTTAAGTCTTAATTTCCTCATCTTCAAAATGGGAGCTGATAATAGTATCTATATTATAATGATGCTATGTGAATTTAAAATATTAATACATATAAAGTACCTTAGTCTAGTGTCTGGCAGGTATAAAGCACTGAAAAATGATGACATGAAGAGATTCTCCAAACAACATGGAAAAAAATGATTCAAACCAAAAATACAATGCCAACTGACTCTTTAGGAAAACAGAATTCAACAAAGAATGTGTGTTTCAGCTAGTAGTAAACTTTTTGAAGTTTAAAAAACAACAAATAAAAACAAAAACCATGATCAGAGTATTGATGTGTGCAAAACAGAGAAAAATACAATAGGAATAGAATGGTAAATTAAATTTTGTGAATTTAGGAAACCACTAGAAAAAAAAAAAGAGAATTGACCTCATAAGTTGGTTGTAGTAGAAATAGATATATTCAATGTAAATCACATGACTTAGTTCAATTTAATTTACTAATACAAAAGATTAATATAATTTCTCCAAATATTAACACACATTATTAAAACCTAAACTAATTAATTTGTGTAGGTTTTCTAGGAAAGTTTTCTTGTTGGTTTTAAAATGGGTCAAAATGAACACATCATAATGTCATTTAAAGAAACTTTTTGACTATTTTTAATTCTTTCTTTCTTACTCAACTTTGTTAGCTCTTAACAAAAGCATTACACTTAAAGAAAGGTAGACAAAGGATGACGTTTAAATTTTTACAATTTAGCTAAAGAAAAGCTTCCCTAAAAGCGATTACTTTACACTTGTCAAAAGAAATAGACTTAAATATATATTGGAATCCATTAATACTAATTGCCATCAGAGCAAAATAAAAGGGAATACAATCTCTTGGATCAACTAATAATAAAAACCTTTACTACTTGACAAAGGAAGACAGAATATTCCAATTAGCTGTCTGTCAATAGTATATTGGATTTTGGGATCATAAATAAATGTAATAAGGTAATAAAGTATAAAGTAAGCCTACTATATAGCTGTGTGATGCCAAACTAATATAGTAGAAAAGTTGTTGAATAAACTTCAGGAATCATGATACATATACTTACTGACTGCAAACTGAGACATATTTAAATTAGTCTTCATTCTACTTGCTGAAAAATATAAAAACTCTCAATTCTAATGCATTTCTTAGTATAATCCTCATCCACACAGATGATATCCAGATTGAGTCACACTCAGCAAAAATATTGCAATATTATGAGTTGTATATGAAGCAGCAGATTTGGTTCTAGATCAATGCAAATGTTTTTGGGAAGAGGAGACAGGAGAATTTATTTTTATTGATGAATAGTGACATTCATTTCCTGATCAGTTACCTGGGTTAAGAGTGAAATTTACTGTATTGCTATCAATTGCTCTTTTCAGATCTGCCAATATTTGCTTTATGTACATAGGTGCTTTGATGTTGAATGCATATATATTTGCAACTGTTACATCTTCTTGTTGAATTGACCCTTTTATCATCATGTAATGACCTGCTTTGTCTCTAGAGACAAGATGCTAGGCATTGAGGAGGTTACCAAGATAAATAAAAGGATGTAAAGAACCATTCCTTGAGAACTAGAGGTCAGATAACTCAGGAAATGCAAAATAAGCAGTAGCACCACGGGCATTTTAGAGCAAATGTCTTATGACTCATAATTTAGTGGATAGGAAGAGTTGATTCTGATACAAATATTTTGACTTCCTGAGCACTGTCATCTGGATTCCACTATGTAACTGCCACTGTGAAGTAAAGCAGGCAAAGCAAGGTCAGAAATGGCAAACCTTGAAACCAAAGGTCCTGCCAAAATTCCCAACTCAAAGGATGAAAGGATAAAGAGAAACAAGAAAGGAAAAAAGAGAAAGAGACTTTCTAGTATGCTAATATTGGTGTAGCCTGAATGGCCCCTTTCTCTCTGGATTTATGTTTATCTTAAGCAAGGACTGCTACACTAATGAGTACCTCTGAGAAGCTTCTCTTGGCTTCTTTTTTGCTCTTTCCCTCTGCAAACTTAACAACCGCTTCCATTTATCATGCATCAACCATGTACAAGATACTATTGGGTATAATACATATATCATATTACATATAATGCCTAAATACATGATACATATTAGAAAGGCTAAATGCCCTGCTCTAAAGTATGAAAATACTAAGAGGTGAAAAAGAAATTTGGATTCATGCTTGCCCCACTCTAAAGCTCAAGTCCCCTCCGTGATGTTTCTGCTAAAGGCAGGGAACCAAAGGCTAAGTTAAGGAAAATGAATCCAGATTTTATTTTGTAAACTTAAAAAAATCACCAATAGAATTGTTGATTTTTTAAAATGATGGCATATTTTTGAAATTTGCATTAGATTTTAATACTTTTTATTTTGCTATTAAACCGTTGGAACAGCCCATCTAATAGCTGTTTTTCCCCCCAAAGGAATACTCATTTTTACTACATAATTTTCAAGTAATAACTTCATTCTATATGAGAGTATAAAGATATCTGGATTCCTATTGCGTCAGGTTACCCTAAGTAAGTTGGTCTAAAAATAGTTTATGATTATCAAAAGAATTCATATTCCTGCTTCTCTCTCTCTCTTTAGATTTAGGCACAGGGTCCTGCTCTGCTGACCAGGCTGGAGTGCAGTGGTAAAATCTTGGCTTATTGCAGCCTTGATCTCCTGGGCTAAAACCATCCTGCTGCCTCCACCTCCCAAAGAGCTAGGACCACAGGCACATGTCACAAGGCTTGGCTAAGTTTTAAATTTTTTCTTAGAGATGGGATTTTACTATGTTACCCAGGCTAGTCTCAAACTCCTGGCCTCAAGTGATCTTCCCACCTCAGCCTCCCAAAGCACTGGGATTACAGACCAACCCCTGTACCTGGACCCATGTTCCTGTTTCATCTTATTTGTTCAGTAATACAAGGGTGAAGAATCAGTGTGCATTTCTGTTTGAAACTACAGATGGAAAAATATGACAAAAAACAATAAAAGAAATTTTAGATAAATTAATTATCCTTGTTTCAATTATATTCAAGGATCTCAACTGAAAAACAGGCCACAGTTATGAACTATGCTGATTTACTTATTTAATGCTGATTCTGTGGATAAACTGGGACTAACAAACATAATCAGAATTTAATGGGACTCTGTATCATCTATTCAAAACTTTATCAATGAAATATCTGCCAGGCTTTACAAGGTAGTAAATTTTACTTATGAACCAATATTGAATGCTAATCATTATATTTAATATAAACACTACAAA
>NW_016107318.1:12118844-12164873 GCF_001604975.1 Cebus imitator
GGAGGCAGAGGTTGCAGTGAGCCGAGACCATGCCATTGTACTCTAGCCTGGGTGACAGAGTGAGACTCTGTCTCAAAAAAAAAAAAAAAAGAGGAACAAATGGAATGTCCTAATTTCTTATTAAGAACTCAAGTAGAACTCAAGTAGAGGCTGGGCTTGGTGGCCTGTAATCCTAGCACTTTGGGAGGCTGAGGAGGATGGATCACAAGGTCAGGAGATCAAGATCATCCTGGCCAATATGGTGAAACCCTGTTTCTACGAAAAATATAAAGACTAGCTGGGTGAGTTGGTGCATGTGGCTGTGGTCTCAGCTACTAGGGAGACTGAGGAAGGAGAATCACTTGAACCCAGGAAGCGGAGGTTGCAGTAAGCCAAGATTGTGCAACTCACTTCAGCCTGGTGACAGAGCAAGACTTCGTCTCAAAAAAACAAAACAAAACAAGAAGGCACTCAAGTAGAACAGAATTCCAGTAAAATATGGCCTATTTTATAACTGTAGATAATTACAAATCAAATAATCATTCTTTCAAACAGTGGAACATAATATTTATCATTTATTAGTTTTTTTTTTTTTTTTCTCAGAATGTCAGTCTTATAAAGAGGATTCACAGTAGCTACGTTTGAGCATCAGGGATGACTTAATGATTTTGTAAACATTTTGAGGCATGATGCATTTAGTAAGCTATAGAAGCTTTGGTAAAAGCTATCTTTAGAAATTATAATTGCATTATGGACATTCTGATACAAAATGTTTTACACAGTTTGCTCACCAGGCAACAACATTTGGCAATCTAAAAAAGCCATATTGCCTCGCAATACACTGTACCTTCTTCACCATTTCTTTCTTTAGAACACATTTTCATTTTACATAATGTTATGGAAATTGATTCCATCTAAAATGTACTATAACAAATTTTCCTATAAAAAACATCATCTAATAATATGCCCAAAGTTGATATTTCTTTTTTCAATTAAAATTGATAACATGTTCAATTAACTAACTTAAGAAAGCAAATAAAGTCCAGGTATAACTGAAAAGCGTCAGTTTAAGCCATGTTATTATATTTCCAGCATTTTTTAAAAAGCAAAAGATACTAAAACAATTTGACATCTGCAATGAACTCTTGTTCAGGCTAATGATGAACGTAATGGCTATAGGTATGCAAGTGAAATGAGAAGAAAGATGAACAATGAACATTATACTTCAGTTATTAATTTTCCAATAATCAAGAGCCAGTTGTATAAGAAAACATTCCAGAGCTTAACTTCCTATTCATTTCTGTTCCTTCCAATCAATCAAGTATTCACAGGATTCCATCAAGTCCTTGGCATTAGTCTAGGTACTAAAGCACTTCCTTCCATACTACATTGTAAATGTTCTTTGCAAGCCTCTCTTATGCCCCTCACACTGTTGCCAAAATAAAGATGAATGAATAAGATATATGTAGTTCTTCCCTTTAGAAGTTTACAGTCTTCTTGGGGATATACTCATAGACAACAAATTCAACATAATGTGAAAAATGCTCCCATGGAGAAATGTACAAAAGGCAACATAACAAAGAGAAAAGCATCATTAAGTTTGCCTGAGGTGTCTTGAGACACTTTATAGAGAGAGCAGCATTTGGATTGCACTTTAAAGACTTATGGCATATCAAAAAGGAAAGAAAGACAAATAAAACATTTCTTCCTGACCCTTTCATATCCTCACTTCTATCTACCATCTTAAATATGTAGTTCTAGATCCCAGTCACTGTCCCATAAACAACCTATGTTTCCTTGTCCACTCCTCCTCCTCCGTGTGGCTAACCGGGCAAACTCCAGTTGTCTGGTTTGTCTCCTTCTATGCTTGCAGAGTATCTGAGTTTCTGAAGAAGACTAACTTTTCTGACTGGATTTTCTTCAAATGTATAACCTTCAACCTCACACAGGTGGTCCACACTGCCAGAAGATTCTAGGGCACCACCCTAGTCCATTAACTTTCTCACTCTCTCAGAGTTCTTTCATGCTTTCTCTTGTCTCCTCAAATCTCTAACATTTTCTGCTTGTGCTCAGGTGATGACTCTTCATGCTTTATAGAGAACATAAAAGAAATTAGTTGGGAACATTTTTATCTTTCCACTCCAGACCACTGATGTTTCCATGTTAGAAGAGTCCCTGCTTCTATGAACAGCTCCTCCATTTGTGATCTACAGCCCATTCTCTCACCTCTTCAAGCATTTCTTCTGGCAATTATTTCCCTTTTCTTCTGCATCCTTAATTCCTTTCTTTCTACTGGGTCATTTCCATCAGCTTGCATGTATGCTCCACTATAATCTATCCTTAAAAAACCCTTTTCATGGAGTGATGTCCCTGTCTAGTTACTCACATCTCTGCACTGCTGCATCTTGCAGTTAAAATGGAAGAAATTGTGCTTGTTGTCTCTTTTTGTTAATCCCGGTTTGGTCCTCAACTACTCTAATAAGGCTGCACATAATGCACTACTAAAATAGCTGTTATCAAACTCCTCTCAATGACCTATATCTTGCTAATGCCAATGCTTGGTTTTTCTTTTCCTGTCTTAATTGACATCTCAGTAACATTTGGTACAATTGACTCCTCCCTCTCACATTTTTCCTAGACTTCTGTGGCACTACCTGCAGTTGGTTTTCTTCTTAACTCTCTGGCTACTCATTCTCGTAATCATTTATAGGCTCCTTTTCCATGCCCAAACTAAATGTTCCAAGCTCAATTCTGGCTCCTCATCTCTTCTCTGTTTGTGTTCTCTCCATTGATCACTTCAAAGAGTTTCATAATTTTAAATATAATCCATACACTGAGGACTCTTGAATTTATATCTCTATCTCTTTGAGCAGATGATTTATGTATCCAGCTACCAACAGTTGATTGTCTAACAGATAGATATCTCAAACTTTCCATTGCCAATATCAAATTCCCAATTCCCCTCATATACTACTCTTCAAAGTTTTTCTATATCAGGAAATTGTGTCACCATCCAACCAATTAGTTAAGCCCATACTTTGGAAATGTGCCTTGATTCCTACTTTTTACTTCCACCATATATTCTGTCCATCAGCAAGAACCTACCTCCAAAATGGATCGCAAATCTTCCCACTCACTGTCTCCATAACTACAATCTTGGACAAAGTCACCAACATTACTCATCTTCACTACTGCAATCATCTCCTGATTGGTGTCCCCTTTTCAATGTTGCCTCCCTAAAATCTCTTTTCTGTAGAGAAGTCAGACTGTTTTTTGTAAAAGCTTAGGTCAAATCATATGTCTCCTTTGCTCAAAGTCTCCATGGTTTCCCATTACAATACAATCAGAATACAGTTCTAATTTCCCTATATGGCTCACAAGGCACTTCATAATTTTACCCCACTGTCCTTTCCTATTCCTTCACCTTGCACTGAGCATGTTCAACGACTTTGGTCTCGTGCTCCTTAGACATCTCAAGCTTGCTGCCATCACAAGTTTTGTACACCTGCTTTTCTTTTTTTCCTTGGTTGTTGTTTTTGCTCTTTCTCTTCCTTTACAACTTCACCATTCTCACCATTCAAATCTAGATGCAAACCGGACCTCGTCAGAAAGGTTTTCCTGGACCAGCCTAGACAAAATAACAACAAAAAAACCAATCCCTCCAATCATCCAACCTCACCATGAACCCTCAAAACTCCAACTCTCTCTATAACATCATCCTGTGTTCTTCATCGCAGTTACCAATCCTATTCATTTATTTGTTTATATTTTATTATGTCTCCTTCCACCACACTTGAAAGTCATTGTGATGCAGGATCGGCTCTCAGACACCGAACTAGGAAGGAAGAGGTGTTTATTATTGTGGCCCGGGAGCGAAGCTTTATGTTTTGTCTAAACAGCCAGGCTCGCCTAACAAAGAGAAGCTCTGCCTTCATATAGGCTTACACTCTAGATATTACACATGAAAGGATCTTAAGTTTACAGCCTTAGAAATTACAAGTGAAAGGGTCTTGAGTTTACAGTTTTAGAAATTACAGGTGAAAGGGTTCTGGTCTCTGGATGGAGGAGTAGGGTGGGGGTTTGATCTTGTTTAAGTAAAAACGATATCTTCTGGAGAGATACCCCCATACCATACCTGCTATTTATAGGAAGGTGATTTAGGAGGTGCCAGTCGGCCAGCCTTTTCTTCTACTGAAATGCAGTGTGGAGGTCCAGGGGGAGGTGATCCTAGATGCCTGGGTCTCCTTCCTCACCACCCCCTTTGAGACCCTCACCATTTTATAATTAGTGAGAGGTCTCACTTTCATTCTCATTTTCCAGATCCTCTGAAGAAACGGATTGATAATGATGGATATAAAACATTTGTGATGTGGTTCTTCTGGTCTATTATAGCAGTAAAGGATTTCTTAGCCATTTAGAGGAATGAGGGGGGAGTAGTTAACAAATACCCACTATCGTTATCACACTTATGATGAGGGTTTTTAATCCTCCCAAGGATGAGGACCAACCTTTGAACAAGAGCTCAGGGTTGAATTTATGCCATACCTGCACAGGCACGTGTGCTAGTTTGGTTATATTTTTAACTGCATGATCCTGGTCGTTTATGTGTAGGTAGCAGTTGGTTAGTCTGAATTTTTTACAGACTTCTCCGTTAGCTGACAGCAAATAATCTAAAGTCAACCAGTTCTCTGGCAGATATACTTATGCTCTTTTGAATAACTTTGTTTCCTTCCAAGGGAACCACAGCACTCCCCGCCCCCCGCCATTGGAATGATAGGTATTGATAGCTGCACAGGCATCAGTTGAACAGTAGAAAATTGTTATGTCCTCTGGCACCTAGAATACTGTCTGACACATATTAGGTATGTGACCAATTAAAGTTATTTTAAACTGACTTGTTCATTATATAAAGTGAGAACCTATCAGTCTGTCTTCAGAGGCACAAACTTGCAAGTCATATTTAGGGAATTAAGTCGGGAGTAGTAGGAGGAAAGGTTGAGGTCAGATTGCGAAGAGCCTGGAATGCCATGTTTTGGGGCTTAGATATTATTGTATGAATAATAGGAAGCCAAAGATTTTTCATTTTACATTCTCTCTTAAGTAAAGCTTTTAGATATTATGTCTTTTTTCTTTTATAAAAGGAAAGTATATATTTTAAAATGTGTTTTATATTTTACAATGTATATCCATTTTGATGGAAGTAATAACTTAAAAGATGCTCTTTAAGATTATATTTAGTATAAGAAACGCTGTTCCATTTTCTTTTGAAAATTCTGTGAAACATTTAAGCAAAATGAATTTTTTGCTTTTAGAAATATGTTTAATTAAGATGTATTTCAGCATAATCCAGAGCCAATAGATAGCCTTAATAACATTTTACTATAATTAAAATAAAAAATAATTCATTTATCTACAGTGCCACTGAACATTTCCTAAATAGAGAATGTTGTTTTAACCAGTTCATATGGCATAATATATTCTATCCCATCTTTTTAGAATAAACATAAATGTAAACAGCTAATGCTTGATAAGAGTCATAGCTTTTTAATCCAATAGTTTTATTTCTAGTCTTGCTCATAAAATTATAGTGCATTTGTTTTATAACTAGAAAAGATTGCTGTTAAGTAGTAAATGTGAACAGGAGTCCTATTAAAGTTACAGAAAAAGGTTAAGTTTGAAGCAAAAGGAATAGAATGCAATGTAGTTAGGTAAAGCTTTGGGGTATATACAATACAAACAGTATAAAACTAAACACAATGGAAAAAGTAGTTTGGAAAGAAAATGATAATTTTTAAAAATCCTTGAAAGGACAAACTAAAACCTCATATTACCAAAGGAAATACAAAATGTGCATCTAAAGAACTTAATACCATCAAGTTAATTTCTTATGTGAATTTTTATTTTTAATATTGCTCAGACACTTATCTTAAATGTCACAGAAACTGTGGCAAACTATAGCAATTTAGAAATATTCTCCCTTGCATCTGTTCGACAGAAAAGCGAGCTTTTTAAAGATGTATTTTACATATTGAAAGACCTGAAATAACCCTGACTTGAATAGAGAGGAGAGAGGAGACCTGAAGGAAGCAGAAAATCTATGGAGAGTTAGATCCATTTCAGCTGCTTTAGTGTGCCTTATTGAACTAATTATCAATAATGGGGTAGTTTGTTGTTTTCTTGTGAAGAGTCCTTTTTAAAAGTAAAAATCAAAGCATGGGTGGCAGGAAAATCTTTCAAGATTCTATAATAAAATATATCTGGTGAAATTCAGAGTTATTTTTAATTTTTTTGCACCTACCAATATATCATAGAAGAGAACCCGGTGAAAATCAATCCCTTAATACCTGTTATGTGTCCACTGTCGCAGAGACTGTGCCATTCCGAAATCTGCAGTCGGGCAGGGAAAGAGCACTGCTCTGCAGTTGCTTACTTGACAGTTGAACTATGGAGTTAAAGCTTCAGATAATATATTCAAGATAACAACAACAAAAACAAAAAACCCTCACTGAATTAAGCTTATTATATTTCTGAGTAAAACTATAATTAGATCCAAGTTCCCATAGAAACTTTGCCTTGCAAAAACTCAAGAAGAATTTCTAAGCTACCACTCTGAATGCCAAATCTATGGCTAATTTCATGGTAAAAGTGGTGGGGAAGTTAAGAAATAATTTGAAGTTTTTCAGACAGAAAAAGGGAATGTCTCAAGAAAGATGCTTAGTGACATAAAGGTGCATTGTATATTGGATGTAGCAGAAACCTCATGAGATGGTGAAGGTGCTGGGAAGCAATGAAGCCAGAAACGTTGACTCCAAGCTATGACGGTTCTTGACATTTTTTCTTCTGAAAGCTGTGAGCAGTCATTCTGAGTTTTCAAACTGACATGTGCCTTGGTATGTTTTAATAAGAAAGCTCTGACAACAATAAGGAAGATGTATTCCAGTGGTAGAGATGAAAGAGGAATTGTTCAAGGCACAGGCAAGCGTTATTGTAAAGCTCAAGTAGGGTAAGAACATGGGAAGGGAAGAGTGCTTTGATGTGATATAAGTTGATAGCTGATGATTTGGGGCTAGTAGGAGAGGAAATTAAGATGGAAATTTCTGCTTTCTGTAATTCTATGGCTAGAGCTGACATTAGGCAGTGTATAATAAAATATAGGTTTTAAAAAAAATTTGGTTTAACCAAGTTTGGTTTTTATTATGGATGGTGGGTGGAAAAGAGCAACGAGGATGATTTCCATTTTGACATGTGGTGAATATTCCATTTGAAATTGGGTATTGGAATATGGAATTGGAATTCAGGTAAAAAGTTCAGGTTGGAAATAAATGTTTGCAGCTCATCAGCACAGAGGTAATGCCTGAGACCACAGCAGTGTATCTGTCAACTAGGTTGTTTGTGTGTTTTCTGGCCTGAGACACTGAGACAAAAGTCAATATTAGTATGATGTTCCAGAACGTTCATTTAGTAAAGATACGACATTTATTTAGAGACCATAAAGGATATAACAAAAATTCACAATAATGAATTTATAAAATACATGAAGATACAAACTATGGATGTATGCCTTTCCTAATCCTTGTTGAGTGTTAATTTCTATCATGTGTTTTAGTTGCTAAGTTTAATATTTGCCTAAAGAAGCTACGAATTTTAAAAGTAGAAAGTCTTTAAGAATTAACAACTAGATCATTTAGCTAAACATTTTATATATTTTTTATTGAGGATGACAGAAAATGAGTGTGTAGTTTTCATTACAGCACTGCTGGCAAAGTAAGAAAGGCACATGAGCATCACAAATTATTTTTAAGAATTTATTATAAAAAAACTAAAAATAACATTATTTCATTTATAATAAGATATTTTTATGAGTTAAAATGAACAATATCTAGCACTTATGCCAATCTTTTCTTGTATACACCCAAATTTTCTAAGTGCCAGTGTATACTAAATTTGTTTAAAATGTTTCCTGGGTCTAAATGATAATAAGTCTTATTTTCATCAACTCTTACCCAAAATACATTTCCCAGCTTAAAAGAGGTAATGATATCCAGCACTCTTTACAAATAAGGACATTGAGATTCAGAGAAGGTAAATAACTCAGAAACAAGAAACAAGGGCCTTTTGACTGCAAAGTATATTCCCACTCAACTACTTTATAGCTCTTCTCAGCAAAACAGAATAGAAGTGTGGGCTAATTGTTCCGCTAGAGACTAAGCCTCCAAGATCTTATAAAACCGAAACTGGGTGCTTTCAGCCTCACTGTTACAGCAGGCAGTTTTCATCTTTTGGTAAACTAATCATCAGGGATCAGAGTAGCTATTGCTTGAAGTACTCTGAAAAGAGAAATTTGAATACCATGATGTTACTTGGCTATTGTGACCTGCTCCAAGCTCCTCCTGTTCTTGACACATCCTTAGCTAACCATAATATTATCATTCTTAATTTCATGTTGAGAGTACAAGTTTAAAAAGAAATACAATTACTTCATAAGGCAGAACTAAGCCTTTCTTTTGTGAGTCTACAGAAAGCAGATGTTTGATATTTTATAAGTGACTCCAATAATTTCTTTGTTATAACGCATTATAATTCATAGAATACTTTTAAATATAGAATGTGATAACTGTCCACTTATTTCATTTGAATTGAAAATATAGCACCAAGTGAGAAGAAGTAAAGAAACTATCTGTTTCTGTGTATAGTTATTTAAAAGCAGAGGGCACTAATGTGGTTTCCCTTGGTTAGCAAGCTTGTCAAACTGGGGGTTTTGAAAAAGTCCTGAAGAGGATGATACCATGGGTTCAGCAAAAACACTGTGCCCTGTAAATTGATATAAATTGGTAAAAGCATATGGTAATATGATTATACAATCACACAGCATCCAATTATGTATTACAGTTAAAAAATAGAATTACAAATACAGAGTTAATAGAAACATCAAAAAGGCATTTCGTAGCTGTGCCTGACAATGGAATTTTCATTACATTGGCACTAAGGAACATTTTGATACATTTCATTAAGATAGCTAGTAGGGTAGCATAACGCCAAGTGAGATAAATTCATTAATAGGTCACTGAAATGAGAATGGAAACATGACTCAGTCACACCTGTCCAGTTTAGAATACATATTAATCTATGAGCTTTCTTCATTATTTTGATAATGATAACCAGTATTAAGCTAGAAAACAAAGAATGGAAGAATTTTAAAAAAAGAAAACATGGCAAATCTATATTTCAGATAAGCCTGCCTATGGAGTAATCTGATCAAAAAAGAATAAATGAACTTATATAAGAAATAAAAACATGGTATTTCAAAATGAATAGTTTAGAAATTTGCATTATAATTATAAATATATAGCACTTATTGCCATTTAGGTTAGAAAAAAATACACAATGCATATATTACTCACATATATAGAAACTTACTTCTAAAATGCTGATTTTTATAAATATTTAAGCATTTTATTTGTTTATTTATTTGAGAGAGAGTCTCACTTTGTTGCCCAGGCTGGAGTGCAGTAGATGATCAGAGCTCACTGCAATCTCAGCCTCTTTGACTCAAGTGATCCTCCCACCTCAGGCCCTTTGTAGCTAGGACTACAGGTACAGACCACCAATCCCAGCTAATTTTTAAAATTTTTGTAGTGACAAGTCCTAGCTATGTTGCCTAGGCTAGTTTCAAACTCCTGTGCTCAAGAGATTCTCTTGCCTTGGCCTCCCAAAGTGCTGGAATTATAGGCATGGATCACCATGCATGGCGTTAGCATTTTAGTACATAAGTGCAAATTCTTCCCTTTACCTGTATATTGACAAATACTTCATATAGTTAATAATTTTATCTGTGTTAATGGTGCTTTTATCTTTATTTTCAAAGAATTTATCTTTGAAAATATATTTCTAAAATACATTTTTATGTTCCCTTTGTTATACTGTATTGGAAGATAGTACAGCTCTTACTGAAAACAGTATGGTAAAACATAGTGAATAGTTCCCTAACAAAATTTAAAGTAGAACTACCATATGATCCAGCCATCCCACTTCTAAATGTATGTCTAAAAGAACTGAAATCAGGATCTTGAAGAAATGTCTGCACTCCCATGTCCATTGCATCATTATTCACAATAGTCAAGACATAGATATGAAATCAACCTAAATGTCTAACAACAGATGAATGAATAAAGAAAATGTGGTATGTGTATATAGGGCAGAATATTATTCCACCTTAAAAAAGAAGGAAATTCTGCCATATGTGACAACATGGGTGAACCTGCTAAATGACATAGGCTAGTCACAGAAGGACAAATACTGCATGTTCCACTTACACACGGTATCTAAAATGGTCAGACTCACAGAAACAGCATCAAATGATGGCTGCCAGAGGTTGAGGGGAGGAGGGAATGGGGACTTGTTCAATTGGTATAAAGTTTCCGTTACACAAGATGAACAAGTTCCAGACATCTGCTGTACAACATTGTGCCTGTGGTTTACAATACTGTATTGCATGCTTAAAAGTTTGTCAGAGGGTAGCTCTCATGTTAAGTAGTCAAGTAGTCTTAACACAGTAAAAAAACTAAAAATGAAATTGCAGAATACAATACAAAGTGACTTTTTTATTGGAACAGTCATAAAAGTACAAAAAGTTTAAAAACTAAAAATCATGTTTTTCTGAATTACTTGTGAGTAAACTGCCAGTCTGATGTCCCATTGCTCCCAAATACTTCAGTATTTCCTACACACAAACATTCTACACAACCAAAATACAACCATCCAAATAAGGAAATTAATTGTGATAGATCGGTACATCTAATCTTCAAACCCAAATTTTGTCAGTTATCTAAAAAATGTCCTTGATAGCAAAAGGACCAGTTCAGAATGACATTACTTTTAGTCTCTTTAGTTTTCTTGAATCTGTAATAGTCCCTTAGTCTTTTTTGACTTTCGCGATCTAATATCTTTCCTTGACAGTGTGCAGCTGTCAAGGTAGCTCTGGCTTTAATTTACATATATAATTTAAAGTGAATCTTTTTGGAAGCGTATGTCCAGTTAAGGTATAATGTATTGGCATCTTCTGAAAGTATATGTTGTGTACCCGTCCTTAAGTGTTCACAAAGTGGATATTACAGAGTTCCGGAACCTTTGTTTTCAGGGGCACAATCACTTAATAAAAGCAATGATGCCTAAGGGATAAAATCATATAAATAATAGATACACTATTTTGTAGCTATCTAGCATATATAGCTTAGTAGTTTAAAAGTATCATTTATGCTTGTACTTGGGAAAATCTTCTCAAATAATTTCTTAATAATTTCTACTATGGGAAATTTAAAAACTTCATAGGTGATAATGAAATCTAGTATTATGAGCAACCCAAAATAAAATTTACTCTATAAAATTTTATCTTCTTAAAAAAATCTTCTTCAATGAACATGCTAGAAATAGTTATATGACTAAAATTATCCATTTGACAACTTTGATCCCTAAAATTGGGAGGGCCCTACATTAGTAGGTGTTCTACATTAGTTTTGGTGCTCTACATTAGTTTTTTTCTTTTTTTTTTTTTTGAGATGAAGTATTGCTCTGTTGCCCAGGCTAGAGTGCAGTGGTGTGATCTTGGCTCGGCTCAATGCAACCTCTGCCTCCCAGGTTCAAGTGATTCACCTGCCTCAGCCTCCTGAGTAGCTGGGGTTACAGGCGCATGCCATCACACTTGGCTAATTTTTGTATTTTCAGTAGAGACGGGATTTCACTATGTTGGACAGGCTGGTCTCAAACTCCTGACCTCAAGTGATGTGCGTGCCTTAGTCTCCCAAAGTGCTGGGATTAAAGATGTGAGCCATTACTCCTGGCCAATACTAGATATTTTGATGTTGCTTATTTAACATAAAAAGCCAAATATTCTATATCTAGCTGAAATAAGAATGTGTATATTCACAGTAGGCTATTAGTATACTGAAAATAGATACAGCTTGAATTTTGTATTAATACTTTTCTATGTTTCATAGCTATTTTCAGATTCTCAGAAGCATCAATGACCCAAAAGATATTGTCACTACTTCAGATTTATCTTTCTACTTTGAACTTCTACCAGCAACTCTTAGCATTTCTCATCTACCAAATCCATCCACTTTCCCTATTTTGAATATGTTCATCAGGTTTTACTGTATTTATTGATATTGCCCCAGTAATTCTGTTGAAGTATATTTGAAACATTCCTCTCTTAGTCAGTGTTTATGACAGCAAAGTGAGGTATCATGCTTCATGCCTTGTGCATCAAGAGACATGAATATTCATGTTACCTTAATTTATGTTTCCTTTTCTTCATATTACTTCATAGTTTCATAATTAACACATACATTTACATAATATATTTTAGCTCTAGTTGAAGCAAGGTTAGTCACGGCCTTAATAAATTATTAATGAATGAGGCCTTATTTTAATTTTAGGGTATTAGAAAAAATTTTCCCACACATATGGAACAGTTTTATTTAAAGGTAAAACCCATCATTATTACCAACCATTTATATGATGTTACTTCTGTGAAAAACATTTCCAAATTTCATTTAAAAAATTGTTCTTATTCCTTCATTTTTATCTTGATATATATTTTGTTTCTTGATAAAATGTGACACATTTTAATAAAAAGCAAATAAGATACTATTTTTATATTTTATTTAGTTGTTATAAATATTTTCTTAATATGAAGTTATTTTTCTCCCTGTCATGTCTGAACTATTATGCCTAAATTGAAACCACCTAGAGAGAGAGAAAATGTGTGTAGGTTTATAAGAGCCAAGTCTGGGCTATCAGCTATTGAGAAAACCCAATCATTTGTCCTTGTCTGACTTCATGCTGTTCTCCAAAGACTAATCTGATTATAATGTTTGGCTTCCCATATGATTTTCTGTGGAGAAAAATAATCAAGTGACGCAAAATGTCAAGGTCACATGAGAGACACTCATCATTGCGAATCCATAGGTCAGCATTCTGGTTTGGAATGTCTACCAAGTTTAAGGCACTGGAGAGTCTGCAGTAGCCAAGTGGAAATAACCTCTCATTAATGGAGCTTCTACTCTCTTGAGGAGATAATCTCCAAGTAAACAAAGAGTCAAAATCATACAGAGAGTGGTAAGTGCTATGATGAAATGGTATAAAGAATAAGGGAGACTATTTTATATAATATAACTGGGGAAGGCCCCTGAGGAAGCAATATCTGAAGAGAGACATGAATCATAAGGAAGACCTAATCAGGCAAAGATGTGTGGAAAGAAAATTCTTGACAGTGAAAAGCCTCCAAAATGGGAACACACGTGTTTTGTCCAAGAGGAACACTAGTATAGCTGGAGTTCTGGGAAACAGAGTGTGCTGTGCTAAGATAAAATCCCGTGTGTTTGATTTGTGTAAGTTAGTCTGCATCTGATGCATCTAGTGAATGTCAACATTGAATTTCTAGACCAGCAATGCTGAGAACCAGACCTGTGGTAGGTACCTCTACAATGGACTCCATTAATCCCTGTCTCCGGGTATTCATAGTCTTATGTTGTTTTCTTCCATACTTTGGAAGAAATGGTCCAGATTTGGTCTCTGTGATCAATGGCATATGGTAGACATCATAGTTTTTCACTTCTGAGATTAGATTATAAAAAGACCAAGATTCTGTATTAGACACATACTCTGTCTCTCAAATCACTTGCTCAGAAGGAAGGAAGGAAGAAGCCACATTGAAAGTAACCCTACAGATAGGTACATGTGAGCTTCTATAGGAAAAAAATGGAAAGTCTCCAGCATATCGCCAGTGAGAAACCCATTTGCCAACCACTGCTTGAGTGAGATTTGAGGCAAGCCCTAGTCCATTCAAGCATCATGAGACATCCTGAGACAGCATCACTGAGAATCCAGCCTCTCTTGGATTCCTGACCCTGGGATACTTTTACACAAACAAATGAAGAAAGGAATACATAAGCAAACAAACAAAGGATTGGTTTTCCCTTGACACCCAACAGTCATTTTAATTCTCTCTACCATCTCCACATTTTCTGACTATCCCTCAAAAAACATAATTAAGAAGATGATTCTTCTATAAGGAAAAACTGTAAGATAGAATCTAAAAATTTTTCCTTTCGGCAATCTAGTTATTTTCAGATGTTCACTGTCTCCTAATATTACAAATAATAAAGACTTGACTGTTTCAATGAGTTTTAGGCAAATACATATCCAAAGAACTTAATTGTATTATTCCTTGATATATTTAGAGGAATGATCATAAACATTTTAAGGAAACAAAATACGAATTCCTTTTTCTAACTGAAAAAAATGATACTAGAATTTCCATACATCAAAGTGTCTTTATTAGTTGCTTAAAGGATATACATCTTAATGTATGTAATATTATAATTCTTACACACATTCACATTTTTCGCAGATTGCTAGGCATATAGACTTAAGACAAAAGATGAAAAGAAGAGAAAATAACTAACAATCCAACATCTTGCTTGTATCCCTAAGGAATTCATGAGTTATCTCTTCCCAGAATAGTTATTGTAAAACTAAAATTATTTTTCTTAAAACTATGTTTTTACCTCTATTTTTATTGGGAGTGCAAAATAAAGGATACTATAATATTCTCACATAGTTTTAAGTTATAGATATAGACTGGTGATAAAAAGGTATAATACATAGTGAAAACAAAGTTTATTTTTGTTCAAAGAAGAATTTCTTTCTGTATGTCTCATTCTATAGACCCTAAACTAAAGTTATATGTATTTTATGTCAGAATTTGGTTCTTTAGATTTTTTGTAAGTTATAAAATGAACACACTAGATTGCAAGTAATTTTGAAAATTTCTTAAAATGTAAAAGCTGTAAGAGCTATATAAGTTATATGTATATGAGTCTATCAAAGAGAACCAGAATCAGTTCTAATATATCTTTACAACATTTTTCTATGTCCAAAATGGTTTATACATATTATTCTACTTATTTTAATTGTGTAATACTGGACTGCAATCTCAAAGCCTGCACAATACCCCAGCACCAATTATTGTTATTATTGTTCCTCATTACTCTGATTTATTCACACGGCTACCTCATATAAAGTCCATGTTATCAATCTATATCAGGTTTTAATTTATATTTAAGATTTGTACTTGAAAATATATTTTAAAACCTAACAACCTATGTCAGGTTTATTTTATACTTCAAATCAAAGCCATTATTTGAGAACAGAGGGAAAAGGATTCTCCTCTGCATACCCAATATTTTCTCCTTGACCTAAATGTATATGTTTAGATGAAGGGAACAACTGCTTTTCTATCTTGGTTTAGCTTCCAGTTAGTCATGTTTCCACTTACTTTAAATGTGGCAGACAAAAGCATGAGGGATGGACACAGTGGCACTAGATGCACTTGCAGGAAATTTCCACTTGAACAAAACACCCTCAACCATATTTCCGCCTGTTTACACCCCCAACCTGGGATGGGGTCCCTTGGGTTAGGCCCGTACCCAATGCTTTAGTTTAAAGAAAGGCATTATTCAAAAGTGCAAGATGGTGAAATATGCAGACATTTCCTCATTTCTATGCTCACTCTTTTTCTTCTGTTACGGAGGATTAAGTAGGTGTTTTATCTTTATGTATATATTCAAATAAAATTCATATCATTACTGAAAGTTATTTTCATAATTGTGTCATTATATTGCAATGACACAATTTTAATATATAATCTCATACATAAAATGCACTTGAAGGTATACTGTTGATATATTAGTCGATCTAGTTTGCTTAGAAAAGGATTTAATAAGTAAAAAATAAGGTTACATTTTGGTTCAACAGATGAATCTAAGTCCTATTGAAATGTTTGAAAAATTATTCACTGTACTCAATATTTTTCTATAATACTGCAGAAAGGTGATAATAGCAACACAGTACTTCAAATATTTTCATCATAACATATACAAGTCATACTGATTTAATCAAGTGAAGAACCCATTTTGACTTTCAAAAATAATTGTTTCTGTACAACACAAAATTCGATTGTTACACATGAATAAGGCAAAGCTGGGTGAAACAAAGCATTTTCTTATGATAAACATTGCATAAAATTTTAGGGATTAGTTTTTACTTTAAAATGTCCTATATTTTTATATAAGCCAAATTTTAAATAGACTAGTAAAAAGGAACAATTTACAAGAATATGTAACTTTTAGCTAAACCACTTTATGAACTCTTGAAAAATCTTAATCTTTTTTCCTAAAAATTTCTGGCATATTCTTAATTTAAAAACTGAAATATATACTACAATCCATAAATTAACTTGAGGAATTAAGCATTCCATTAAGTTGAACCTTATGACACTATTATTTTTAACTATAAGAATGACAGTTTCATATGTTTTGTGCAATAATTTTCTGGCATGTATCTTCAGCCATGAGAAGAAACTTAAGTGAACTCTTTCTACCTTTACCTGTAATTACATTTTGATAAAACAGGATACATTCTCATGTAATATGAATCTCTTACAGTGTACTATATGTTTTGGCCTTTAGGAAAATGTGTAGACAAATTAACTCAAAGTGACAAAACACAGACAAAATAGAAGTAGTTATTTTTCTTACTAGCCAAAAAAAAAAATAAAATTATAGCTCAAAATTCAGAAAATACATAGTCACTTACTTTGGTAGAGTTTTCAAGTGATTTTCTCTTAACTCCAAGATCCGCAATTTGACAAGTCTACAGAAATGAATTTTAAAAATTTCCTCTTAGTATTTCTGTCTAAAAAATTATTGAATAAGATCTAGTATTTGGTAGCACTATAGGGTGACTATGGTTAACAATAATGTATATTTAAAAATAACTAAAAAACAGAATTGGAATATTTGTAACACAAAGAAATGATAAAAGCTTGAAGTGATGGATACCCTAATTACACTGATTTGATCATTACACATTGAATGTCAGCACTAAACTATCACATGTACTGCATAAATATATACAACTATATGTACCCGTAATAACCCAAAATTAAAATAAAAATAAATTTTACTATGGCAAACTATCAGTATCACTATCCAAACAGCTATGTCCAAAGTTTTTTTACTATGGTAATAGATTTTAAGGAAATATACATATTGATTATGAGTATAGTTACATCAACATTGGGCAATGAGAAATGTCATTTTCATAAAATTAACTGAGATATTTTAAAGGAATCTTTGGATTCCAGCATTCTAAATTTCATATGTTTTATAAAATATATTTGTTGTTTAATTTCATACATTCAATAGATAACTGAATGTATACTAAAGACCATATGCTGTGTTCACTGGAATATGGCAATAATTTCCCTCAAGAGGCTATGAATGAACTAAAAAGGAAATACTACAGCATAGAGTTAAAAAAGTGGGACTTTGTAGGAAGGTAAGTCTGTGTGAAATTCAGATTCTCATATTCTGCTGCTGTGACACTGGGCAAATTAACCCCTCTTAATTCAGTTTCCTCATCTATAAGTATATGACAAAAGTATCAAATTAAAGCATAATTTCTGGTATAAGTTTTAATAAGAATTGGCAATGATTATTTTCATTAATTACACAATGGGAGAAGTGCTGCAATACACCATATTTCATTGACTCTAAGGTGCATATTTTAACATTTATGAAAAGGTTATGTATTTAAAAATCTGTCATATCAACTGTCCTGTGACAATGCTGGGGTGGGGGAAATCACGTGAAGAGAATGAGAGGTTTTCACAGTTTCTGTTGCTTGAGTAACATTTGTGATTAGGAATGCATTTCAGCTTAATTACTTGTTAAGTTTTGCAGTCTAGGACACCCTATTGTTATTTATGCCCCATTGAATGTTAAAATGCACCCAAATGAGGCTACTTTAAAACAGATATTAATTGGATTCTCTGAATTCTTAATGTTTTGGAAAATATTTTACTATTTGAAGTTTTTTTATGTACCATCTCTTAAATTTACTGTGCTTTTAGATTTTCCTGTAGGTCTCTCCCCACCCCACCCCTTTTTTTTTTTGCCTCCTATCAAGTTTTAATTTTAATCTTATAACAATTAATCTGCATAGAAAATAAAGTGATTCAGTTCTTCAGAGCATGGGTATATTGCTAGTAAAGGAGACTTCTTAAACATTTGTCTGTCTCAAATCTTGTCAACAATTGTAATAGTATGATATTTTGTACTGATTTTGGTTTATAGGAACATAGAATCTCAGGTTTTAAAGGGAATTTTAACTGTCCTCTTGTTAAACTATCCAGTTGAAGGTTAAAGACCTTTTTAGATTATAATAAAAAATAGAGCATATTTTTGTAGGCAACTTATGCAAAATTAAATTCTATTTCCAAATGGTTTTGTTGTTAGTATTATGTTTTTCACTTGCCCAAATCTTTTCCTCACATGAGGACTACTTAAAGAGAACTGATAAAAGTTCAAGAAAAAAATGTACCTTAAGATAATAACTGTTTTCTGACTTGATAAATCCAAAGTATGTTATAATGCTCTGGTTAGTACCAGAGGGGCAATGCTAGTTTCTACAGATGAACGATGAAATGCCAATTCATTTAGAAGCCAGGCAATGCTCTTTGGACACTCTGTGAATTTTAAAACTGCCCAAATATAAGCTGTTTATAAATGTTGTGATGGTGTGATATGCAAAAGTAAGGGAATCTGGCAAATGTTGATGTGCTCTCAGTGTGTAAATGGAGGCTGTCCCATGTTAAGTGACTTCATTATTCAACTGAGTTCTCAATGTCCTGTACGAGCTTCAGTCACAGATTGGTGTCAAGTTATACCTAGTCTATTATTTGAACAATTTCAAAGATGATCATTTACATAAATGCATTGACAATAAACTTAAAAATGTCCTAGCTTTTACAATATATCTTTTGCACAAAACATTCACTGTAGAACACCTGGGAAATATTAAAAAACATGTCGAGATGACAATAAAAACTATCCATAATTTTACTTCTAAGGTACCAGTCTTTTATTTCATACAGATTCACATTCATATTGGAAACATCTTAAGAATTTTTTAAAAACACCTAAGATAATATTATGAATTATTACATGGTATTATAATATGGATGAACCATAATATATTTAACCAATGTCCTCAGATGTGTGATTCCACTTTTTTCACATTGTAATTAACAATAAACTTGTCCATAAATCCTGGTGGGGTATCTGATAATTGTAAGAGACATGTCTAGAAATGATTTACAAAGGCAATAGTTGCAAATATTTTCAAATGTTCTAAAAGCATACTGCCATGCATGAAGGTCATAACATTCTGCAGTCCTATCAGAGAGCATGAGATTATCTCTGTTTTGTAATCTAACAGTTTTTGCAATATGTTAGAACATAAGGTCTTTTACTGTTGTTTTAACTTGTATTATATTTATTATTTGTGAAAAGACATTTTTCATGTGTTCAATAGCCATTTATATGTGTTATTATAAATTGCTTTGTTGTTGAAATTCAACCATTTTTCTTCTAAAATCTTTGTTTTCATACTTACATGTAAGAATTCTTTATGCATTAAATATGTAAACAATTTGTTTTTCATATATAATTGAACCATTTTTCCAGGTTATTGTTTTACCTTAATTTTTCGATTATCTGATATTTTATGTTAAAAGTATTTAGGTCATGATATGTATCCATTTATGATATTTTTCTTTGCTTCTCTGCCTATAAAGGTATTTCTCAGCCAGAGTCATAAATATTCATCTCTTTTTCTCCCCCAGATCATTTCTGGCTTTATTTTTTTTAATATTCAACTCTTTAATTCATCTAGAATTTATTTGACTATTAATGGCATGTAAAGGCCTAATTTTACTTCGCTTTTTGCAAAAGTTTCATTAATTAACAGTTTCATTTATTGAATAATAATGAGGCCTATCTTTAATCACAGCTGTCACTTTTGAAGTCTCATCAACTGGTGCTGGTAAAGCACTTACCTAAGGTGAAATATAATTGCATAATTTAAATTTCTTATTCTTACCTTCCAAAATTGGCTGGAAGAAATTCAAGAAAGGCGTCATTCAGGTAGAGCTGGGTCAGGTTTAGGAGCTGTGTGAAGCCATCAGGGAGTCTAAAAAGGAGTTAAAGTTTTAGTCACTGCATTGATGTTGCTATAGGAACAGAATAAGCATATATATCTCTGAGGAGAAAAAATAGAAATGCAATACATTTTTCAACTCTCCTTTGGTATTACAGTAATGAAAGAATTTATTGAGCATGTTGTCACAGTTTGAAAATTTTGCCTGTTACTAAAGTAAATAGCATTTATCCACCTCCATGCTACTCTCCTATATTAATATTTATGCCACAGCTAAAATCAGCAGCATCATCTCTTATTGCTGGCCTAACTTTATGCATACCAGCCAAGACATTTTTCATGGAGATCTCAAGTTGTTTGGATTGCTTGTAATTTTAAAACTAATAATGTTCCTTTTTCAACGGAATATTCACATATATAGTCAGGCAAGAGTATCCCGTTACTATTTCACTTTATCCTCAAAATTTGTCTACAATTTGTTACAGTGATGACTAAAGTTGCCCAGTATGAAAAGGGGCATGAAGGAGTATGTTGTTACTTTAACTAATAATTTATTTTAATGCCTGTTCAACATGTATGTAAATCATGATTCAAATTGGTCTAATTCATATTTATTAAAAATGAGAAAGGACATTGAAAAGATAATTAAACAATCATAAAGGCTATAAATTGTATCAAAAAAATAAGAAAATAACATTGAGGGAGTTTCAGAAATTAGATGAAATAATTATTTGAAATGTAAAAATATTTAATTCAAGTATTTCTCAGGAGACTTGTTTTTAGAAGAATATTGCTTTTCTTATAAGTAAATTTCTATTTAAACATTTTAATGTCTTTATGTATGGTCTACTTCAGATTATGTTCTTTTATAAAATACTCTTAAATAGCCTTCAAATTTGCCTTCTCCTCGAATTACAGCCTATCTTCTTCCTTGCAGTTACTGCTAAAATTATTTAAAAAGCTACCTATACTCAATGCTTTTTATTACTACTCAAGCCATTGTTTTCTGGCATCTACCCCAACTCTATTACTGAAAATGCACTTGCTAAGGCCTCCACTGACCTGCTAAGTTCCAGTCCCATTAGCCTCATTTTATTTCGGATCCCACAATGCCTAGCAACAGTTGCCATCACGGCTTGTTCTCTCCTTCTTTGCTTCTACTACAACAGTTTTCCTGCTTCTCTTCCTGCTCCTGGGACATTGTATCTGAGTTTTATTCCATGGCTTCTCTTCCTATGTTCAATACTTTGTCATATGTATATATAAAACACACACACACGTGTGTGCGTATATACATACATGTATAAAATAATATACGCACCCACAATAGAATGAAATAGAATCACTATCTTTGAAGTACTCTGGGTGTCCTTCCCCATCTACATTTCCCTATTTGCCCCACAAATTCCTGAATCATATTTAATATTCTGTTTTTAAACAGCTTTATCACCAATATTTAATTACCTAAAACAAAACATATTGTATGGGTTTGAATGCTTTTGAACTTTATATAAATCAAATAATACTACGTACATTTTCCCAAGACTTTAAAAACTAGTATTAGATTTTAAAAAATCCATACATTTTGATGTGAATGATTGGCCATAATAACATAGTATTCCATTGTATGAATATACAATTTACCATTTTCCTTCTAATGAACATTACAGTGTTTCTAGTTTTTTGTTTTGCTATTACAAATACTGGCTTCTGTGAATATTTTTGAACATATAGTGTACATTTACAAAAGATTACTTAAGTCATATACTTAGAAGTGACATCATTGGTCATAGGAAATGCAGGTCTATGTTTACTAGATGTAGCCAAATTTCATTCAAAGTAGTTCTATCTATTTATAATGAAACCATCAGCACATAAGAACTTTTTCAATGTCCTTCCTAACCCTTAGCTTTGTTAGCTTTTCTCATGTTTGCCAATTTTAGTAAATATAAAATAGCAATAATCATCATTTCCCTGATTAGTTAGGAATATAAGTTTATTAGAAATTTTTGTTTCCTTTTCTGTGAGATACATGTTTACTTATTTTACCTATTTTTCGATTGGTGCCCCACCCAGAACTCCCTGCCTTTATCATTTTGGTGTACACGGAAACAAATTATGATTGCCTGCTCCTTTCCCCCTGTTTGAAGGCTTTCTTCAGCTGCTGGAGCCTGCTCTGTTAGTGTACATGGTAGCCCAAGTTCCATGGAATTAATGTCCCTTTCAGAGACAGCACTCAACTAACTACCAGTAGGAACATAAATATCTCTGCTCTCTCTCCCATTGTGTTTGACAACTCTGGTATGTGTTTTATACTGTTAACCAGAGTTCCACAGAAATCTAAAGTTCAATGGCCAATTTGAAAAATTGTTTGAAAACATATCCTCAACAAGTATTCCCTGGGCTTATCTTCTAAATACACTGCTTATATTCTTTTCTAAACATCTGCTTCTGAGGAATCTAAAACAAACACATTTATATTTTTATAGTAATTTATGGCAATTCTTTACACATTCTCAGTAATAAGTCCTCAATGCCATTGATAAGTTCTTGGAAAATGGCAACTTTAAGCGAAACTATGTATAACAAAACAATTTTGTCTTTTCTCTACATTATAATGAAACAATGTTGAAGGAAACAACGTTATTTGCGGACCTGTTGTATGTCCTTTCACTTAAAGTTGCAGCTTTCAACAACCTATCAATGATGTTAAGTGAAAACTTACTGTATCTGAATCTGATATTGGTTATTTTTGCTGTAAATATACTGTTCTAGTTTGTATTTTGGAGCTGAATTGTGTGGGTATGATTTCATAGAGGATGTTTCCATAAATTTGCTTTTAAGAGACATAGGATTTATGAAAGCAGAAAAGAAAGAGAAGGGAGGCAAGTAAAAAATGAGGGTTTTTATAATGTAGAGGTAAGAAGACACTTGAGATGTGTAACAAAGAGAATATGAGTTCTAGGGCAAATACTTTATGTATGTATGTGTTTGGAGTTAATATTTAAGAATATCAGGAGAGAACAAAGTTTACTTAAATGCTCAACTCAAAGTTTTGAACTTGATCTTATAGAAATGAAAAAAAGATGTATGGTAGGTCATTAATTTTCTGTGTGTTTTCCTTTGTTGTAATGTATTAGAACTTACATCCTGATAGCATGACAGTTGTTATGATGAAGGCACAGATGTTAAATAATTTCAATTGGAAATAACTATTATCTTTGATGTCTTGTAAATCCAAACAACTAGTTACATTTGGCTCTTCAAAAAAGATGATCAATATGATACATATAAAATTAGATGAATATTAAAACCATTAATCTAATAATTTAACAGCATCACTACTAAGTAAAAAAAAGGCTTTAAAAATACTAATTTTCTATTTGTGGGGACAAACATTTTTCCTATATATCAGAACTATCTAACTTCTCTCAGTCCACTATTCTCCATATGTATGTAATAAATGGTATTGTACTATCACTTTGATCAAAAATATACTTTTTTTTTGCTTCTTCTTTGATAATGATTATGCCCTAGAAGAAGAACTTTGCATATTACATAGAACATTTTGATTTTGAGTTTAAGAATTGACCACATTTTACAAATTCCAGTTACAAAATTGGATCACCAAAAATAGGGTATATGAAAAACCAGCATGCAAAGTAGGTCAGCTTTTCAGCCTGGTTATAAATAAAGATGTATTGACATTTTCTATCGAACATTTCTTCTTAAAAATGCAGAGTTAAGAATATAAGTACATAGTATGTCTTATTTAATGATATCTATGTTTTATTTCAATTCACTTCAACATGAATGGTTACTCTGCATTTAGATTCAAAATTAATGTCTTCTTTATTTTCCTTATAGGATTCTGTTTATAGATTTAATTGAATATTTATACAATTATGGTTTGTACTAGTATTGGAGATTTTCTATTCCTGGAAAAAATTATAAATTATTTGGGGATAAAGAATTTTTAAAATCTCTTAAACTGTCTATTATTGTACTTTGAAAACAACATATAATGAAAAATGGATTCAGTGTTATTTGAAAAATCATATATATATATATATATATATATATATATATATATACAGTCAATAAGTCTGCCAAAAAGGATATTCAACCTTATCACTAATTTTATGGTACATTTTTTAGCTTCTAATAGAGACAAGGGCCTGACTTGTCAATATAATTACTTCCAGAAAAATGTATGAGGAATTGTGAGAAAAAAAAAAATTATAGCAAGTTGGATACACCTGATGAAGACAACAATCACAGGTTGTCTTTATTTTCCTCCTAAGTATTCCATCAAATCCAATATTTGACTTTAAGTGAGAAATGCTCAGTAATAAAATGATTTTACTATCCTAAAATAGCTTGGTAGTTTTTCATATTTGAATGATTTATTTAAAAATTCAAAGAATATACCTGCTTTATAAATTGGCAAATACTTCACTCTACTAAGTAAATATCTTCTTTTTATTAATTGCTGAAATGAAAAGTCGTATGTACAAATACCTAGTAACATAAAAGAAATGAGATCTGGTGTTTGATAAATCAGGAGGGTTACTAGAGCTAACATTAATTAAGTTTACATTTCAAAATAGCCAGAAGAGAATAATCAGAATGTTCCTAGTGTAAAGAAATGACAAAAATCTAAAGTGATGAATATCCCAATTACCCTGATTTGGTTATATAAATGTATCAAATTATCACATGTGCCCACCCCAAATGTACATCTATATAGATCAACAACAAAAAAAACTACAAGAAAGAAAGAAAAACAATAGACCCAGACATCCATATAGTTTAGCAGTTGAGCACATATGTTGATGTCAGAAGACCTTGCTTTGAATCACAGGCCTTCAAATTATTTTCATCTGACCTTTACAATTACTTAACTTTGCAGTAGTTGATTTCCTTATTTGTAAAATGATAATACTAATATCTGCTGCTCAGATTTACTCCAAATGATTAAACAATTGCTTATCCCATAGTAAGAATCAGCAAATGAAAGCAATTTTACTACTTTTCTTTAGTATACATTTTATAATTTTATTTTGATGTTTAAAAAATATTAACTGGAATACTATTTTAAATACTTTCATAATAGCTAATTTTTTATTATTGGAAGAGACAAATTGAGATTAACTTCAATCACCCTTATTTCAACATTTTTTCTTTTCTGATTGCATTTACTCTAGAAGTTTAAGGAAAACATATTATAGGCATCTGACTTCTAATAGAACAGTTAAGCCATATAAAATTATAGGTTTCATATGTTGTGAATAAGAACACAATGTAAAAATTTCTACTCTAGCTGGAAAGGCATTTTACGTTAAAAATTCTTCATTTATACAGCTTAAAATTATAAAACTAACATAATAATGTTAGAGTACATTGGAAAATAACGAGAAAAGTATAACACATAATTTAACCTTCTTTAGCACGACCATGATGGTCATTTCATTTATTTCTTTATAATCTATTAATTGTTTTAACATCACTGCAAACTTGTATCATTATTTCTCCCTTTAATGTGTAATTATCTTTCAATTTTGCTATATAAATTGAATGAATACATAATTTATAATTCAAACTAGGACACTTGTGAGAGTTAAAAGGCAGCTATTAATAAATATGCCAAATCAAGAATAGTAAACAGAGATGATTTGGGCAAACAGAGACACTTGGTCACCCTATTTATGACTTTCATATTCACCCCATAGATGTACTGCAATTTGCTAGTAACTTCTTCATTATTGAGCATTAAGAATGTTTTAAATTTTTGAGAATGTATCCTCTAGCAAATAAAAATACATTATCGGATATGGTGAAATACAGTGAAAGAAACAGGAATTTAAATACTGGCTTCATGCATTTCTATCTATAAAAAGGTAGTAATATTTATCTATAAAATGAAGTGGCTATAAAAATTAAAATAATGTATCTAAAAGTTTAAGACATAGTAGGTTCTCAATAAATGTTAGTTCTTGCTTTTCCCATTGAGGAGTTGTTTTCAATTTTCATTGTGATAATTTTCACCAATAACTTGTTTAAGGAGTCTAGCTTATAGTACAAAGTTCACATGTAAAAGTAAAACTAAAATAACACTCAAAATTATAACTTTTATATTACAGGATTTACATTACTTAATACTTTATATGTTTCTTAGTACAAAGAAAGTAACAAAAAGGCAACATACACACAAAAAAATCAATGAAACCAAAATTTTTTTTGTAAAGATCAACAATATTGATAAATCTCTAGTCAGATTGATTAAGCAAAAAAAGAAAGAAGACACAAATTCCCAGTACCAGAAATGAATGAGAGGGTATCACTAGAGAACCTACAGATATTAAAGGACCAATAAATAAATAAATTCTATGAAGAACAATAGCCAATATTTGAAATGTACAAATTTCTGAAAAACACAACTACTGAAGATAACTCAAGAAGAAATAGGTAGTTTGAATAGTCCTATAGTTATTAAGGAAACTCAGTCTCTAGGCTTACATGGTTGCCCTTGCATATTCTACAAATATTAAAAATAAACACCAATTCTAAGTAGACTTTTATAGAAAATAGAAAATAACATTTCTCAACTCATTTTATGAAGCCAGTTTTACCCGGATAGCAAAAACAGACAAAGAAATTACAAGATAAGAAATTTCAGACCAACAGGCTCCATGAGTATAGATGGGAAAATCTTTCACAAATATTAGCAAATCAGAGCCAGTAATACAGAAATAAGTATAATACTTCCTAATCAGGTAGGCATGATCCCTGGAATACAAAATTGTATGATAGTCAAAAATCAATCAGTGTGAGTCACCATAGGCTCAAAGTAAAGAAGACAAATGATATAAACAAGTGTTATAAAAAATTCAACATCCATTGGTAATACCCTCAGTAAACCAAATATCCCCCTACCCCCACCCCGTGATCCTCACCTCCTGATGTCATGCCCCTGTATAATCTTCTTTGAGTGTTGGCAGGACGTGTGACTTGCTACTAATCAACAGAATGTGGCAAATATGATGGAATGTCACTCCCACAACTAAATTATATTATATAACTCCATCTGGCTAAGAGACTCAAAGCTACCTTGGGGGAGAATTACATGGCAGGGAACTAAATATAGTCTCCAGGTCCCATGCGTGGTCTCCAGCTAACAGCCAGCAAAAAGTGCAGCCTGGTGAAACTTTGAAGCAGGGGACCCAGATAAACCATGCCCCAAATTCCTGACCCACAGACATTGAGAAATAAATAATATGTATTGTTTTAAGCTGCTACATTTGTGGTGATTTGTTATAGAGCATTAGAAAATTAATAAAAGATTTTTGGTGCTTAGAATTAGGGTTCTGCTGTAACTAATTTTTAAAAATATGTGGTGGCTTTGGAAGCACTCAGTAGTCAGTCACAGACTGGAGAATATTAAAAAACAAGAAAAAGCATACATTTTCTTGAAAAGACTATTAGAAGAAATCTAAACTTTGAGGGCTCTGCTAGTGAGGGCTCAAAGGGAAGTGAATGGCAGGTTACTGGAATTTTTTTCAATCTGATAAACAGCATATATTTAAAAAACAAGTAAAAATTACACATAACGGTGAAACTCTAAATGCTTTCTCTCTAAGGCTGTCAACAAGGCAATGATGCCTGCTTTCACCTCTGATGTTCAACATGTTAAGGAGGTCTTAGCCAAGACCATTAGGTAAGAAAACAAACAAAGAAATGGCATTTAGATAAAAAATGATGAAATAAAACTGTCTTATTCACAGGTAACATGACATTTTACATAGAAAATTTCCCCAAAATCTAAACATGCAATTTAATGGAATTACTAAGTGAGTTTAGTAAGATTGTAGAAGATCAGATAAATATTGAAAATCAATTGTATTTGCACATGCTGGCAGTAAGCAATTGGAATAATAAAAAATCATTTGCAATAGCACAAAACCCATAAAACACTTAGAATAAAATGAACAAAATTTGTATGCTGAAATCTATAAAATGTTGATAAAATTTAAAATACCTAAATAAGTATGGAGCTAAACTATGCTCAGGGATGAGAATATTCAATATTTTTGAGATGTTAAATTCTACCCAGTTTTATCTATTGTTTTAATGCAATCCCTATCTTAATTCCAGCAGACTTGTATATTTTTTGTATAAATTAGCAAGCTAATTATAAAATATACATGAAGAGCAAAACATACTAGCCCAAACAATTTTGATAAAGAACAAAGTTGAAGGACTCATATTCCCTGATTTCATGACTTACTATTATGTAAAGCTACAGTAATTAAGACAGTAGAGAATTTGTGTAAAAACAAATGTACAGATTAACAAAAATAAAAAATTCAGAAATAAACTCAAATATATGTGATCAATTGTTTTACAACAACGTATAAAAAAATCAACTTTAAATGGATCATATACATAACTGTAAAACCTAAACTATAAGAGTTTCAGAGGAAGGCACAGGGGAAATCACTATTGCTATAAATTTAGCAAAGATCTTAGATAAGAAAGAACAGCACAAACCATAAAAAGTTATTAAATGGAAATTCATTAAATTCAAAACCTTCTTTTTGAAAGGTGCTACTTAGAAAATAAAGAGATCGGTCTGGGAGTGGTGGCTCATGCCTGTAATACCAGCACTTTGGGAGGCTGAGGTGGGTGGGTCACCTGAGGTTGGGAGTTCGAGATCAGACTGACCAACATGGAGAAACCCCATCTCTACTAAAAATGCAAAATTAGCCAGGCATGGTAGTGCAAGCCTGTAATCCCATGTACTAGGGAGTCTGAGGCAGGAGAATTGCTTGAACCCGGTAGGCAAGGTTGTGGTGAGCCGAGATTGCACCACTGTGCTCCAGTCTGGGTAACAAGAGTGAGACTCTGTCTCAAAAAAAGAAAAAAAAATTAAGAAAGAAAGAAAGAGAAAATAAAGAGATCAGCCATAGAATAAGAGCAGATCTTGGCTTACAAATATCTTCTAAAGGTCCAGAATATAAACATAATTCTTATAATTCAATTATAAAAAGGCAAGCCAATAAAAATGAAAAAATTGAATTTTTACCAAAGAAGCAATACAGATTATAAATAAGTACATGAAAAGATGCTAATTAGACATTAGAAATATAAATAAAAACCACACTGAAATGCCATTTCTACTACACTGCCTAAAATTAAAAATAATAAAAAACTGACAGAACCAAATTCTGGCAAAGACGAGGAACAACTGAACTCTGAACAACTGAACTGGTAGAAACGCACAATTGAATAGCTTTGGGAAAGTGGTTTGGAAGCTTCTTATCAGGTTAAACATACATATACGTACTAGTCAGAAAACTACTCCCAGGGGTTCACCCAATAGAAATGAAAATATATGCTAACACAAACACTTGTGTGTAGTTTATACTAGCTTTATTTATAACAGCCAAAAACTGGAAACAACACAAATGCCTATCAACTGATAAATAGATACACAAACAATGTTATATCCATACAATGGAATACTACCTGGCAATAAAGGGGAATGATGTATTGATTATTGAAAAATTACAAATTAATTTCAAAATCATTATGTTAAGTAAAAGAAGTCAGACACGAAAATATGATATCATTTATCTGTCATTTTGAAAAAGACAAAACAATAAGGGTAGAAATCATCAGTGGATGACTGGGCTAAGGGAAATTTTTGAGGTGATGCAATAGTCTATATCTTGACTATGGAGATGGCCACATGACTATATACATTTGTTAAAATTCATTGAACCATATGCCTAAATGGAGTTAATTTTATTTTTTTGAGACAGGGTTTCACTCTGTGGCTCAGGCTGGAGTGCAGGGGCATGATCATGGCTCACTATAGCCATGTCATTCCAGGCTAAAGTAACTCTCCCACCTTAGTCTCTCAAGTAGCTGGGACTACAGGTGCACGCCACCACACTAGGCTAATCTTTTGCAATTTTCGTAGAGACAGGGTTTCACTACGTTGATAGGGTCAGTCTTGAACTCATGTAATCCTCCTGCCTTGGCCTCCCAAAGTGTTGGGTTTACAGGTGTAAGAAACCGTGCCAGAGTGAATTTTATTGTATGTAGATAACATCTTTAAAAATCTGACTTCAAAATTTGACAAACAATTTATATTTACTTTTCATAATTTCTATGAATTTCAAAACTGCTTAATGTTTATAGTGTTTTGCATTTTTCCTGAAATAAGTCATATTTGTTTATCTTTTAAACAAACAGTTAAACATATGAAGGAATTAGACATATCCAGTAATGGCCATAGACTTGAAATTTCTCAAAGATGTAATTTATCATCTGGCTTCTACTCCCAAAGACCTACCATGATTCCTAAATAAGATGAGCTATTAAATTTAAATACTTAGAAAAAAAGCAATTTATCAACACTGGATTGTTTTGAATCAAGTCAAGGACATGGTTGTAATCCTAGTGGGAGAAATTAGTAACATCTATTTCATTGAGATGTCAAGATTGCATTTTAGTTTAAGAGTTTTGGGAAAAGCTTTTTAGGGTTTTGTTTTCTCTTTTTGTACTTCCCTATTTACTTTTCAGGGAGAAAAACTGTAATTTTTAAGCACTTTTTATTGCTTGATGTTTTACATTTCATACAAAAGGCCTCAGATTATTTCACAAACCATTCACTGTAAAGATCTCCATCTTAACTTCCACCTCATTCTTTTACATTCTATTCCACTCCTCATCTCATGTAGAGACTCTTCCCATCATCCATAGAGAACCACTTTCACTATTCCCTCTCCTCAACTCTGTTGGTATAAAATTTCCCATCAATTTCCCTTTGATAAATTTATTTATGTCTTCTTCTAAAAACACTCCATCCATTAAATGTCTTTCCAATGGGCTTCAGTTTCCCCTAGCCTCCTACACTTCATCAAACAAAAGATTGAGGAATTTTTCTCAAATCCTACTGTCAGCTTTGTATAATGAAAATGCCAGTCTTACTCTGAAGCTCATTATTTGCCATCCAATACCACTGATTTGTTTCAACCTCTTCTAAATATTGCAACTGTCAGTAGCCTCTCTAGATTTTATTTTTACTTACATTATTAAGTGACTTTAACATTCAGGTTCATGACTTCTCCAATCGATTTATTTTACTGCTTCCTGACGTACTTGATTCCACGGACTTATGTCACTATACCACAGATGCAATTTACCAACATGGTCACTTGCCTGGTATCATTTTTCCATGGCATTTCTTAATTAACAGATCTTGGACTACAAATACCTATTTTCTGATCACAGCATCTTTATCATCCATGTCTTCCATTCTCTTTTCCTCCTAGGGTTTTCTCTTTACTCTGCTATAGCCTCTGGTATACAAGTACTTTGTATTTCTGGTCATTACTTTATTTCCTTGAACTACATGATAGGTTATTTTTATGTACTTATCAATACCTTAAATTTGCATTATCTTGAACTTCTGGCAGGTCCTTGATGCTAATTTTTCACCATGACCATAACTAATAACTCTTTTCTTAGTTTCAACTCTTATCTATGGAATGTTACCTGAGAGCTGTGGAAAATGGTGACAAAGTTTGCCTCAAAATAATACCATCTTTTGCAAATTGGGTATTCATTGCTACTCAGCAATATTTTAAATCATCTTTTGTCAAACTATTCTGATTAATTTTTTCCATCATTCTATTAAGTGCTATGTCAATTATACATTTAAATTTAAAGTATTATGTGTATTTCATCTATTTTGGTACATTATTATACAATGGAAACATAAATACAAATAAAATTTAATCACGCATACTCACTTAGAAATGGGATTGACACTGGCTTCAATAATTGTTAAACACTTACAGCACTTTATGTTTTCTGGAAATTCTTGTACACCTAAAATGTGAAAAAAGCAAAAGTACATGAAAATGTTCCAACAAACATTCTTTAAACTATAGTTCTAATATTTACATACTTATTAAAACTATGAGTCAGTACATAGTGTAAACACTATTTAGGATAACCATTTAAGTAGAAATAAAAACTTAATAACATATCAATATTATTAATCATATATACATAATTTAAAAAAAAATATATATTTTATTGCGTTTTAGGTTTTGGGGATACATGTGAAGAAGATGCAAAATTGTTGCACAGGTACATAAATGGCAAAGTGGTTTGCTGCCTTCCTCTCCATCACCTATATCTGACGTTACTCCCCATGTTATCCCTCCCCAACTCCCCACCCCCCACTGTCTCTCCCCTAGTTCCCCCCCACAGACCTCAGTGTGTGATGCTCCCCTCCCCAACAATGAGAACACATATACATAATTTTTTTTTCCTTGAGATGGGGTTTCACTCTTGTTACCCAGGCTGGAGTGCAATGGCGCGATCTTGGCTCAACGCAACCTCTGTCTCCTGGGTTCAGGCAATACTCCTGCCTCAGCTTCCTGAGTAGCTGGGATTATAGGCACGTGCCACCATGCCCAGCTAATGTTTTGTATTTTTAGTAGAGATGGGGTTTCACCATGTTGACCAGGATGGTCTCAATCTCTTGACCTTGTGATCCAACCGCCTCGGCCTCCCAAAGTGCTGGGATTACAGGCGTGAGCCACCGCGCCTGGCCCCATAATTTTTAATAAAGGTTGAATGTTAAATAATATTTTATGATAAGAGTTTAAAATTGGATATAAAATTGAGGACAATTGTATATATGGCCTAAGATAAATCTTTGATCTTTAGTAACCTAAAGAAATAAAAATAGCTTAAATTAAGTTATAGTGCCACTACTGAGAGAAGGGAGAACAAGTAGGTATTAAAAAAAACAAGATAAAATCTTTACTTCCAATAATCATTTTATAAGGTTAGGAAAGTTGAACACATACTTAAGAACACATTCCAAAACTGAAAAATGCTCCCCCTGAAAGTAATATGGGGCTCTGGTAAATTTTATACAATTCATTTTTGTTGGCTGTACAGAGTATAGCTCTGCATCTGCCTGAAAGTATGAAGAGTCAAGCAGCTTTCCTTGGGTCCTCCCTGGAGTCTCTGAGGTAGCCAGCCTGGCTATTTGCCCTTGGAGAATTGCTCATCTGTTGTCACAGCTGTGCTATTGGCTATGTGACAAAAAAAAAAAGAAAAAAAAAACAAAACAAACAAAAAAACACAAACACACACACAAAGTTTTCTATGAAACTGAAAATACAGAAGCTGCAAACCTAATCCATAAATGTGAAGGTCAGAGGAATAAAAGATGTGGGGGACATTTCAACTAATTGATGTAAATGAATTAATGTAGCAGACCCTAAAGAAGTTAGAAGGGGAAGAAGCTATACCAAGCTGTTACTATATGATATGCCTGCAGTACCACTTTCTCTAAATTTTTGAAACTATTATCAAGGATGTGAAAATTTCCAAAAAGAACTGGCCTTTCCTAGTACTTCACATCTGACAGAAGGATAAGGAACACTTTGTGGCAGTATATAATTGACCTTTTTGATGATGGATACTCAAGAAACAAAATATTTCACCTTTCCATATTCCATTCATCTAGACTACCATGTCCACAAGACTTTAGAGCCCTTGAAGCAGCAGGAAGGTAGCAAAATCCAGGACAGGTCACTTATCCACTGCCAAATGGGGGTCCAAAGGGAGGTTTGTGACATTTCTCACCCCATTTCTCTGTATTTAAAATTTTGCCAGAAATTATGCAGTTCTAAAATTATTACTGAACTATTTTGACTTCTAAATAAGAGCCCCCAAAAGTTTTGGAGCTCCATTATATATGAATTTAATGAGAAAGCCTGTTTCTTTCTTTCTCTCTCTCTTTCCTTTCTTTTTTTTTTTTTTTTTTGGAAGGCCATAATACCCAGAACTTTCATTAAATAGTCACTAAAAAAAGGGCGGCGAGGTTAATAATCTAACTTATGAATCATCCTTAACATTTTCCCATAAAATTCTTTACTTTAAATATCTTGAAAAGTAGTATAAACTTCTCATTTTCTTTGTTTAGCTTTTTCTGTTCACTCTCCAATCTGGACTCATTGCATGCTGGCATGCATAATGCCTTATCTCCACAGGTTCCTGCCTTAAAATGGTATATACTTAAATTATGTGTAAAGCAGGACATGAAAGCAGAAGTAAATTAAAATATAATTTTAAGGAAAAGATGATGTCTCTTTATCTTCTACTGAAAATGGAATTGCCTACTGTGGTAAAAATGGTGCTATATTATTTGTTTAAAAATTTGTATTATGTTGTTTACAGTTTAAATTTAAAATAATTCAGAGCACAGTCTGTTGGTTTAAGATAGAATCCTAGCTGTATACCCTCTGGCTGGGTAGTCCTAGGCAAGTCCTTCAAAATCCCAATGCCTTAGCTTCCCACTCTGAAAAAAACTGATTATATGAATGGTTTTATCATAGAGTTGTAATGAGGATTAAAAGAGATTATATAGAAAAGCAATTGGCACAAAGTGCTGTAATAATGTTATCTATAATTATTAGAAATAAAAAAAAATCAGAGGATGTAAGTCAAAAAAAGAATGAAAAACATATCAAAATGATCTGGATTCAGGTATAAAAGTGTAAAATTTGTCTACCTCAGAGAATATAGGAAAAAGGTAAGAATTAGTGTACTGAAAGAATATAATATATACTGTGCAAATATATATATCTTATTAATCTATGTGTATGTGTGTGAATATATACACACACTCTTAAAGCTGCTGTTCTTTGAGACTTAAAAGTGCCAGACATTGTGCCAAGGTTACAGACATAAAAAATGGGAGAAAAAAGATTTCATGACTTTTTTCTTAAATTGATATTCTAACTTAGAAGAATGACTGAAAGAAAAACTCTATAGAAAAATCAAATGATAAATGTGAAGAAGTCTTCCAGAAAATGTGGTAATATCAGGCAAAAAAGCAGTAAAGATAAATTTAGAATAGTTGAGACAGTATCCGAGTAATAGAAGTTCTAAGGAGAGTAAACTGAGAACACACAGGATAGAAAATACTAAAGGAACACTTCAAGAATACTTCAGTAATTTCTAAAAATGAACAAGATTATTTCAGATTACATAGCAAAGACTTGGAACCAACCCAAATGCCCATCAGTGATAGACTGAATAAAGAGAAGTTGGCACATATACACCATGGAATACTATGAAGCAATAAAAATAGATGAGTTTATGCCCTTTGCAGGGACATGGATGAAGCTGGAAACCATCATTCTCAGCAAACTAACACAAGAACAGAAAACCAAACACTGCATGTTCTCATTCCTAAGTGGGTGAACAATGAGAATGCATGGACACAGGGAGGGGAACATCACACACGGGGGCCTGTTGAGGGGTGGGGAAGCTAGGGGAAGGATAGCAGGGGGTGGGGGAGATTGGGAAGGGATAACATTAGAAGAAATACCTAATGTAGATGATGGGGGGATGGATGTAGAAAACCACCATGGCATGTGCATACCTATGTAACAATCCTGCATGATCTGCACCCCAGAACTTAAAGTATAATAAAATAATAAAAATAAAAAAAGAAAAGCTCACTCATTCAATGAGTATTGAGAATTAAGAGAGGAGAGAAAAATCAGGTTTCATACAAAGGATCAAAATCTAGATGACATTTGACTTCTCAAAAAATATTTAGAATGAGAAAATTACATAGAAATATATCCAACCTCTGAAGGAAGATGGTTTTCAACTAAAATCCTATGAACCATCAAACTATTATCCCCCAACTATAAAAATGAGGGTGAAATAAGGACATTTTCAGAGTGACATAAGCAAGATGGCAGAATAGGAGTTTTCTAACATCTCACAGTTTACTGATTTTGGCAAGCATCTGCAGATGAGAATATTTTTGTGGGAGTTTGGGAGTCCAGCTGAGAAATTCTAGCATACCATTAGAGCAGAACTTATGAGAGTAAATTCACAGAAGACAGTAAAAAGAATAATTTCATTTTACCAATTTCACTTCTCCCTCAAGGCGGCAGAGCTCAATGCCAGGAGAAACTCCTTCAGCTTACAATTGCCCCCACAGGGGAAAGTAAAAATGTAGTGAGTGAGGCTTTTCCAATTGTGTGAGACATTGTTCAAGAGGCCTACCTCTTTCTTGCCCCATTTAGAGTACTGAGGGAATCAATATGGCTGAGTGGCTGGGAGAGGCTAGGAGCTGAGAGGAGAGGTAGGGACTCTCAGCAACCAAAGTTTAAAATTAAACAAAGAGCTGTATATTCTACTATTCTCCAACAGAAAGTTTGCCCATGGGCTGTTCAGTATGCCTTACCTGTGGACCACCATAACTGACCCAAAGGTTCTCCCAACACATTGTATTTCTCAGCCTCCCATCTATAACTGTAGCTAGCTCCTTTCATGTGCTTGGCTACAACACAAACTTGAGCATTTCAGAGTGTTGCCTAAAAAAACAAGTGAGAGACTCCCAGCACCCAGCCTGGCTTTGTGGGATTGAGAGAGGACAAACAATTTTAAGAAATTCTGCCCAAGAGGAAACAAAATAGGTGAAGCAGGCACATCCATAGCAAAAGTCTGACAGAGACTCAGAATCCCTCATCTGGCTGACTGGTGAGGTGTTTCTCTCCTGAAGCAAGACAGTAAAGACTGAAGAAGGTGACAGAATCTTCAAATGCAAAGACAAGAATACAAGACTTCAAGGAATACAAACAAAACAAGGAAATTTGTCACCACCAAAACAACACACTTTTCTAGTAACCAATCTGAAAGAGGTGGAGCTCCATTAATTGCCTGACAGAAACATCAAAATAAATATTTTAAGGAAGCTGAGTAAGCTACAAGAGGGCCCAGATGGACAACTCAATAAAATCAGAAAATTTATGAATATAACAAGAAGTTAAATGAAGAGACAGAAATCATTTTTAAAAATCCCAGAAATTATGGAGCTGAAAAGTACAATAAATGAAATGGAAAATGCAATATAGAACTCCCATGGCAGACTTGATCAAGCAGGAAAAAAAGAATGCTAACTTGGAGACAGCTCATTTAAAATTATCCATTCAGAGCAGGAAAATGAAGATAATGAAAAGGAATGAAGAAAGTTTATGGGATTTATGGGGTACCATCAAGAGAATAAAATAAGGATTATAGAAATCCCAAAATAAGAAGAGAGGGAAGGTACACAAATCTTACTTAAAGAAATAATGGCTGATAACTTCCTAATAGTTATCAGCTGATAACTTCCTAATAGAATAGATATAGTATCTGGTTTTATTTAGGTACATGAGGCTTAAAGGTCTCTAAACAGATTAAACCCAAAGGGACTTCCAGTGGTACACATTATAATCAAATTGTCAAAAATCAAAGATTAAAAAAAAAAGAATTTTGAAAGCAGCAAGAAAAGAGAGATTTATTACAATTGAGGAAACTCCCATTAGATTATCAGCAGATTTCTTAGCAAAAATCTTGTAGGAAGAGAGAGTGAGTTACTATGTTCAAAGTGCTAAAAAACAAACAAACAAACAAACAAACAAACAAAAAATCCACAAAAAACCCCTGCCAACCAAGAATATTTCCAAGGCAATGCTGTTTTCAGAAATGAAGGATAGATAAATACATTCTCAGACAAACCACAGCTGAGGGAGTTCATCTCCACTAGACCTATCTTACAAGAATTGCTAAAGGGAATTCTTCAAGTTGAAATGAAAGGATGATAAATAGCAACCTGAAAACATAGGACAAAATTTAAAACTCACTGGTAAAATTAAACATATAGTTAAATTCAGAATACTTTAATACTGTAATGGTGATGTAAAAATCAATATTAACTCTAGTATAAAAGTTAAAGGACAAAGTTGTTTTAAAAAACTGTAGCTAAAATAATTTGTTAGTGGATACACAATATAAAAAAATAACTGTAACATCAAATACTTAAAATGTATGTGTGTGCATGTGGGGTAAGTGTGTGAAATTTTTGTAAGTGATCAAAGTTAAGTTACTATCAGCTTAAAATAGTGTTATAACTACAAGATGTTTTATGTGAGCCTCATGGTAACCACAAAGCAAAGACCTATAGTAGATACACAGATGATAATGAGAAAGAATTTAAAACATACCACTGTATAAAATTAATTCACAAAGACAGCAAAAAGAAAGAACAAAGAAACTATAAAACAACCAGAAAAAAATCAACAAAAGGGCAATAGTAAGTCCTTATCTAATTAGTAAGTAAATAGACTAATTTATCCAATGAAAAGACACAGAGTCACTGAGTGGGTAAAAAATCAAGACCCAAAGGTGGCTGGCAAGATGGCCAAATAGGAACAGCTCCAGTCTGCAGCTCCCAGAGAGATTAATGCAGAAGGTGGGTGATTTCTGCATTTCCAACTGAGATACCTGGTTCATCTCACTGAGACTGGTTAGAGAGTGGGTACAGCCCATGGAGGGCAAGCTGAAGCAGGGTGGGGTGTTGCATCAACTGGAAGCACAAGGCGTTGGGGAACTCCCTTCTGTAGCCATGGGAACCCCTGAGAGACTGTGCCTTGAGGAACAGTGCACTCCAGCCCAGAAGTATGTTTTTCACACAGTCTTTGCAACTGATAAACCAGGAGATTCCCTTGAGTGACTATGCCACCAGGGCCATGGGTTTCAAGCAAAAAACTGGGCTGCCATTTGGGTAGACCATGAGCTAGCTGAGTGAGTTTTTTTTTTCATATCCCTGTGGCACTCCTGGAATGCCAGTGAGTCTGAACTGTTCACTCCCTTGGAAAGGGGGCTGAATCCAGGGAGCCAAGAGTTCTAGCTCAGCAGATTCTGCCACCATGGAGCCCAGCAAGCTAAGATCCACTGGCTTGAAATTCTTGCAGCCAGGATAGGGCAGTCTGAAGTTGACCTGGAACACTTGAGCTTGGTGCAGGGAGGAGCATTCACCATTATTGAAGCTTGAGTAGATGGTATTCACCTCACAGTGTAAACAAAGCCCCCAGGAAGTTCGAACCGGGCAGAGCCCACCACAGCTCCACAAAGCCACTGTAGCCAGACTGCCTCTCTAGATTCCTCCTCTCTAGGCAGGACATCTATGAAAGATAGGCAGCAGCCCCAGTCAGGGCTTATCGATAAAACTCCCATCTCCCTGGGACAAAGTATCTGGGAGAAGAGGCAGCTGTAGGCACAGCTTCAGCAGACTTAAACGTTCCAGCCTGCTGGCTCTGAAGAGAGCACCAGATCTCCCAGCACAGTGCTCAAGCAATGCTAAGGGATATACTGCCTCTTCAGTAGGTCCCTGACCCCAATGCCTCCTGATTGGGAGACACCTCCCAGCAGGGATCGACAGACACTTCATACAGGAGAGTTCTGGCTGGCATCTGGCAGGTGCCCCTCTAGGACGAAGATTCCAGAGGAAGGAACAGGTAGCAATCTTTGCTGTTCTGCAGCCTCCACTGGTGATACCCAGGCAAACAGGGTCTGGAGTGGACCTCCAGCAAACTCCAGCAGACCTGCAGCATAGGGTCCTGTTAGAAGGAAAACCAGCATATAGAAAACAATAGCATAAACACCAACAAAAAGGACGTTCACACAAAAATCCCATCCAAAGGTCACCAAAATCAAAGACCAAAGATAGATAAATCCACAAAGATGAGGAAAAACCAGCACAAAAAGGCTGAAATTTCCAAAAACTAGAATGCCTTTTCTCCTCCAAAGGATCGCAACTCCTCACCAGCAAGAGAACAAAACTGGATGGAGAATGAGTTTGACGAGTTGACAGAAGCAGGCTTCAGAAAGGGGTAATAACAAACTCCTCTGAACTAAAGTAGCATGTTCTAACCCAATGCAAGGAAGCTAAGAAACTTGAAAAAAGGTTAGAGGAATTGCTAGCTAGAACAACCAGTTTAGAGAAGAACATAAATGACCTGATGGAGCTGAAAAACACAGCACAAGAACTTTATATTGAAACAAGTATCAATAGCCAAATTGAAGAAAGGATATCAGATACTGAAGATCAACTTAATGAAATAAAGCATGAAGACAAGATTAGAGAAAAAAGAATGATGAGGAATGAACAAAGCCTCCAAGAAATATGGGACTATGTGAAAAGGCCAAGCCTATGTTTGATTGCTGTAACTGAAAGTGATGGGGAGAATGGGACCAAAACACACACTTCAGGGCATTATCCAGGAGAACTCCCCAATCCAGCAAGAAAGGCCAACATTCAAATTCAGGAAATACAGAAAATACCACAAAGATACTCCTCAAGAAGAGCAAACCAAGACACATAATCATCAGATTTACCAAGGTTGAAATGAAGGAAAAAATGTTAAGGGAAGTCAGGGAGAAAGGTTGGATTACCCACAAAGGGAAGCCCATCAGACTAACAGCAGATCTCTCTTCAGAAACCCTAAAAGCCAGAAGAGAGGGGAAGTAAATATTCAACATTCTTAAAGAAAATAATTTTCAATCCAGAATTTCATATCCAGCCAAACTAAGCTTTATAAGTGAAGGAGAAATAAAATCCTTTAGAGACAAGAAACTGTTGAGAGGTTTTGTCACCACCAGGCATGCCTTACAAGAGCTTCTGAAGGAAGTACTAAATATGGAAAGGAAAAACCAGTACCAGCCACCACAAAAACACAGCAAATTGTAAAGACCATTGACAATATGAAGAAACTGCATCAATTAACAGAAAAAGACAACCAGCTAGCATCATAATGACAGATCAAATTTACAAAGATCAATATTAACTTTGAATGTGTACAGACTAAATGCCTCAATTAAAAGACACAAACTAGCAAATTGGATAAAGAGTCAAGACCCATCAGTGTGCTGTAAGGAGATCCATCTCATGTGCAAAGACACACATAGGCTCAAAATAAAGGGATAGAGGAATATTTGCCAAGCAAATGGAAGGCATAATAAAAGCAGGGGTTGCAATCCTAGTCTCTGATAAAACAGACGTTAAACCAACAAAGATCAAAAGAGAGAAAGAAGGGCATTACATAATGGTAAAGGGATCAATGCAACAAGAAGAACTAACTATCCTAAATACATATGCACCCAATACAGGAACACCCAGATTAACAAGGCTAGTCCTTGAGACCTACAAAGAGACTTAGATTCTGACACAATAATAGAAGAAGACTTTAACACCCCATTGTCAATATTAGAAAGATCAATGAGGTAGAAAATTAACAAGGATATGCAGGACTTGAACTCAGCCCTGGATCATGTGGGCCTAATAGACATCTACAGAACTCTCCACCCCAAATCAACAGAATATACATTCTTCTCAGCACCACCTAGCACTCATTCTAAAGTTGACCACATAATTGGTAGTAAAACACTTCTCAGCAAATGCAAAAGAATGGAAATCAAAACAAACAGCCTCTCAAACAACAGTGCAATAAAATTAGAACTCAGGATTAAGACACTCATTCAAAACTGCCTAATACATGGAAACCAAACAACTTGCTCCTGAATGACTACTGGGTGAGTAAAAAATTAAGGCAGAAGTAAACAAGTTTTTTGAAATCAATGAGAACAAAGGCACAACATACCAGAATCCCTGGGACACAGCTAAAGCAGGATTTAGAGGGAAATTTATACACTAAATGCCCACAGAAGAAAGCAAGAAAGATCTAAAATTCCACACCCTAACATTACAATGGAAAGAACTAGAGAAGCAAGGTCAAATAAATTCAAAAGCTAGCAGAAGACAAGAAATAACTAAGATGAGAGCAGAACTGAAGGAGATAGAGACATGAAAAGGCCTTCAAAAAAATCAATAAATACAGGAGCTGTTTTTTTGGAAAAGATTAACAAAATAGACTGCTAGCCAAAATAATAAAGAAGAAAAGAGAGAATAATCAAATAGACACAATAAAAAATGATAAAAGGGAGATTGCCACTGATCCCACAGAAATACAAACTACCGTCAGAGAATACTATAAACACCTCTATGCAAATAAACTAGAAAATCTAGAAGAAATGGATAAATTCCTGGGCACATTCACCCTCCCAGGACTAAACCAGGAAATAGTTGAATCCCTGAATAAATCAATTAAAAAGTTCTGAAATTGAGGGAGTAATTAATAGCCTACCAACCAAGAAAAGCCCAGGACCAGACAGATTCACAGCCATATTCTATGAGAGGTTCAAAGAGGAGCTGGTACCTTTCCTTCTGAAACTATTCCAAAAAATGGAAAAAGAGGGACTCTTCCCTAACTCATTTTATGAGGCCTGCATCATCCTGATACCAAACACTGGCAGAGACAAAACAAAAAAAGAAAATTTCAGGCCAATATCCCTTATGAACATCAATGTGAAAATCCTCAATAAAATACTGTCAAACCAAATCCAGAAGGACATCAAAAAGCTCATCTACTGCGATCAAGTTGGCTTCATCCCTGGAATGCCAGGTTGGTTCAACATATGCAAATCAATATATGTAATCCATCACATAAATGGAACGAATGACAAAAAACACATGATTATCTCAATAGATGTAGAAAAGGCCTTCAATAAAATTCAACACCCCTTCATGCTAAAAACTCTCAATAAACCAAGTATTGATGGAACATATCTCAAAATGGTAAGAGCTATTTATGACAAGCTTACAGCCAATATCATACTGAACGGGCAAAAACTGGAAGCATTCTTTTTGAAAACTGGCACAAGACAAAGATGCCCTCTTTCACCACTCCTATTCAACATAGTACTGGAAGTTCTGGTCAGGGCAATCAGGCAAGAGAAAGAAATTAAGGGTATTCAAATAGTAAGAGAGGAAATCAAATTTTCTCTTTGCAGAGGACATTATTGTATATTTAGAAAACCCCGTCATCTCAGTCTAAAATCTCCTTAAGCTAAGAGGAAACTTTGGCAAAGTCTCAGGATACAAAATCAATGTGCAAAAATCACAAGCATTCCTACACCAACATTAGACAGGGAGCCAAATCATGAGTGAACTCCCATTCACAATTGGTATAAACAGAATAAAATACCTAGGAATGCAACTTACAAGGGATGTGAAGAACCTCTTTAAGGAGAACTACAAACCACTGCTCAAGGAAATAAGAGAAGACATAAATGGAAAAATATTCTATGCTCATGGTTAGGAAGAATCAATATTGTTAAAAAGGCCATACTGCCCAAAGTAATTTATAGATTCAATGCCACCCCCATCAAGCTACCATTGACTTTTTTCAAAGAATTACAAAAAAACTACTTTAAGTTTCATATGGGACCAAAAAGAGCCCATATAGTCAAGACAATACTAAGCAAAAAGAACAAAGGTGGAGGTATCACGCTATCTGACTTCAAACTATGCTACAAGGATACAGTAACCAGAACAGCATGCTACTGGTACCAAAACAGATATATAGACCAATTAACAGAACAGAGGCCTCAGAATAACACCACACACCTACCACCATCTGATCTTTGACAAACCATACAAAAACAAAGAATGGGGAAAGGATTCCCTATTTAATAAATGGTGTTGGGAAAACCAGCTAGTCATATGCAGAAAACTGAAACTGGACCCCTTCCTTACACCTTATACAAAATCTAACTCAAGATGGATTAAAATTAAAACATAAGAACAAAAACCATAAAAACTTTAAAAGAAAACCTAGGCAATACCATTCACGATATAGGAATGGGCAAAGACTTAATGATTAAAACACCAAAAGCAGTGGCAACAAAGGTCAAAATTGAGAAATGGGATCTAATTGAACTAAAGAGCATCTGCACAGCAAAAGAAACTATCATCAGAGTGAACAGGAAAACTACAGAATTGGAGAAAAATTTTGCAATATATCTGTTAAAGGGCTAACATCCAGAATCTACAAGGAACTTAAACAAATTTACAAGAAAATAACAACCCCATCAAAAAGTGGGTGAAGGATATGAACAAACATTTCTTAGAAGAAGGTATTTATGCCCCTAACAAACATATGAAAAATGCTCATTATCACTGGTCATTAGAGAAATGCAAATCAAAACTACAATGAGATACCATCTCATGCCAATTAGAATGACAATCATTAAAAAGTCAGGAGACAACAGATGCTGGAGAGGATGTGGAGAAATAGGAACGCTTTTTCACTGTTGGTGGGAGTGTAAATTAGTTCAACCATTGTGGAAGACAGTGTGGCATTTTCTCAAGGATGTAGAACCAGAAATACCATTTGACCCAGCAATCTCATTACTGGGTATATACCCAAAGGATTATAAATAATTCTACTATAAAGATACATGCACACATATGTTTATTGCAGCACTGTTCACAATAATAAAGACTTGGAACCAATCCAAATGCCCATCAATGATAGAATGGATAAAGAAAATGTGGCACATATACACCATGGAATACTATGCAGCCATAGAAATGGATGAATTCATGCCTTTTTTAGGGACATAGATGAAGCTGGAAACCATCATTCTCAGCAAACTAACACAAGAATAGAAAACCAAACACTGCATGTTCTCATTCATAAGTGGGAGTTGAACAATGAGAACACATGGACACAGGGAGGGGAGCATCACACACCAGGGCCTGTCTGGAGTGAGGAGCTAGGGGATAGCATTAGGAAAAATGTAGATGACGGTTGATGTGTGCAGCAAACCACCATGGCATGTGTATACCTATGTAAGAAAGCTGTGCATTCTGCACATGTATCTCAGAACTTAAAGTATAATAATAAAAAATATCAAGACCCAACTACATGTGCTTGAAACAAACTTTAGGGACCTATGTAGGCTAAAAAATAAAAGGATAGAAAAAATGTTTCAGGCCAATATAAACCAAAAGAGAGCAGGAGTATCTATATGTATTTCAGACAAAATAGGTTTTAAGTCAAAACCTATTGTCACAAGTGACAAAGAAGTTAATTATATAATAGTAAAAGTGTCAATTCAGCAAGAGGATATAATTTCAATATATATACACCCAATATCAGATAACCTAAATATATGAAGCAAGCATTGACAGATTGAAGGGGGAAATAGAATACAATACAATAATAGTAGGGACTTTAATTCCCCGCTTGCAACAATGGATAGATTATCCAGGCAAAAAAGTCAGTAAAGAAACCATGGACTTCATCAACTTAATACACACACACACACACACACACACACACACACACACACACGATTCCATCCAACAGCAGCAGAATGCACATTAGTCTCAAGCACAAATGAAATATTCTCCAAGAAGATTTTATGCAAGGCCACAAAATAAGTCTTAAAAAATTTACAAAACTGAAATAATATCAAGTATCTTTTTCAACAGCAATGATAATATATAAAACCAAAAATCACTAGCAAGAGGAAAACTGGAAAATTCACACAAATATGTGGAAACCAAATAGCACAGTCCTGAACAACCTGTAGGTCAAAGAAGAAATCAAAAGGAAAATTAAAAGAAAATCTGATACAAAAAAAAAGAAATAGAAATACAACATACCTAAACTTATGGGAGGAAGCAAAAGCAGTTTTAAGAGTGAAGTTTATAGCAATAAAAGCCAAATTAAGAACAAAAAAAGATCTTAAATAAACAAGCTAACTTTACACCTCAAGTAATTAGAAAAATAAGAACAAACCCACAAATATCAGAGCAGCAGTAAAGGAAGCAGTGACAAGAAGAAAATAAGAAAAGACCAATGAAACTAGAACCTGTCTTTTTAAAAAGATAAAATTGACAAGCCCTTAGTTAGACTAAGAATAAAAGAGAACTGACTTAAATAAATAGCATTAGAAATAAATGAGACGAGGGCCGGGCGCGGTGGCTCAAGCCTGTAATCCCAGCACTGTGGGAGGCCGAGGCGGGTGGATCACGAGGTCAAGAGATCGAGACCATCCTGGTCAACACAGTGAAACCCCGTCTCTACTAAAGCTACAAAAAATTAGCTGGGCATGGTGGTGCGTGCCTGTAATCCCAGCTACTCAGGAGGCTGAGGCAGGAGAATTGCCTGAACCCAGGAGGTGGAGGTTGCGGTGAGCCGA
>NW_016107318.1:12164903-12207329 GCF_001604975.1 Cebus imitator
AAAAAAAAAAAAAAAAAAAGAAATAAATGAGACGACAGTACAACTGATATTACAGAAATACAAATCATAAGATACCGCCACAAGAAATTATATGCCAACAAACAACTGAGTAATCTAGAAGAAATAAATTCTTATTGATATAGAGCTTACTTAGCCTGAATCATGAATAAAAAATTTGAACAGACATAACTAATAAGGAGATTGACTCAGTAAACAGAAATCTCCCAACAATGAAAAGCCCAGTACCCTATGACTTCACTGTGAATTCTACCAAATACTGAAAGGAGAATTATTATCAATCCTTCTCAAACAATTGAAGAGAAAGGAACACTTTCAAACACAATTTACAAGGCCAACATTACCTTGACAGCAAACCCAGCCAAGAAACTACCAAAAAAAAAAAAAATTACAGGCCAATATCCCTGATGAATATAGATGCAAAAATCCTCAACAAACTACTAGAAGCCTCAATACAACTGCACACTAAAAGGATCATATACCATAGTCAAATGGGATTTACCCCTGGGATGCAAAGACGGTTTATCATCCATAAATCAATAAGTGTGATACACCACATTATAAGAATGTAGGATAAGAATCACATGATCATTTTAGTAGATGCAGAAAAAGGCATTTAACAAAATCCAACATTCTTTCATAATGAAACTCTCAACAAATTAAGCATAAAATAAATTTACTTTAACAAAATAAAAGCCACATATGACAAACCTACAGCTAACATCATACTCAACAGTGAAAAGCTGAAAGCTTTTCAGCTAAGATGAGGAACATGACAAGGATGATCTCTCTTGTCACTTCTATCTGACATAGTACTGAAAGTCCTAACCAGAGGGTTAGGCAAGAAAAAGAAATAAAAGGCAACTAAATCAGAAGGGGAAGTTGAATGGTCCCTGTTTGTGGATGCCAGAATTTTATATATAGAAATCCTAAACAATTCACCAAAAAGTATGAGAACTATTAAGCAAATTCAGTAGAGCACAAGATACAAAATTAACATTTAAAAGTCAATTTTGTTTCCATAGACTCACAACAAACTATGTGAAAAAGAAATAAAACAATGGCTTACAATAGTGTGAGAAAGAATACAACACTTAGAAATAAATTTAACTGAGGTGAAAAATCTCTATCACTGAAAACTTCAAAATATTGATGAAAAAAATTGAAGACAAAAATAAGTGGGAAGATATGTATTCACAGAGTGAAATAATTAATGTTGTTTAAAGTTCCATGCTATCCAAAGTAATTCACAGATTCAATGCAATTCCTATTAAAATCCCTATGACTTTTCTACAGAAATAGAAAAGACATACCTAAAGTTTATATGAAATCACAAAAGGTCCTGAGTAGCTAAAATAATTTTGAGCAAGAAGAACAAGCTGGAAGCCTCACATTTCTTCATTTCAAATTATATTAAGAGGCTATTATAATCAAAACAGGCTGATATTGGCACAAACAGAGACTTATAGATCAATGGAGTGCATTAGAGATCCCAGATAAAAAGTTGCACATATACCAATCAACTGATTGTTGACAAATGTACCAAAACACACAATGGGGATAGTCTCTTCAACAAATGGTGCTGCGAAAACTAGAAACCCACAGGCAGAAGAATGAAATTAGATCCTTATCTTAGATCATACACAAAAATCAACCCCAAATGGATTACAGACTTATATATAAGACCTGAAACTTCACTAACTTATATAAGATCTGAAACTTTAAAATTTTGGAATAAAAGGTAGGGGTAAAGCTCCTTGACACTAGACTTGGCAATGATTTTTTTGAATGTGACACCAAAAGCCAAAATTCACCACATTTGAATGTGAAGAAACAGTGAGAAGGGGCAAGGCTGCTCCCAGTAGTCTTTCTAATAAGGCACAACGGGCCTTATGTCAACTGAGGTGCTGTCTAGGAGAAACAGGCTTTCACCAGACAGATTTTCCAGTGCCTTGAAATTGGATTTCCCAGCCTCCAGAGCTGTGAGAGATAAATGTTTATTGTTTATAAATCACCCAGTTTGTAATATTTTGTTATAGCACCCTGAACAGACTGAGAAAGACCTTCTTGGGATATATATATTTTTAAAACCCTATTCTCTAAGTTCAGAATAATTTTGATAAATGAATGGCTGTCATTGAAAGAACTTCCTGGTGTCAAAACTAGCAGTTTTGGGGACTGTGAAGGGGGAGCAAGCTGTGCTGCACATTGGGATCCCTGCCAAATAAATGACATTTCCTGAGAACACAGATAGAATTTTTAAAAGTTGCCTAGAATTTTTAAAAGTTGCCTTGTCCTTACTAAACTGGTTGAAGGATATTTTTTTTTAAAGACACAGTCAATCTTCTGAGGATAATATAGAGAAAAGCTAACAAGTCTTTAAAGTTAACTGAGCTAAAATGAGGTGTCTGATTGGAACTAATAACTTCCTAGGTTTTTTTTGAAGATATTTTCAGATGTTCAAATTTCCCAAAGTTTTATTTTGTACAGACACCATTTCCCAAAGATCTTCTGTAGGATGTTTGTCACCAAAATGATATATTAAGGAAGAAATGTGGTAACCAGGAACCAGATGGTCCAACACAAGAGAGGCAAAGGGAATCCCCAGAATAATGGTGAAGGTGTCACAAGGCAATTGCTCACAGCAGGCCTGGAGAGCAAGCAGTCTAGATTGCAGCAGGTCAAAAAGTTCCTAGAGAATTTTTGCCCAATAAGATGTAAGTGATATAACACCTAATGTGCTTGAACATATTGACAGGAAATTCGCACAGCTTAGGGAGAGTTCTAGATTAGATTGATGAAAAACACACAAAAAACTAAGCAATAAAATCAACAGAACAATCATTAAATTCAGGAAAAACAAATTGTGGCAAGAAAGTAAGAGTATGTTGTTGTGTCAGCTATTGAGTTGATAAAGTTTATGCTCAGCAACATTTTTGCTGAGGTTTTCATAATTAGCTTAATTTGTTGGAATACATTTGGAAAAGTAGGTTGCCAGTGGATCTTTACTGTGTATATTAATATATGGGTGCTAGAATTTAGGGAAAGTTCTTTGAGCATAGCTTCACCTAGTAGTTCAACCCAAACACAGGGAAGTAGTTTTAGTTAAAAGTATAGTGATTAAAAGCACAGGTTGGAAAGGTGACCAAGTACCAGTTTTGTCAATTAACTGAGCATTTAATCTTAGACAGGCATTATGATATTTGAATGAATTAGTCATTTTTTGTCTAATACAAAGAGTTGTTCTGAGCATTTGATGGTATGAATGTAAAACACTGAGTATCATGTCTGGCCCTTAATAAGTACTTGATAAATTCTAGACAAAATTAGTGTATGAATAAGAATTTTAGTTAACAAGTATAAGGTAACATACACTTCACTTTGTCACTGTGAAAAAATCATTTAATTATTTCAATAATTCTGAAGACGTATTAGGCAATATGATTTTCATTTTTTAAATGAAGAACCACACATTCACAAAGAGTAGAAGGTTTATTTGAATAGCTAATGGGTGTTTATAGATGAGAATAGATATATATGGGATTTAATAAAATTTTTAAAACACCATATTTTTTAAAATCTATTATGCCACCACCTGTTAAAACTGTTAGATTTGTCATTAGACAAATAGGGGCCACATTTTATTAAATCAGCCTTTGTAATCTTCTGTCTGGTCCTTGGAAACACACAGTTTTCAATTTATAAAGAAATTTTTATGTATATATATTTAATTACATATGTTATATATATTTGTTATACATATACATAGACATATCTTCTAAGATATACCTTTGATTTTTACATTTATTCATCTAGACATGGGGGAATAAATAGCCCTACTTTAGCAATATATCTTATTCCAAACATTCTGACTTGTGATTAAACAGGGTCAAGAATTTGTAGATCACACAATCCAAGCTCTGGATCTCTATTTTTCAGCTGAGGTATCACTAAAACTTTCTACCACAGTCCCATAATAAACTCTCTTCTAAGGGAACCCACAAGTTCACTTCTTTTGATTTCCCTGAAGACTCAAGATTATATTTAGGTTATATTCAAACCTAGGCTGAACAACCAATTAAGGACTGTGCTCTAAAGTAATTGTATGTGAAGTATTATGTTTTGTAGGCAAAATGGTATGTTTAATTTAAAAAATGGAAAATTGCCCTATGCACAAATACAAAATGAGACATGTTTCTTCTCTGAAGCAAGCTTTAGTTTTCTCAGAGGAGTAGGATCAGTAGCCATGAAGATGGGAGAGGAGGTATGGATGGTTTGAAGCCAGATGAGAAGATACGAAACTGTCACTAGGACAGAGGGAGAGTCAGAGGATTAGGGAAGTAGAAAATGATCACTAGTGAGCTTCAGGATTGTACTTCAGATTCACAACCATGATTTTAATCAGTTGGTGTGGTTGAGTCTTCTTTCCATATCCTTTCAGCACTACATAGAGAGTTGAATTCAGTCAGGGTTGTAATTTTGCTGAGGAAGCACAGTGACATAAGAGAGAAGAAAGGTTGTCAAGGAGGTCCATAAGGGAGTAATTTGATAATTGACTATAGAATTTGAACCATGTAAAGAAGGCAGGGAAAACATCAATGTCGTGGGGGGGGTGCATCAGAAGATGCCAATATGATGGATTGGTGGTTCTGATGGGGTTAAAGATGGTTGAAGACAAGGAGGGTTCTGGAAATGGGAGAATGGAATCAGATATTTGTGGTCAGCGATTTATCAGTTGACATTCAATTTCTTAATATTCCAGACAGTACCTATGTTAATGCTGGGAAAACAATGGAAACTCAGCCATTGCTTGCTAAATTGCATCTAATTATAGTTTCACATCAATAGCTGAGGCCATGATCTAGACCACTTCACAAACATGAGATGAAACATTGGATTTTAGTACAGAGACTATGGATTCTAATTCTCTGTTTGAAAATACAAAAGGTAACTATCACTTGCTATACAGACACAACATACTCCTTTACAAATACCAAATTATGAATGATTCAGTGTTCTCTCAAGCACATAAAAATTGTTTCTTATTTTTGCATAAATCAATACACATATAATAGGAATAATCCATATTGAATGCTTATGTTTTCTGAATTTTATACATATCATCAGCCCAAATGGTTTATTCTGTGATATAAATATATGCTAATAAAGACAAAAATCCTAATGATATATCTCATATGAAATAAAGACAGAAAACATGTTTATAAGATTTCAGTATCTACATCTGATATTTTAGTTGTGATAAATTTTTTGTAATTATATTTTTCATTTTTGAGAAGGCAAGTCGGATATTAATACATCTGATAAATTGGATTAAACTTAAAGAACAGAAAGAATGGAGGGTATTAAGAAACTGTTATAAGCACCTTATTTCATCTGTACAATAATTTTGTAAAGTAATTTAATATTCTCATTTAACTAATGAAGAAACTGAGGCTCAGAGGCTACTCAGGATTTGAAACTAGGCCAAGCTTATTCCACATGCTATCATATTAATCTGTGTTAAACTGCTTCCATCAAATCTAGGATTTAAACTACTTTGTGATATAAGTCTTAGCTACACAAGACTGGTGATAGAGCATTTAAAAGATTTGTTCCATACTTGCTCTCAGGTCAAATAAAAACAACCTTAACTTTCTGGAACTCTGAGTTTAAAGCACAGTCAAGGTTGACTATGTAGCATCCTTAAAGTGTCATTGTAAGCTGCCTTTGTTCTATAATCATATCTGGACAAATTTTAGATAGTATCAACTTTCTGGTTTTTTTAATGTTATGCTCAGGTTATAAAGTCCTTTATTTCTCAATCATTTACTGATGCGAAGCACTGGAAGCTTAGTTCATAGTCTTTGCATTCTTTAATAAAAGTCGACCAATAGCTATTGGAGCAAATAAGAAGAGATGCCTACTTAAAATTGTCAGGATGTCAACCTGAAGAGATTATAGCCGACGGTATCATTTATATAGAAGATGATAGAAAAAATGGCAAAGCTGACACCAGAAATCTTCATGTCTACCATTCTTATTTTGTGTTGAGGCAAACAGTCACACACACTAAAAAGAAAGTTCAATACTAAACCCATGATAAACTCAACATAGATAAGTTAAATTTCATTTATTATACTCATTTAAAGATGGTAATGCAATAAGAAACATTGTTAAGATATTTTCTGTCCACAGTGATTAAAACAAAAATAAAAATTTGACATATAAAGGATAAACTCTAATTTTATTTTGAAAATTAGTTTGTGTGTACACCTGCACAATTCAAGGATATTTGGCAAATGGGGCAATACTCTATTGGATAGATAGTTCAGATTATAGAGATTTCAGAAGGGCAACATATCGTATCCTAGAAGAAAAATACATATAGCTATTGAGTTAGTAAATTTGGGAGAAATTGTATAAGTCAGTCAGATCTTATGGACACAGAGAAAAAAAAAATAGCAAAAGAGCAAACAGACTAGAATGGTTTGCTTTACCTCTAACCACTCCAGTAAAGGGAGCAAGGAGCTCACTAGGAATCTCAGCAAGAATAGTTAAAAGGTCTCCTGTAAGACTGCCTATTTTAGTAGCATTGTAAAGTGAAAAGCCAAATGCTGGTAATCAATAGAGACAGTCATACACTGATTCTGCCTTACAAACATATCTGGGGAAAATTTTGAGCAGGGCTTATGACCTTGGCCAACAATGAGTTGACAGAGGAATGAATTTGACTTAGTCTAAATGAGTTAATTTAAGTGACACTTCAATTCCACTTGTTTTCTCTCTCTGCCTCAACAACGAATATACTGAGTCATTTTATGTGAAATGAACTGTTTAGTAATATTGCTTCATACTTGACAAATGAATTTTTCCTTTCTTATTAATCTACCACGTTATTGAGCACTCACTATGCCTGCACATTGATAGGGGCTATTGTGGATCCAGAAACAACGTAAGGTTCAATCTTGTTTTCAAGAAATTTATACTGAAGCTGCAAGGGAGCATGGCATAGTAGATGAAGGACTCACAATACTTCGTTGCCAATTTAAGTTTGCTCTTTTAATTTTATTTTTTAAGGATCTACTGAGACATGGAAGACAGGTTAATCACTTAGCTCTGCTGCAACTCTAGGAAAATTGATGAGCTTATGTGACAGAGCCCAATACAGACTTCAAAAGGGTGGGGAAGTATTCTTCCTTTTATTTCATACATAACCAGATTGTAAATTTTATCATCTCCCATAGTGTAAGTGACAGTGACACACATAAGGCATTATTTGTTGATTTTATTTTCTAATGAAAAGATTAGAAACAGTTTAAATTCCAGCATCAAGCTGAAAAGGTGTCAGGAGGAAATAATAAAATCTAGGTTTTGTTGCCCCATCATGTTCTTTAATGGAAACAGAAGGAATCGCCAATCCTCAGTTTACTTTAACACCATAACCCTGGGGAGAAGTAGGTTCTATAGAAAGGGGAGGTAGTCTTAAAGTGAGAGAAGTGCTGGTGATCACATTTCAATTAAATAACTCATTAACAGTGTTGAAAGTGAGGTATTTAATAGGACAATATAATGAGCTTTACTCTAAATAAATGGTGTAATGATTTGCCAAACACCAGAGAGCACATTTATTCCTTATCGAGAACAATTGCATGGTATCATTTTCTTCCCCACACAAGGCATCCCAGAATAGACTCCTTTATGAATATAATATATACACTACCAGAGTTTCAAGAGTAATGTGCTCAAATGTTTAAAGACTTTTATCATTTATTTATTTATTTATTTATTTTAGAGTTTGTTTTTTAAATTATACTTTAAGTTCTGGGGTACATGTGCAGATCGTGCAGGTTTGTTACATAGGTGTAAACATGACATAGTGGTGGTTTGCTGCATCCTTCACCCTGTCATCTACGTTAGGTATTTCTCCTAATGCTATCCCTCCCCAATCTCCCCATCCACTGCTATTCCTCCCCTAGCCCCCAACCCCAGGCCCCAATGTGTGATGTTACCCCCCCAGTGTCCATGTGTTGTCATTGTTCAACACCCACTTATGAGTGAGAACATGAAGTGTTTGGTTTTCTGTTCTTGTGTTCATTTGCTGAGAATGATGGTTTCCAGTTTGATCCATGTCCCTGCAAAGGACATGAACTCATCCTTTTTTATGGCTGCATAGTATTCCATGATGTATACGTGCCGCATTTTCTTTTTTTTTTTTCCCTATTTATTTATTTTATTGCATTTTAGGTTTTGGGGTACATGTGAAGAACATGCAAGACTGTTTCATAGGTAGACACATGGCAGTGTGATTTGCTGCCTTCCTCCCCATCACCTACATCTGGCATCTCTCCCCTTGCTATCTCTCCCCAGCTCCCCACCCCCCACCGTCCCTTCCCTATTTCCCCCCAACTGACCCCAGTGTGTAGTGCTCCCCTCCCTGTGTCCATGTGTTCTCATTGTTCAACGCCCGCCTATGAGTGAGAACATGTGGTGTTTGATCTTCTGCTCTTCTGTCAGTTTGCTGAGAATGATGGTTTCCAGGTTCATCCATGTCCCTACAAAGGACACAAACTCATCGTTTTTGATGGCTGCATAATATTCCATGGTGTATATGTGCCACATTTTCCCTGTCCAGTCTATCATCGATGGACTGGATGATAGACTTTTGGGTTGGTTCCAGGTAAAGACTTTTATCATTTAACTGATTACCCATATATGCTTTTTCTAGCATATTTGAGAGAAAACGTTTCCCCTTCTATCCTTCAAGTAGAGGATATCATTTGTCTTCATTATTTTTCATGTATTTGAAGGAAGGGGTGGAATAGTTGGCAAGTGGGTAAAACACATAATAATGCCTTCAATTCTGATTGCCTTTCATTATAGCTAACAATAATGATTTTTTTTCCCACTATGATGCTGTGCAAATCCATTCTTGTACAGAAATAAGTTTTAGTGGATGAGGGAAAAATCATTTAATTGCTGCAGAATTAGGAAGAGCTTTCAAATTAATTCATTTTCATTAAAGTCCTTAAATTATAGTGTCATAGTCTTTATAAAGCAATGACAAATCAACAATCAGACTTGAAATAGAATCATTGCCTAATTAAATCTTATAATTCATTATCTTGCTTTATTATATAAACAAAACAATTTACTTCATTATGACCAGGTATGGTCTTCACAAACGTGCATGGACTATTTATTTAGAAATCATAATATCATGAAATGCATTCATCCCTGATGCACATAAAAGTTTGATTTTACTGTTGAATTAAGATGAGAGGAATTGTGGATAAAAATTCATTGGCATAGAAAGCTGATGCATTTACCCATGGATTGCTGCATATAATTAGGGAACAGAAAGAATTTAGAGAGGAAGAATAATTTACATGAAATGCAGATATTTATATATTTTCTCTAGATAGCTGGCTAGCTATCCAGGTTTTAGTAAAATTAATCAAAATTTCTTTAGAAAGGTCAGTTAATATACTTATTTTTTTCAAAGAAAGAATATTAGTTATACTGAACATAAAAGATTTAAATCTCATTTTCCAGTTCATTTATTTTTAGCTCATTAGGTATTTTTAATGTTCCAAGTAGGTATATATTCCATGTATTGAATATATACCTATATAGTCAATGTTCAAAGCATGTAAAAATCATAAATAGATGGTGTTTGTCTTAGAGAAATTCAAAATATAATGGAGAATAAAATGTACCACTAATAGATCTCTAGCCTATACCTAATAATAAAAGAATATGTATTTTTATTACAAGGAAGAAGAACCACTTAAAAAATTAACAACATACTTGGTCACGATGCGAAAGGAATTAACTAATAAGAACTTGGTATCATCAAAACCATGTAGTCTGCAATGTATTTCAATAAAAACAATGAGTAAAAATGTCCCAAATGTGTTAGAGCACCATAAAACAATTGAGTAAACCATAAGAAAGTAAAAGAAGGGACATAATGATGATAGCTGCAGTAGAAATAGAAATTAATGAGTTGGAAAACAAACAAAGAAACAAACCAAATAATAGAAAAGACCAACAAGCCAATATAATATTATTTGAAAGATTAATAAAATAGAAAACCTCGGGCAAGTTTGCTAAAAAAACTAAGATAAATGGCATGAAACAATGTTAGGAATGTAATGGAGAAAACAGTTACAGATATACTACAGATTTATAAAAGAGAAGACTGTGGATAATACGTGAAAATAAATTAAAAAAAAACTGTGATGAAGTAAATTATTTCCTAATTACATTGTAATTTGTGAAAAGTGAGTCAAGAAGAATAAAGGTATAGGATTAGAAAGAAAGAATATTGTCACAGGTAGATGAAATGATTTGGTAATAAAGATTCAAAAGAATCTGCTGGCTACAAATTAGAACTTACATTCAGCTCTGTAGCTCAATGTATAATCAAAACATCAAAGCTAGTAATGTTTCTACAAAGGATCAACCGAAATTAGAAAATATATTTCTTAAAAAGTGATACAATTTGTAAAACTAACAACTTAAAGTACTTAATCATAACGCTAATAAAATGTGTACATATTCTTTATGGAAGTCACAAAGTTTTATTGAAAAACACATAATAAGACTTAAATAAAGGGAAATACCATGTTCATGAATTACAACATTTACCATGCCAAAGTTAACAACTCTTCCGAAATTAATCTTTCAGTTAAAACCAATTTAAAAAATTCCAATAGATTATGTACCTCAACAAGTTGAACCTCATGTTCCTATGGAAGAATTAAGTAGCAAGAATGGCAAAAACAAAAGCAAAAACAAAATAACAAGAACTTAAACAAATTTACAAGAAAAAAATAACCCCATCAGAAAGTGGGTGAAGGATATAAGCAGACACTTCTCAAAAGAAGACATTTATGCAACCAACAAACATATGAAAAAAAGCTCATCATCACTGGTCATTAGAGAAATGCAAATCAAAACTACATTGAGATCCCATCTCATGACAATTAGAATGGTGGTCATTCAAAAATCAGGAGACAACAAATGCTGGGGAGGATGTAGAGAAATAGGAACATTTTTAGACTGTTGATGGGAGTGTAAATTAGTTCAACCATTGTGGAAGACAGTGTGGCAATTCCCTAGGATCTAGAACTAGAAATACCATTTGATGCAGCAATCCCATTACTGGGTATATACCCAAAGGATTATAAAACATTCAATTATAAAGATACATGCACATGTATGTTTATTGTGGCACCATTTACAATAGCATAGACTTGGAACCAACCCAAATGCCCATCATTGATAGACTGGATAAGGAAAATGTGGCACATATACACCATAGAATACTATACAGTCATAAAAAAGGATGAGTGTCCTTTGCAGGGACATGGATGAAGCTGGAAATCGTTATTCTCAGCAAACTAACACAAGATCAGAAGACCAAACACTGCATGTTCTCAGTCATAAGTGGGCGTTGAACAATAAGAACACATGGGACACAGGGAGGGGAACATCACACACCGGGGCCTGTTGGGGGATGGGGGGACTAGGGGAGGAATAGCAGAGGTTGGGGGGATTGGGGAGGGCAAACAGGAGAAATAACTAATGTAGATGATGGGGGATGGATGCAGCAAACCACTATGGCACACGTATACCTATGTAATAAACCTGCACGTTCTACCTATGTAATAAACCTGCACGTTCTGCCTATGTACCCCAGAACTTAAAGTATTATAATGAAAAAAATGGCAAAGCGGTTTTGAAAATGAAAACTGAAAAAATCTGGACTTGTATTTTCAGATGTTAAGAATGAATATTAGACTATAATGATTAGTAAAATTAAAACATTTTACTAATCATTATAGTCTAATATTCATTCTTAGCACAGGAATAGTCAAATAAGGCATTTGAGAAGGATAAATAGTTTGGGGAAAAACTTTTTTTTATATAAAAAAGGGAGAATTACAAATCAGTGAGGAAACAAGAGACCAAATAATATTGCTGGAACAATTAATCATCTGTTCACATGGAAAAAGATAAATTTTGATCATACAGAGCATAGAAATAAGTTGCAAATGAATTAAATATTCAAATGTGAAAATAAAAACTAACAGTTTTAAAACAAATATAGGAAATATCTTTGTGATATTAGAGTAGGAAAGACTTTCTTAAGTAATTTGTAAAATTACACCTAAATGATGAGTAATAAGATTGAATCAGTAATAAAACATCTCCCCCAAAATAAATAATACATTTTACTATATTGAAACAAGCCACAAAACAACTAGATAACAACATTACAACAGGAATAAAACCTCACAAATCAATATTAATCTTGAATGTAAATAAATTAAATGTTCCATTTAAAAGATATAGATTGGTAGAATGGATTAAGCAACATGAACTAACTATATGCTGCTTACAAGAAATTCACCTTACTGGTAAGCAAAGACACAGCCTGAAGGTAAAGGGATGAGAAAAGATATTCTACACAAATGGAAACTAAAAGAGAGTAGGAGTAGGTATACTTATGTCAGGCAAAACAGACTTTAACCAAAACAGTGAAAACAAAAGAGAAAGATATCATTATATAATAAAGGAATTAATTATAGAAGAATATGTAATAATTCTACAAATATATGCACTCAGCACTGGAGCTCCCAGATTTATAAAACAAACATTACTAGACCTAAAATAGATATAGATGGAATACAATAACAGTGGGGGACTACAACACCTCACTCACAAAACTTAAATTACTGAAAATAGAAAATCAACAAAGCAACAGTGGACTTCAATTGGACTTTAGAGCAAATGGGCCTAGTAGACATACAGAACATTCTATTTAACAATTGCAGAATATATATTCCTCTCATCAGCACATGGAACATTCTCCAAGATAGACCATATGACAAGCCATAAAACAAGTCTCAATAAATTTTAAAAAAGTGAAAACATATTAAGTATATTCTCAGACCACAGTGGAATAAAACTAGAAATCAATACAAAAATGACTCTCAAAACTACACAAATAAATGGAAATTAAACATTATACTCCTGAACAATATTTGGTCAATAATGAAATTAAGACAAAAATTAAAAAAAAAAAAACTTTTGAAATGAATGAAACTAGAGACACAACCTACCAAAACTTCTGGAATACAGCAAAAGTAATACTGAGAGGGAAGTTTGTAGTATTAAATGCTTCTTACATTAAAAAAATAGAAAGGTCACAAACTAACGTCGTCTCATCTCAAGGAACTAGAAACACAAGGGCAAACAAAATACACAGCACAAGAAAAGAAATAACAAAAATCAGAGCAGAACTAAATAATATTGAGGACAACAATGAAAACAATACAAAGAGTCAATGAAATTAAAAGTTGATTCTCTAAAAGGAAGGAAAATTGGTAGACCACAAGCTAGCGAAATGCAAATCAAAACTCAACTGACGTATTGAGTATTGAGGTTGGAGAGTGTTGCAGTCATATTAGCAATTAAGAAAGAGTGCTAAAGCTATTTTGTGGAGAATGGGTTTGGTAAATGGATTCATAAAGAGACTCTAAACTGGCCAATTAAAAAAAAATGGAAAATGTGACAACTTCACTAGTGATTAGGGAAGTATAAAGTATCAAGCTACTCTTATATAGCCATCTGATTGATGGGCCAACAATTAATATACTTAATAACCCTATGTATGGCAAAGATATGGAGCAATGGGGACATTGGTAACTTTCTGGTACAACTAAGACCAAGGATAAATCTTAGAAAAATGTAGAATGAAAAACTTGATGAATAATATATACAATGTGGTAGCACTTCACTGAAATTTTAAAGACATTAAATCTGAGAAGGAGGAAGTGGGAAGGGATTGGGATAAGCATTTACAAGTTTCTCTAACCTTTTATTTACTAATAAAACCCCTAGCATTAATATTTATCTATAACAAACATTAACACTTTAATTTCCATAATGGGTACATTGGTGTCTCATATTATTTTCTTCATGCTTGAATGTTAAAATAGCTTAAAAAATAACACCGCATGTTCTCACTCATAGGCGGGTGTTGAACAATGAGAACACGTGGACACAGGGAGGGGAGCACTACACACTGGGGTCAGTTGGGGGGAAATAGGGGAGGGACGGGGGGGGGAGGGAAGCTGGGGAGAGATAGCAAGGGGAGAAATGCCAGATGTAGGTGATGGGGAGGAAGGCAGCAAATCACACTGCCAAGCGTGTAACTATGCAACAATTTTGCATGTTCTTCACATGTACCCCAAAACCTAAAATGCAATAAAATAAATAAATGGGGAAAAAATTAAAACAATTAAAAAAAATAAAGCTGCATAAATATTTTAATGTAACTATCAAGCATTTTTAATACAATGTTAATTGTTAGAACAGACAATACACAGGGTATATTAGTACAGAGGGGAGACCCTTTATTTAATTTAGTCAGGTCAGAGGGTGCCTAAAAACAATAACATCTGAATTGAAATCTGAATAATAAGTGCAATTTAACCAGGTGAAAAGAGGTGTAAGAGGTAATTTGGTCAGTGGAAATAATGTAAATAGAGTCACAAAGATGGTGGAACAGTATTCACTATTTGAGGAAGCTTTTCAGTATCTAGGCCATAAAGTTAAAAAGTGCAAATCATGCATGGTGGGATTGGCAGATGGCATGTAGGAGTTAATAGAGAGGTCAATTGTGAGGATTTTAAATTCTGTGTTAGGAACTCTACATTCTATCCTAGTTCAACTGATAAATCTTAGGTTGGAGAGTAATGCAGTTATATTAGCAATTACAAAAGAGTGCCAAAGCTATTTTGTAGAGAATGGGTTTGGTAATTGTGGTGGCAATAATGGAGATGAGAAGATCAATTAGGAAGCAATCAAGTAATCCTAGGAAAGAGGTATGAGACGAGTGTATGAATGCAGCAATGGGAATAGTAAGAAGGAATACGACCTGCCATATATTTAGGAGTTAAATTTGGCAGGAGCTGAAGACTGAATGGATATGGAAGTTGAAGAAGAGATTTTTTGCCTTGATAACCTATCATAGTAACATTAAAAGAGAACTGTACAATGGAGGAAAGGCAGGTTGGAGAGGATGATGAGTTGGTTTTCAATACGTTATATTGGGAGGGTTTGTGGAATAAATTATAGTGGTGCCCAACATGAAACTGGTTATTCTAGTCTGAAGCTCAGGGGAAAACCAAAGCTTCACATGAAGTAGTCATTATTCTAAGGAACAAAAACATTATTATATGGTAGGTTAGAGCTGACTTTAGTGGGTACTTGTTACTTATCTCAATGTCATTTCTATCTTTTTCAGTACTCACTTAAAACATTTTGATGGGGACCTTATCCTATGTTGGATCCCTACTATGATGTAATTAAATACACATTATATATATATTTTAAAAGAATGTCTCGATATAATTCTTATTTACCTGCCAAACATTTGATGAATGCCTACATGCATACTGGGTATTGTGCTAGCAGCTCCAAACAGAGAAATAAATAAGATAGCCGCTAATATCAAGGGTCTTACAATCTAGTCAAATATATGGAAATTAAATTAAAAAGTGAAATAAGTTCAAAACAAAAACATGCAATGTAAAAAGATATCATGGAGGAAGAAGGGATTAATTCTCCTTATGTGTTTATACAGGGACAGGAATGTTTCCTAGAGAAATGACATCTGAAATGTCTTTTTAAAGGTGAAGAGGACTCTGGTTGATGGGGCACAGCACTAGGGAGGATGGGTTATTTTGGGTAGAGAAGATAATATGGTTCCTTGTGTCACAAGCAATCAGCTTGATGCATTTGGAAATTACAATCTGGCATTACCTGAGCATAAAATGGAAGAGAGATGATCAGTTGGAGTTGTGGTTAGAGAGGGAGATAAAATCTGTTCACGCAAATTGTACAAATATCTTTCTGTACACAATAGTTCAGTTATCTAAAGGTTTCTACATAAAATAGTGTTTTTGAATTATGGAGAGGAAAAATGGTGGACCCGGATGACAGGCAGAAGAATTGAACATGAAAAGTAAAGTAAGGAGGTCATATAAACAACCAAGATCAGATTGAACCTTGACCTTAAAGTGAATTAATTTCATTAAGTGGTCACTCATCTAATTTAAGCACATTTTAGGTAATTTTAACCTAGATTGACTAGTATTTGAATGAGTCTCTGTCTCAAAATAGACAGTCTACTATGTCCGGTCCCTAAATAACAATACTGCTTGTATTCTCTCAGGTTTTGCCTCTTTTCCAACAGGGCTACTCCAACCTTGTCAAATGTGGTTCTGACACTGCACTCATTTTCTGCTATCTACTCTTTTTTCACTTGACAGATTCCCAAAGGAGGTATTATGTTCCTTAAGTAACTGCCTAGTTTTCCGTCACAGAATCAGTGACTGCTTTCTTAGGTATAGCTTTCTGAAAAGGCTGACGTGATGAAATCTTTTACTGTTTGTGTAAGTTCTGGCAGTGGCTGATACCATTACACTCATCAAGCCTATAGTACTATCCTAGTATTGCAGAGTGGTTCGCCATCTTTTGCATGACTTTTTGCATAAATAGTTCCAGAATATACAGAATCATAAGCATAGTTAAAAGCCCCTAAGTAATAGTTGCAAAAACTTCTAAGGTTGCTTACAGATTCTTCTGAGTTGAAGTATAACCCGTGGTTCACTTAGGGCCACCAGAAATCATTATATGCTCACAAAAATATCAAATTACTTAGGACTTTCATGTTTATATTGGGTGATAAATTATTTCCAGATTTTCTTTAAAAATAAGATAGATTTTTCTTTACTTGGACTATCCAGCTAATCCTGCCTGAATATCAAGGAATGTGATTATTGTCCATATACTATTTCTCAGAAATTATGACTTAATATTTTATAATGTGTGTGAATGTATATAAATAAACAGGTAGTACTAATTGTTTTATTGTACAGAAATACAAATCCATACAAATAGGTAAGTCTATTCTCAAAGCATGGTAGCCCTAAGATTATCTTTCCATGGATCTAAACCTAGTTGTTCTTCTCCTTACATATCTGCATATGGTACTTTTAGAATTGTCTTCCTGAAAACCTTCTAAGTGGCAGGTCAAGTTGATGAAGAAAGAGGTCTGTGTTCCTTGCTTATGTTCTGATTTTCTCCTTCAGATGAAATACTCTTGTTATTCAGATGCTACTGTGTTTCATGGAAATCTTCAGGTAGTATATTTTACCTGAACTCTTCCCTAAGATTAGTCTTAACTAATCTTCCATTGTCTAAGAATTTGTAATTATAACATGGACATTGTAATTAGGCACTTCATTGTGTTATAGAATTTTATAATTTTCACTGATTATTTGAGAGTATCAGTCTTACCCACAGTGATTCTATTAACTTCTCAATGACTCTCAAAGACTTGAAGAAAATTACTAGCATATCACATTGGTAAATTTCAACAAGTGTTCCATGTTTCAGAACAATCGTTCATTAATGAATTCATTGAATAAATATTTATTGGGCTCCTAAAATGTGACACATACTGTTTTAGGCAATGGAGATATAGCAGTAAACAAAACAACAGCAAAAAAATTAGGGCATCACTGAATTTTAATTCTAGCAAGGTGATTCCAGACAATAGATAAATAACTTAAATATACACTGGGTTAGTTTTTCATATGAGAAAAAAAAAAGTAGAATGTGCTTCTATTGAATAGTAATAGCACTATCTTATTTTTAAATAGGGTGGTCTGGGAAGGCTTTGTTGACAGTACATTTAAGAAAAGACCTAAAGGTGGTAAGGGAATGAGCATTAAGGATATTTGTGGAGGAGAGTTCTGGTCAAATGAACAGAGACAAGGCTACTGAGATATGGTCATGGAGCTCTAAAGGCACCAAATTTCTTAGGAAAGTTATATTTACATGTGACCAAGATATTTTTCTGGTGGTCTTTTACAAAATAGATCCTTATTTCCTAGGATGTCAAGCCAATCTTATCTAACTTCTTTTGGTCCTATCTGTTTATTACTTCTTAGGAAAACCTTTCCTAACTACAAAGACTGGATAACATCCTTCTCTATGCATGCCCTTTGTGTTGAATGTATCTTTACACAAAATTGCTTATTTAATCATCTATAATTACTTGTTTAATGGGCAACCCACTAGAATGTAAACTTCATGAGGGCAGGATCTGTTTTGTCCATACCTACCTGCCTGCCTTTCTCCTCAGCGCTAAATAAAACCAAATAAATAACCACTTGTTCACATACGGTGCACACATAGGAAGTTTAACCAACTACCTTAATGAGGAAGGGGTCATATTTTATATCCTCATTGTACCTAGACATAACTGTTTTTGACTGATTCTTGCTATTAAAAGGGAGAGCTGAGTTCATTTGGAAGAAAATGAAGATTTCATGAATGAACAAGGATGCAAGACACTTTCTGAAGCCCTAAGTCACTCCTGTAAATACTCAAAAGAAAATATGATCAACCTGAATATCAACATCAGCATCAACATCAACAAAAACACCAGATATACAAGTCTGTCCAGAAATATAACAGAAACTACTAAATTTCTATTATTCATTAGGCATTACTCTAGATGTTTGGGATACATCAGTGACCAAAACAAAGAAAAATTCCTCCTGTTACAAAATGGAGCGTACATTCTTGGTCAGGAGAAATAAGTAAATTACATAATATTGTGAGCTTGTTAGTGCTAGGGGAAAAAACTGAAGTCCAGTAAGAGAAATTAAGAGTATATTTTCAAGTCAGGTGAACAGGCAGGCCTTCTTATGCAGGTAATATTTGATACACGTTGAGAAAAAAATTTTACTCTGGGAATGAGAGAAGTCAGTTTTGTGAGGGCAGTAAAATATTCTAGAAAATATTAGATCACATATCTGAATGCAGAGGAAAACAAGGCTTGAATGAGTCAAGTGCATTAATAAGAGGAGGAGAAAGAGGACTTCTGTCTTGGACTTACAATTTAGGATTTAACTTTACAACAAAAGTAAACTATAGTTGCAACAAAATCAAAGAAAAAGTTATTTATTTGTTAAGAGAAGGCATTTTTAATAAAAAAAATTCAAGATATTTTATGATGAGAGAAGAATCTTACCATTTTTACTGATGTCGAGTTCTTTAAGATTAACTAAACTAGCAATAGTGGTTGGCAGATTTGAAAGGTCATTATCAGGAATACTTAGTTTTCGTAGAGCTTGACAGTTGAACAATTGCTGTAATAGAAAATAATAATTAATTAGATCTCAATTTGGTTAAATTCATTCACAAACTGAGTAACAAAATTAAAGTCATCATCTTTATATACATAGTAGTAAAGGAGCTCCTTATAAAAGCCTCACGTTCTTCCATACTCAGCTTCTCAATTGTTTCTGAATGGCTTCCCATTACACTCCCATGTTAGTGCCTCTATTTTCTGCTACCCAGACTCAAACCCAAGATATTATATTTTGTGCCTTCTTTTACCACTCACATTCAGTTTGACACTGAATCCCCACTGACTGCTTTTTCTTTTAAGTAACTTCTAGAGTTGTCCCTTCTTTTCTATTCTGACAGCTACCAGGATTACCTCAGTTCTCCTTTTTCTGTGACCACATTAGATTTCATGAGTATCATTTTAATTTAATCACATCAAACAGTTGTTTATCTGAGATGCAAGAACTGCAATACCTGAGCTCACATTTCTTTTGGGCCCCCTCTCCCAATTGTTTCATAAATATTTGGTACATGAGATATTTAACCTCTGATATTTGGTGAAAAAAATCACTTGTAATTCGTTCATTTCTGCCATCAGTCCAAAGTATTAGGTGGAAAAGAGCCAAGTGTTAAAGTAATAGTTGTGAAATCCAGCATGCTTATATTCACTGGTTGATGCAAATGCCTTAAAATATGAATTCTTCAACTTTACCCAAATAGGTCCAGGAAGGGGGTCAACAATCTGCATTTTTAACAAGCACATCAGTGACCTGGAAACTTTGACATAGGTGTTTGCATATCATATTTTAAGAAACCATAAATTAGATGGTTTTTCTCTGTCCAATTTATCTTGACTCCTGCCAGATATGAACAGCTGGGACAGAAATTTCTGATTCATTTCTGGAAGAATTATCTTAATGAGATCTTTTCTGTTTGACATTTCTAATTCTGTTTTGCTGAATTTCTACAGATGAAGTCTGGTATCCATGACTATGAAATTGGCCTACAGTACATTTAACTACCATTTGTTTTCACATGTAATTCATTATTTATAGGCAAAAACAATGTAGCACATGGTTGTTATTTCTTAACTCATTAGCCTTTACAAAATGAATTGGGCTGATTGTTACTTAACATGAAATATGCAGTTTCTTACTTTGGGTCATGTTTGGTGCCTTACAAAGACTTTCTGCAACACTTCGTATAGTGTAGAATTAATTGTCAATATTTTAGATATAAATGTTACTGTTTCGTTTTATAAAACCTTAAAAAGAGAACTCAGATGCATACTTTGTTGGATAGTTCCCACTATTAATTTTCCTTCTAAATAAATCGGAAAACAGATGCCTACACTCATGGTAAAAGTTAATTTATATTTATTCCAGTCTCTATCATTCTGTTATGACTATTACATCTATATCTGCAGGCAGTGTGGTCAGTTATAGATTCATAAATTTAAAAAATCAATTATCTTAGGACTGATTTTGGTAAAATTTACTAACAATTCTAGTCTGATTACTATTATATAACCATTTCAAGCCATGTTCATGCTAATGATTTTCAAAACACAATTTGTTTGTTATATAAATTTGCTTATCATCTCAACTAAATTCTGGAGTGTGTTCAAGAATTAATAGTCCCAGTATTAATAGTTCCAGTATTCTTTTTTAACTTTAAATGAAGTCACATCAGAAAGAAAAGACACAGAAACTTCTGAACAGCCTGTAACAAAAAGAATCCATGATCTCCTTGGTGTAGAAGCTAAGAATATGGTATTTGGAATCAGACTGGTGTGTGTTCAATCTCCACTCATCTATTTACTACTGTGTAATCTTGGTCAAGTTACCTAACATCTTTGAACTCATCAGTTTCCTTGCCTATAAAATGAGAACAATACATTAGCTAACTTGAGGAATTGTTGAGAGAATTGTATGAATTAATACATTGATCAGTTCTAAGTCACATATTTTTTCACACATTAACATCTTTGATGATGGGAATGCATCCTACAGTCAGGAGTAACTTATCATTTTTAAGAAGTCTTTTTTTCTTCCTTAATGGTACTACAATATTGATATGTCTCATAATCAATGGCCTTACGTTTGATGAAATACGGTGCTTGTGAAAATGTGAGACTGTGTTTGTCACACAGTAAAGTTTGATAACTGTTAGCCATTATTAATATTTATGTACCAGATACAGAGGCACACCTATATAATATCTATATATATAGATATATAAAATATATATAATAATCTCTATATATAATTATATATATTATATATTATATATTATATATAATATATATATCATATATATGATATATATATAATATATATAAATCTCTCTATATAATATATATTATATATAATATATATAATACATAAAATAATATATATATAATATATATAATATACATAATAATATACGTAATAATCTATCTTTTACTTTTCTAGGTGATGGAGGCAGGAATCATGCCAGATCAATCTTGGTATTAACATGTTTCTCCTTTCTATACACCAAAGTGTCTGGTACAGTGTCCTGTACATAGTATATACTGAGGAAATATTTTTGAAATTATGCATAGATAATTAAAAGGCAGATAATGAGAGTGCTAAATACCAGCTGAGAGTAGTAGTTCACTGGATTGGAAGCTTCAGATAAAGGTAAACAGTCTCAAAGGAATCTAAATTTCATATATAAAACAGTGAATTCTTATAAACTATGATGTCTAAAAATTGGCAAAAAAAGGCATTTTAACAGGTCTTTCAAGATTCAGGTTTTTAATTAAAATGAGGGATGATTATAAAATACCTATAATTCTTCATATAGTATAATTTGGCAAATAAAATTGATAGCCATTTTAATTAGAGTAAAACTGCTAGTGGTCATGGTAAACTTCTCAATGATTTTCAAAGACTTGAACTGAATTGAAGGCATAGTTATCCTGTCTTTCATTTGCTAATGGTATTTTACATTTCAAAAACAATACAATTGTTTTGAGTCTTAAAATATTTCTGTCCTAAAGTGCTCTTTTTTTCTGGAGCTAATGGAAGCAATTTAACTCTGAAGAAATTGGTTTGAGAAAAGTATATAATATAAATTACTGACTCCAAAGTAAACATTTAGAACTGAAACACAGCAATTAGGTGTCTTCTCTGAGAGCTAATACAAAGAAAAAAGCCTCAAAAGTAGAAAATAAGAATACATTTGGAGATAAAAATGTATATTACAAAAGATTCCATTCATTTATTCATGAAAAACCATTTATTGATAATTGCTACAAGCTAGACACTATACTAAGTACAGGGGAAACAACTACACTTGAGCCCAGATTCTTTAAACTTTATTATTCAGACATTAATATATTTTCATATTCAGTCATTAATGTACTTTAATATTCAGACATTTATTTAAGTTTTAATTCATTTAATTGAAATTAATGTTGGGACAAATATCAGTTGTAATGAAAATGCACAGGTAGGATATCTGCACCAGATTTTAAGGTTGATGGTGCTTGAGTTGATTTATGGAAGTATCTCTAGGAAAGGTGGATCACCAGAGAGCCACCGGAAGTTAGCCAGATGAAGGCTAAAGAGGCAATAATGTCATACCTTTGTTGAAACATCTAAAGATAATCCCAACTCAAAGAATATGTAGCTCAAACTAATTTCAGATATTTGCTTGGTAACATGAGGAGATTTGAATCTTGGAGTGAATGGTCTGAGTCTACAGCATCTGTATGCATCTAAAATATACTATTGAATATCTATTATATGCTATGATTTGTCTTCAGCACTAAAGATAAAGGTATGAAAAGATAACAATTTCTGTTTCAGAAATATGGTGAACTAAATATTGAAAGAGTGACCTTTTGGTACAGCAAAACTACACACACTCACACTCACCCACTGCTTTATTGTATAAAATGAGCTCTGACTATAATTTGAGGCAATTCTTTGAATTCCAGAATAACAAGAAAATTAACACATAGACTTACATGAGTCTGGATATAGCTTTCACTCTGGTAGTGTCTGTTGGCCCCTGATGGCTTAAGCCTGAGTTAAAGATATTGCAAGTGGAAGGATAGAAGACTGCTTGGAGTCTGAACAGAGTGGAAGATTGGCTTAGAGACCACCCCCAGTGAGTGAACTAGAAAAAAACCGGGTCTGCAAAGGGATTTAGCAGGGAATACATGTATTTCTCAGTCTTGGCTTTGAGTAAAGTGTGAAAAGGAAGAAAAGGAAGGAAGGGAGGGAGGGAGGGAGGAAGGAAAGGAGAGAAGGAGGGAGGGAGGGAAAAGAAGAAAGAAATGGAAAAGAATGAAGAAAGGGAGTGATACAGTTTGGCTGTGTCCCCACCGGAACCTCATCCTGTAGCTCCCATAATTCTCACATGTTGTGGGAGGAACCTGGTGGGAGGTTATTGAATCATGGGGGCAGGCCTTTCAAGTTAGCTGCATAAATTTGCATAAATAATGAGGAACTGAATATTAATCACCAAGACAATGGGGAAGATGTCTTCAGGGCACGTCAGAGACCTTTGTGGCAGCCTCTCCCACCAAAGGCCCAGAGGAAAAAAATGGAGCCCTGGGCCAGGTCCAGGGTCCCCATGCTGTGTACAGAAAAGGGCCAGTGCAGAGCTAGGGCCATGGCTTCAGAGCATACAAGCCCCAAGCCTTGACAACTTCCATGTGGTGTTGAGCCTGCAGGGGCACAGAAGTCCAAAATTGGGGTTTGGGAACCACTGACTAGATTTCAGAAGATGTATGGAAATGCCTGGATGCCCAGGCAGAAGTGTGTTGCAGGGGAAGGCCCTCATGGAGAACCTCCGCAAGGGCAGTGCAGAAGGAAATGCAGGGTCAGAGCCCCCACACAGAGTCCCTCCTGGGGTACTGCCTAGTGGAGCTGTGAGAAGAGGGCCACCATCCTCCATACTCCAGAATGGTAGGTCCTCTGACAGCTTGCATTATGTGCCTGAAAAAGCTGCAGACACTCAATGTCAGCCCATGAAAGCAGCTGGGAGGGGGGGCTGTACCCTGCACAGCCACAGGTGCAGAGCTGCCCAAGTCTGTTGGAGCCCACCTCTTGCATTAGCATGATCTAGATATGAGACATGGAGTCAAAGGAGATTATTTTGGAGCTTAAAAATTTCAGACTTGCATGGGGCCTGTTGCCCCTTTGTTTTGGCCAATTTCTCCCATTTGGAATGGTGGAATTACTCAATGCCTGTACGCCCGTTGTATCTAGAAAGTAACTTGCTTTTGATTTTACAGGCTCATAGGTGGAAGGGACTTGTCTCATATGAGACTTTGGACTGTGGACTTTTGAGTTAATGTGGAAATAAGACTTTGGAGGACTGTTGGGAAGGCATGATTGGTTTTGAAATGTGAGAACATAAAATTTGGGAGAGTTCAGGGCAGAATGATATTGTTTGGCTGTGTCCCTACCCAAATCTCATCTTGCAGCCCCCATAGTTCCCATGTGTTGTGGTAGGGGCCCAGTGGGAGGTAACTGAATCATGGTCTTTCCCATGTTGTTTACATGATTGTGAATAAGTCTCATGAGATCTGATGGTTTTTAAAAGGGGAGTTTCCCTGCACAAACTCTTCTCTTGTCTGCCATCATGTGAGATGTACCTTTTAGCTTCCACCATGCATGTATGGCCTCCCCAGCCACGTGGAACTGTAAGTCCAAAAACCTCTTTCTTTTGTAAATTGCCCAGTCTTGGATATGTCTTTATCAGCAGCATGAAAACATACTAATACAGGGAGGAAAGGAAAGAAGAAAAATATAAGAGGGATAAAAAAGAAAAAAAGAAGGAAAGGAAGGGAAAGAATGAAGAACAGATAGAAATAGCAAAGGAATGAAGGGAGAAAGGGAAGGAAAGAAAGAAGGAAGGAAAGAAAAATAATAAAAAGACAGAGAAAGAGACAAAAAAACTCTTCTAGAAATTGCCAACAAGAAGCCTGACCTCTCTTGTGTTAGAGATTGGAATTCACAATATCTATGGGGCTTCTTTAAACCCAGTTGAGAGTTACAAGTGGTCCTGTGTTAATATTGTCCCAAGTGCCAGGTAGAAGCACATACGAATCTCTGCCAAAGAACACAACTTCAAAGTTAGGTCTTTGCCTCACAAATAACATTGCAATAATATAAGGTCATTTTAAAAAATCACTAAATATATAATAAAACAGTTGAATTGAGTGAGATGCTACAGAAAAACAAAGAACCAAGCCTGCAGATGGTGCAGATAATAGAATTATAAAACACAGAATGTAAAATAAATTCATTTAATATGTTTAAATAAATAAAAGTAGGATTTAAAAGACTGCCTAAATGACATGGAGGACAGGGTAAGAAGGTCTTTTTGGAATTCTGAGAAAATGTAGAAAATAAAATGGGTGAGGTAGCAGAGGAATTTCAGAATTGTTAGAAGGTACCCATATTCTGATTGAGCAAGCCCAACAAATTCTAAGCAAGATAAGTTAAAAAGGTATCTACATCTAGACTAACATGAAATTTTAGAGTATCAAAGGTAATAGATCTTAAATGTTTTCCGAGAAAGATTATTTTCAAAAGACCAAATATTAGGACTGTCTTCTCAATAACAACAATTAAAGCAGCAATTCATTAGATGTAATCTCTAAAGTATTGAGAGTAAATAATCTTATATTTACAGTTATTATTTTAATAAGAGAAAAAATAAGTTTTTCAGACAAAACAGAGTTTACTATCCAGAGACTACTCAAGCAGCTGTGAAAAGATATATATATATTTTAATGTCTTTTTAAAAAATTACTTCAAATTTTAACTGTTTTCTAAAAGCATTAAGACCCTTATTGTAGATTAGAAAAGATATTTTTTAATAAGAAAAAAAATATATGACCCAGAAGAGAGGTTGGAGTGGCAGGAAATAATATTAATTAAAACAAAAGCATAAAAAATATGTGGCTACATCTAAACATTGACTACATAAAACAGTAATGAAATGGATAATTGTTAGATTGAAAAATCAATGTAGGACAGAAGTTCTGAACAACAAAAGCATGTATGTCAGGAGAAAAATAATTGGATTACAAACATTGTCAGATTTTTCTAGTTTGGGAGGAAGGCAAAGATGCTGATTAACTTTAGATCAAAGTTAAATATTCACGTTAAGTCAAAGTGGTATGTTCCCATTTCTAGAATAACAAATTAAAAAATGGAAATAAAGTACATGATTTCTAGTTGGTAGGGACAAAATAAATCGAAAGAGATAAAGAAGGGGAAAATACTTTAATAAATATGATGGAAAAAATAAAAGACTCAGAAGTAGCAAGACAGATAAGAATAAAGAATAGAGTGAAATACATTAATACAAATACATCAATAATTGCCATCAGTAAATATAGATTAATTTCTCCAATTAAGAAACAGACTATCAGAGTGGATTAAAATTAAAAACAAGCAATTTATATGTTGTTTAACAGTGGTACACCCAAAACTTGATGAAAAGTCATAAAACTGTCAAAATTAACTAAAAGAAAGTTTATGCAGCAATACTGATTTAAAGCAAAATATATTACTATAGAGAGAGTGACCATATAATGATAATGACTTCAGTTCACCAGGAAAATATAACGATTATAAATTTACCTAGTATCATAGCATGAATATATTTAAAGGAAAATCTGACAGATCTTCAAGGAGATATTACAAAACTATTATCATAGCAGGATAGTTTAACACATTTTTCAGTAATTGACTAAAAAACAGACAAAAATTTTAAAAAGTTTAGAAGAACTAATGGCTACAATTAATAAGCTTGTTCCACAGGACAAACATAGAACACTGAGCTTAACTACTACTATTTTATAGAAATGCATATAAAAATTTACAATTGATCATGTACTAGATGTAAAGGAAGTCTCAACAAACACCAAAGAATTCATAACAAAAAGACCACATTCTTGGTCAGTTATGCTATTAAGTTATAAGTTTGTAACTAAAAAGTGACTTTAAAAATGTTTATATTGTGATATATATTTACAAACTAAAATTTAATAACTCATGCACCAAAGAAGAAATGATAAAGGAGATTATAAAACAATTAATAAAATATCACATAACAGAAATGCTATGATATAGCTAGAATAATTGGTGGTAAATGTGTAGCCTTAAATGCTTGCATTAGAAAAGACAAAGGCTGAAGATGAATGAGTTAAGCATGCAACATAGGAAAACAAACAAAAGTTCAGCAGAATAAACTCAAAGAATGTAGAAGGGAGACAACAGTTAGGAAAGCAATCTGTTTCACAGCAATGTGTGGAGCAGGGAGGACACAGGAACTGAAGCAAGCAGCAAACTGTGAGCTCCTCAAGGGGAGGAACCGTGTCTTTTGCAAGTAATTGTATTTATTATTGTTTTAGTCTTCTTAAATTTCTTCTTGTGAAATACACATACAAAAGAGTATATGAAGTATGTATTTTTTAAAATTATGATAATAAAACAAAGACCCATATTTCTCAATCCAGTTCAAAAAAGTTCCCCTGTGCTCCTCCTAATCATATCTCTTTGTCTTCTACCTGCCTCCACTGAGAGGCAACCAATATCTTGAATTTGATTTTACTAATTCCCTCACTCCTGTCTATACAACAGGTTTAATAATCCTAAAATTATATATTGTTTGGATTTGTGTGTTTATATGGATGGAGTAATACTGTATGTTTCCACCTGCAACTTTCCTTTTTCATTGATACTGTTATTAACAGTATTCAATGTTGACGTATAAAATGTATTAATTCGCCTTCACTGCTTTATGCTTCATATTACACAACTTTCTTATACATTCTACTGTTCATAGCTTTTGCGTTATTTCCCATTTTTTCTCTAACATGAGCAATGCTGTTAAGAACAATCTAATATACATCTGCTAGTGCACATACACAAAAGTTGGAGAGTAAAATTATTTACTTTTTTTCTAAATGTTTTAATGCTTTGATATGACCTATCTGAAATTTATTTTTGAGAATGATGTGAAGTAAGGATTCATTCCTTTCCCCTTGTAGATGACCAGTTATTCCAGTTCAAGCGATTCTCCAGCCTCAGCTTCCCAGGTAGCTGGCATTACAGGCACTCACCACCACACCCAGCTAATTTTTTGTATTTTTGGAGAGATGGGGTTCCGCCATGTTGGCCAGGCTGTTCTTGAACTCCTGATCTCAGGTGATCTGCCCACCTCGGCCTCCCAAAGTGCTGAAATTATGGGTGTGAGCCACTGCGCCCATCCTCCAGCATCATTTTTTTAAAGTCTATTATTTCTCCACTGGTTTGCAAGACAAACTTTTTGTATATCTGATTTCTACTTAAGTGTGGATTAGTTTCTGGACTTTCTATTTCTAGCCTACTGGTCTATTTGTCTAGCCCTCTCTCATTCTAGCCGGGTCACCAGAATTCTGTGATTTCAATTTGTGCTTTTCTTTAAAAATGGGAAAGAAATGCGAGAGAATGCCTGGAGAAGGAAGAAACATTTCAACTATGTTTAGACAGAGGGGTAGTTTTCTGAGTAGAAGATAGGGATGTGGAGGTAGGGAAGATTGGAAAGTACAGAGAAGCCCAAGAGGCTATATATGAAGGAAAGGCTCAGAAGCATATTCAGAATGGCAGCAACAACAAAAAGCAAGTGGCTGTATTCTAAACTGTGTGGAAAGGAATGAAAAATGAAGATTTTAGCCAGAATGTAAAAGACTATAAGGGTCTGAGCTTTATCCTGTTGGAAGTGTTTGGACGGCCATTTTTTACAATTATGAGTTAACCTTTCAGTTGCTATCTCCAGAAAAATGTTTATGAGAACACACATATGCACACGTGCATGCATCTATCCACAGAAATACACATATTTGCAACCAATTTTAGGGAAATTGCAAACCACCTGAAGCCCAGGTATGGATCTGCGGGCTAGGTTACTGGCCACTCTGAAAGAAAGTGATGGCATATTTCTTCGAAAAAAGCAAATGTGATTAGGTCCATCTTCTCATAATTTTTCAGTAGTTGTCTGTTCTCTTCAGGACAATCCAAATTCCTTAATGTGGTGTTCAAGGCTCTTTGCCTCTCCAATTTCTCATCTTGCCATTCCCCCTTTCCCCTGTCCCTTCTCATACCTCCCCTCTGCTATCCTGCGTCACCACATGTCTAGCCACATTCAGCAGCTGTGTTTCTGCACCTGCTGTGTTCTTTCTTGACTTTGCAATTGCCAAGTCTCCAACTGGAGCTCTTTTCCACTCCACCCTATCCCACCTCCCCTCTTCTCCCTTGTTCAAGTTCCAGGTCATAGATTAAGACTGGTTTACATGTTCCACCTGCATGCTTCTGTAACATTCTGTACATTTATACCTATTGAAACTTGGATATCCAAGTTGTGTGATTATAAGACTGTAGTGCAGTTTCTCTAGTTCCTGTAGTATGGAAAGTGTGCAACACAATGCTTGGCACATTGTACCTTCTCAGTAAATGGTTATTCTTTCATGAATATTCTATGTAGGAGAGTGGCATAATAGCAAGGTAGTCACCATTTTTTGTGTGGCTTTTACATAGGTGCAAGTGATTAAACTACACTTTGAAGCACCTATATTGTCTCAACTCACAACAATGTTGTAAAGAAGGTATTATTATCCTTATTTTGTAGATGAGAAAACTCAGGAGGTAACTTTTACAAGATCATATTGCTAGCAGGTGCCAGGGCTAAAATTCAAAATTAGTTCTGTGTGGGTACAAAGCCATTTTTTTTTTTTGAGATGGAGTCTCACTCTGTTGCCCAGGCTGGAGAGCAGTAGTATGATCCCAGCTCACTGCCATCTCCACCTTCCAGGTTCGGCCTGCTGAGTAGCTGGGAATTACAGGTGCGTGCCACCATACCCAGCTAATTTTTTATATTTTTGGTACAGATAGGGTTTTGTCATGTTGGCCAGGCTGGTCTTGAACTCCTGACCTCAAGTGATCCACCTGTGTTGGCCTCCCAAAGTGTTGGGATTACCATGTCTGGCCACAAAGCCATTTCTATATGAGCACACTATTACCTCTGAATTATCAGATCTGAGCTTTGGAAAGATAATGGTGAGAACTGACAACAGTTGATGGCTTCCTGGGAGGGGAGAATGGATAAGACAAGGGAACCAGTGAGCCCTCACAATGGTTGCAGGTCCCAGGAGAATTACAGAAGACTGAGACTCAATAACCGTCTACTGACAGAGAGGAGCTTAGAGAAAATATGGGTATATGTTACAGCACTTTGTGGTTAGTGAAGTGCCATATAAATGCAAAAATCATAATTTGGATCAGCATTTAACATCTTCATACTCATGCCTGGAAAATTAAAAACATTATAAAAATGGCATAAATGTAGACGACTATATCTCAAACATAGTTTGGTTTCTTACAAAAAATAAAATAAGCTGTATAGTTTTTCACCACAAATAAAAAAGTATTAGTTGTGTGCGAATTTTCAAAAGATAAATCCTTTTCCTGAAAAGCTTTATATTAAATCATAAATATTTGGTGAGAGGGTTATTGATGTCATATGTAGGCGCATGTAGATTTCTCCAGGGAAAAAAATGATTGTCTAATGAGTTAGCATCACTGAATTGCTGGTTTCTTAGAAGTTCTTCATTTGAATACCTTTAAAGATATTTAGTTCATTTGAAAGTTGTTTCAAAGAAATAATTATATCATGCATACTGTAATAAAATGTTTTAAAATTCTTTAGTTTAAAACAAGTGTTAATAGTTATTTTTTGTTAGAAAAGAGCCAACTCAGTAAAAAAGAGAGTAAAAATGGTTTTATATACATACTTGGTGAAATTGTAAGCTTCCAATTGTGACATTCATTTACCTTTCCTTTCCTTTCCTTCCTTTTTTTTCTCCCTCCCTTTATCTCTCCTTTTTCCTTTCCTCCTCCCTTCTCCCCTATCCATTTCCCTTCCCCCTAAACTGCTTGTGTTCAGTGAGCACCTCTTGAACATCTACTCACTGACAGGCACAGAGCCAGGATTCAAAGATAAACAACAAATCCCCTTCCTCATGTATGCAGCCAACTAATGGTTATAAATAAGATTCAATGTAATAAATACTATAGCAGAGATAAGGCTCTGCACAGCACATTTTATTCCCAAAGAAATATCCCTAGACTTTTTTCCTTGATTTAGAGAATTTAAACACATGGATTTGTGTGCTTTAAGAAACTATTCTGTGCTACTGTCCCACACTGACATCTGACCCTCAAATATTCATATACGGGGTAGTGACTTACTCATATTTTTGTTTTTAAGAAACAGCTATGAACAGACAGGCAGGTGGGAGAATAGAAAACCTTCAGATGAAAAATAATGAGTCTTCATTAAGGCACTGTTGGTAGAAGTGAGCAGAGTGACACAGCTAAGAGGAGAAATCATTAACAGTTGGTGCCAGCAGTGCACAGGCAAAGAAGAGAAGATGCTGTAGTCAAACAAGACTTTAGGGTCCCTAGTAGTAGTAATGGTGTTGGGTTGGTAGGGTAGGTATAATGCTGGACAAGTGCTGATAGTATCAAGTAAGATTGGAGCTACAGGAAAAGGAAACAATTATAATTCTTTCTAGTACATTTTAGCAATACTGAATGTGCTGCAGAGAAGATCTCTTTTATTTCTTTCATAAAGCTGGTGACTACAATAAATGCCCAGGCATTTTATCCTAGAAAACAGCAAATATCACTGCTGTTTTTAAAATACAGATCTTTTAAACAACAATTTGTACAAAGAAGTGTTGAATCATTTTTCCCTTTGGAAGAGCAAGGTTATTTTAATGTTTGTCATTGTCTCACAAGGAAGGGATTATATCTGCTTTATTGGAATAACAGCTATTGCTTTGCGTGTACAAGGCATAACCATACCTACTCTATTCAAGAATAATTTGCATTAAAACTTTAAAAATGAAAATGTTATTTAACTTACATATCCTTGGGTACTTTATGTGATGGTAGCAAGCTAATAACACCCAGAATGAAACAGAAAAATGTAAAAGCTGGACACAGGGAGGGGAACATCACACACTGGGGCCTGGAGGGTGGGGGCCTAGGGGAGGAATAGCAGGGGGTGGGGGGATTGAGGAGGGATAGCATTCGGAGAAATACCTAATGTAGATAATGGGGCGATGGATGCAGCAAACCACCACCATGGCATGTGTATACCTATGTAACAAACCTGCACGATCTGCACATGTACCCCAGAACTTAAGGAATAATAAAAAATAAATAAAAGCATAGCTTTAAATGTTCTTAATTTCAACACAGCTTCATTATTTCTAGGTATTTGGGGTAAATTCCTGATATCTCTATTATGCTAAAGACAAGGGATATGTGTGTATGAGCATGCTTGTTCATAGATGTGCCTCTGAAGGCAGGGTCCCTTTGTTGCTTTTTAGTAACTAGTGGTTGGTAAAATTTTTATTAATTGACTTAAGGAAATACTGGCTCTGTCTATAGAGTGATCAATGTGGTACATGAACAACTAGGCTGAATGGCATTAATCTAGGGTTCCATGATAGCGTAAGCTGGTTTGTGTATGTATCTGTATATACGTGTGTATATTTGTTTTTGCCCCTCTATGCCCTGATCAGCTGTGAGGGACAAAAGGCCTAACTTTGCTGACTAGCTCTGCAAGAACATGGCTCATGGTATAACTGGAGGTTTTTCTCCACTGTTAGTGATAATAAGCAGATTATAAACTTTGGAATCAGATAGACCTGGATTTGAATTCTGACTCCACCCATACTTAGCCACATTACTGAGCTAGTCCCATGTTCTTTAACTTTCCATTTCTAATCTAAAAACCCAGTAGATTGTGCTCTAGTCTTATCTTCAGCAATGCACGTCTACCACCAGGTGCACCTCCCTGACTCCCAGGCAAAGCAGGATTGGTTGTCTCTCTACCGTGTTTTCATACACTCTTTCATATATATTTCTGTAACTCACTGTTACAAAATTATAAGTATTTATAATAAATATTTAGTGAGAAGCTAGCTTTGGACTAAATGCTATACTACTTCCCATGGAAACAAAGATTAAATAGACATAGTTCAGTATTCTGGTAGGGGAGGCAGATACACATTAGTGTGTTTCTTATTCACCCTTGTTTCCCTGGAACAGAGTCAGCATTCAATAAATATATATATAGAATGAATAATTGCCATAGGTTTGGCAAGTACAACTTTGGACTCGTATACATGGTAATATGAAGGCACAGAGGAGAGTGGAACAACTGTGCCAGAGAGTGAATGATGAAGGCCGTGGGAGGAAGTGACAGTTGAGATGAATCAAAGTAGCATGCCAGACAGAGGAAGCAGCATGAACCCACAGGCAAGAAAAACTTTTGTGTTTCAGGAATACTTTCTAAGAGAACAGAAGCAGCAAGAGATTGCAGAAATAGGCTAAAGCCAGACTACAGAGGCCTCATTTCACCATTCAGTGCTATGTTGCATGGTTTTCCCCCCCTGAATTTAGACAGGTAACTTCCTTAACTTAGGTTATAGTCTGGTCATATTTATATCTGGAATGCGCTACTGTTGGCTGTGTAAGGAATAAAATGGGGGAAAAAACGCTGGTTTAGGATAACAGTAAGGAGACTATTCCATTAGTTGGCCATGAGATGAAGGTCTGACAAAGTCTCCAGCCACAGAGTGGAGAGGTGAGATAGATTAAAGAAATATTTAGTTAGTAATATCTCGGCTGTTGATTTGATGTGGAAGCTGAACAAATACAAAGAGTAAAAGTTGACTGTCTTGGTAATCGAACTGAATGGATAGTCACCAACTGAAACAGAATACAGGACAAGGGACAGGTGTCAATTGGGAAAATTACACTTATTGTTAATATTCAAGTAAGTCCAGCAAGCATGTACAAGTTTGAAGATTGAGAGACTGGGCTGAGCTGGCATTGGAGATTTGTGAGTCTTCACTATGGCACTGAGAATATGAGAATAGATGAAGGTGATAACCCAGAGAGAACAGAAAGATCAAGGAGTTTTCCCCCTACTCCCCTAAAGTTGGCATTGTAAAAGATACAATGACACTTTATTGCCTGGTCACATAGATTATACAGTTCTTGCCTTTCTTGGCCTCCCAATTCCATTTAACAATGTCATCCCTCCTTTCTGAGAACACTGCACTCTGATATCCCTGACTTCATTCTTCTAAAGAGAGTTCCTCCTGCTGTTGACATCCCCCATGCCCTGACTCTGTGGGCCCTGGCTCTGCCCCATGCCTTTCAAGTGTTAGAGTTCCTCTGTAGGCTGGTGGCAGTGTTCACTGGTGTTGACCATAGCAAATGTCATTCATGTTAATGAGTAAGCACATACTACAAGCGTTTATCAGTCAGCTCTTCATTGTTTGGGGGTCTTGGTTGAAAGCCTATTTAAGGTCACTCACACACAGGAAAGACTCCATTGAGGGCCATGGGAAATTCACCATAAATAATCTCAAAAAAGAGGAAATATCTTTAATTCATCCACTTAAAATTTAAAGAAAACAGAAACTTAACTGTCTGGGCAATAAATGTCACACCCCCACACTCCCACACCCACACCAAAATGAAAAATCAATAGCAAGGTAGTGAGGTTGCATTGTTACCAGAAAAGCAAGAAGCAGTACAATGGTTTTAAAGTAAGAGACAGAATATTGGTGTTTCCTCTAATCTCTGCCTGGTGGAGACTTAACTCACTTAGTGCTGTTTCAGGTTCATTATGGAAGCAACAAATTGCCTCTATGCATAGAAGGGATACATATCTCTAGTATTTTATTAAAAATGTATTTCCATATACACTTTGAAAGAAAAAGTATCTGCAAAATATTGTTTTACTTTCTAACACTGTTAATTTAGAATAGAAGATAACTTCCTTTCTGGAAAGTACAACTATTCATTTCTCATTTTATAGAGGCCAGCTTTTTTGTATTCTTTACTGTATTGCAGCTCATAGCAATTACTGTCATTTGTTGAAAGGTTATGTTTTGCAGACACCATACTCACATTTCATATATATTATGTTATATAACAGTGAAGAAGAATTACCACAAGGTCAGTAGATGATAAAAATAAGACATGAGTTAGATACTCTTTCAAGGTAGAGGCTATATTCTCCACTTTACATAGGAGAGAAACTGAGGCTGATAACCTTCCCCAAACTGGGATCCAAATTTAAGTCTGTCCAACTCTAAGTTTCTAGTGGTTTTCCCTACACAAGACATTTCACTTCAGGCTGCTCTTTGTCTCTGTAGTTAGAGGCTCTTCTGGGATTTTGGAGCTGACCTTTGAAATTAAATAATACCAGCTAGAAGGCAATAAGGGTGAGCTTACATTATTCATATCCTTGGCTTTGTTTCTTTCCCATCATTTCTCAGAATCTGGGGAACTGCTCATTATCTCTGAAGTCTAGTCCAGGGTCTCCTAAACTTTTCCACCACAGTATTTCTAACAACAGAATACAGCAAACATGATTTTTAGTCTTCACGATTCAGATGAATTTTGCATTTGATTCTGTAACCTATTCATAATTCTCTCTTAGAAATCATTTAATTAATTGTCGTTATAGAAAGAAGCAGTACATGTTTGCTACAGTAGATCCTGACTCCTGGCCTTATATAGCTCTGCTAATTTTTGAAAGCAAATGTCCATAAATGAATTTTACATGTGACTAGAGGTCAATTCTATGCAAGATCAGCTTCATAATCTCTATGAAGTAATCCTACATTTCTGTAACAATTTGAGAATGGCCTGACTTTCTAAGAGTAGCTGGTCAAGAACTGGATCTCAAAGTGGTTCTAAATCAGAGAGGGCATTGTACCAATGTGGAAATTTGGACTCACTTCTAGAATGAAATCAGCCTTTTAGAGTTGATGGGGGATTAATTCTAAAGGGTATAACAAACCGTCAAGTCACAAACTAAAAATTCATCTGGAAATGAATATTATTAAAACATGTAATAACCAAGTAACAACTATTAAAAGAAGTAGTGAAAAAAATAGCATAAATCGACACATCTTATGAAGTTACATTTTTACTTCATTTAATTCATTCAAATGATGTTTTATAATATGCTTGTGCTCTGGTCATATATTTTTATTACTGTGGCTTTCATAAGACACATCGATAAATCATTTTCAAAAGGAAGTACTATTTTATTGTCAGATTTGGTCAGCTCTACCAAAGGCCTAATCCTTTGTTTTTCTCTTTTAGCTCAATTCTCTTTTTCTCTTCAAAATTTTTAAATAAAAATATCTCAGTTCTTTTTCCTCTTCTTCACATCCCACAATCTCTCTTCCAGAGGTGGTTGCTTTCAACTCTTTTAGCTATTACTTGTTGTATTTTCTTCCACATTTCTAAAGACACGGATGTATTTCTTTGTCTCCTTCTATCAATTGTAGAGATTGTGTATTTATTTCATATTATGATATCTGAAAAATCATATTATCTGTCACCACAAAAGCCACCATCAGTCTTTTTCCTCATCTTCCCAGCATACTTACATCCAAATCTCAGGTTAAATCAGTAGTAAATGCTGACATTAATAATGTGGATTTGTACCCTGTGTTTGTTTTACTCATAAAAGTTTTTAAAACATAAATGTATATGTATATTTAAGGTATGTAATATGATGTTACAGAATACACATAGATAGTAAAAAGGCTACTATAGTGAAGTAAATTAACGCATAAATCACCTCACTTATCTTCTCCTTGTTTCCGTGGCAAGAGTAGCTAAAATCTCATTTAGCATGAATTTTATATACAGTACAGTTTTATTACCTATAGTTCTCATGCTGTAAATTAGATTTCTAGATTTGTTCATCCTATGTATATGCTACTTATAAAAGTTTTTTGTTTGTGAAGTGGCCTCATTTTTTAGCTTTTCTATACATTTATCCTTAATTTTCTCCAAATGCTCAAAAAGCTCTGTCAAATGCCAAGCAATTATATTTCTAAACCTAAAGCACATCAGATAATGGCTAGGTCCACATTTTACTCTAGAGCAATTCACTCCTGTGCCCTTTAGAGCCGGCTCCAGCATGGGAAGACTGCTCTCTCAATGTGATGCACACCTGGCTTTTGTAAGATATTCCTTTACTGCTTTCTTGAACTGGGCTCTGTTCCCTGGATTCTATGCCTCCCTTCTTTTGGCTTACACAGATACACTGTAGAAGAAACCCAAGAGTCACACGTGACTCACTTGCCCTTTCCCCCAGCATCAAGATGGCCAGTTCAGTAAAGTTTGCCTTCTAAAAACCTCTCCAAACTCTGTCCTTCAAATCTATCTTCAGGGTCACCGCCCTGGGCCAGGCCACTTTTTTTTAAGAGATCAGGTGTTGAACTGGGTGTGGTGGCTCATGCCTGTAATCTCAGCACTTTGGGAGACTGAGGCGGGTGGATCACGAGGTCAGGAGTTTGAGAGCAGCCTGACAAACATGAAACCCTGTCTCTACTAAAAATACAAAAATTAGCCAGGCATGGTGGCATGCACCTGTAATCCCAGCTACTTGGGAGGCTGAGGCAGGAAAATCACTTAAAACCTGGGAGGCGGAGGTTGCAGTGAGCTGAGATGGGGCCAGTGCACTCCATGCTTCAGCCTGGGTGACAGAGTGAAGCTCTGCCTCAAAAAAAAGAAAAAGTAAAAGAGATCGGGTGTCACTCTGTCTCTCAGGCTGAAGTATAGTGGTGTGATCATAGCTTACTGCAGCCTTGAACTCTTGGGCTCAGGTGATCCTCCTGCCTCAGACTCCCCAATAGCAGGGATAACAAGTGCAAGTCACCATGTCCAGCTCTATTTTCTAGTTGTATAACCTTTAGTACATTCTTTAAACTCGTGCTTTAGGGTCCTTAAATTTAGTAAGGATAACAAAACCTATTGGGCAGGTTGTTCTGAGGACAGAAAAGCTATTGCATATGAAATGCTTAGCACAGAGCAGACGATCAATTAACATTTGTTGCAATTCCTGCCTTCTTAGCTGTTCATTTGTGTTTTCAGTTTATTTTGCTCCAGGCATATAAGCCAATGTAGGAGACTTTAGCAGAACCTGTCTTTGGTATCTGTTTCTCAACTACCCACCACTTTAAGAAGAAACTTTATAAAATACAGATAATTTATACATTTAAGGCCCTCAATTCCTTTTATAAATGATATTCCTCTTTACAGTAATCCCAAATTTCATGTACCCCACTCTCTCACCCTCTCGGCACGTTGTAAAATTGCCACTTTCCATCCTTTCATCTCACTGATTCCCACATTTCTTTCACACATTGGAACCTCTATATTTTGAACCAAACTTCAGCATCCATCATGTCCCTCAAGTCCTCCCAACCATCATCATCTGCACCCATATTTTCTTCTTTCTCTTTCATTACAATGAATGAAGTATGTCTATTTCTCCCCTTCACACATTCCAAAGAACTCGTATCCTTTTGCCTTCAGGTCTTTGCTCCTATAATTATTCCATCAATTTCCTGCCTCCAGTTTCTCCCCCTTTCTTCTTATTTAATTCTGGTCGTGTACAAATGTGCCTTCATGTCACTGATCTTAAAACAAAACAAAATGTATTTCGACTTCATGCACTTCTCTAGCTGATCCCATTTTTCTGCTTTCCCTAACAACAAAACATTTTCAATAGAGGTGTTTATATTCACCATTGTCTCTTATATCAACTTCAAATATGTTTTTACTATAGTACTCTTATTAAGGTCACCGATGACTTCCATACTACCAAATACAATGGTCTCTCTTTTATCCTCTTAGCCAATCTCTCAGTTTATACTATCTTTTCTAAAAACACTTTCTGTGCTCTTCTTGGCATTCATGACAACATAAGTTTTCCTATAACCTAAAAAACCCTTTCTTTCCTTGTTTCTTTTCCTCTTCTATCAATGCAACTCTTTCTAAATTTCCTTTCTGGTCCTAATCTATCTCTCAAATCCATTTCATTATCAAATTTTGTTAACTTTGCCTACAAAACTTAGTCTGAAATTCTTCTCCTTTTCTTCACTATCATCAGTCTAGTTGAAGCCATCAGCCTCTCACCTGAACAACTGCAATAGCCTCTAATCTCTTTGTCTCTGCTCCTGACTTGCCACAATGTATTTCCATTGCAATCAGAGAGGTATTTTAAAAATAGAAGTAATTTCATATCATTGTTTCTCTCAGAATTCCTCGTGTCACTTAGAATAAAATCTTAAGACCATTCCTAGCTTATCTGAACTTGTCTGATTTAGCCCCACTCTTTCTCCTGCAACCTGTCCCACCTACCTCTCCTGTGGCAACTTGGACCACTCTTTCCTTCATTCTTTACACACCCTCATCTTCCTGTTCTGTAACTATGTCACACTCCTTCTTACTTTAGGGTGTCCCCTTTGCCTAAAATGTTCTTTCTCTGATGTTGCATGGTTAACCCCTCCCTGTCATTCAGAACTCAACACAAAAGACCATTTTTTAGGCAATTACTTCACTTTCCACCTCAAATAGCCTCCCAACAGTTCTCCTGCTTTATTTCCTTTTTCTTTCTTTTTTTCTTTTTATTAAAAAATTTTTTTTTTGAGTTGGAGTTTGGCTCTCATTGCCCAGGCTGGAGTGCAGTGGCCTGATCTCAGCTCACTGCAACTTCCACCTCCCAGGTTCAAGCAATTCTCCTGCCTCAGCCTCCCAAGTGGCTGGGGTTACAGGCGCCTGCCATCATGCCGAGCTAATTTTTTTGTATTTTCAGTAAAGAGGAGGTTTCATCATGTTGGCCAGGCTGGTCTCGAACTCCTGACCTCAGGTGATCTACCAACCTCACCCTCCCAAAGTGCTGGGATTACAGGTGGGAGCCACTGTGCCTGTCCCCCTGCTTTATTTTCATAATGGCATTTGCTATCACCTAACACTTTCATTTTAAATTGTTTGTTGATTTACATGCTCCTTTAACAGCAAGGTAGATTTTGTGAGAATAGAGACTTGTTGATCTTGTTTAATAATATATCTCTGGCACCCAGAACAATGCCTGCACATAACTGGTAATCAAGAAATGTTTGCTGAATGAACAAAAAAATCAATTGATAAATTTTCCTGAAATTTTGAGTTTTTTATATTATTTCTCAAAAACTGGCAGTAAAAGTCAGAAAATTTGTTGTTGAATCAGATTTTAATGAGTTTTGATATTTGGGTAAAGGTTGGAAATAAATGATGGCATGAGTAAGTCATCTTACTCATTATAAAATTGTAAAAGATTATAAAACTGTTCAAAAAATGACCTGGATACTATAGATGTCAGTTTCTCACTGACTCACATAATTAAGAGTTGCTGATACTATAAAATTTTAAATAACAAGACATTTTAAACAAAAAGGAAAATCAGAGTAAGCAAAAATAATTTACTATTTCCTACATTCAAACTATGCTTTTGCTAATTTGTCCTTCATCTTACTCTTCCTTAGAACTTTAGAGAGTTCACCTACATTATTTATTTATTAAAATAAATAACTGTTCATTTAAATGCCAAAATAATTCCAATTAAAAAACAGATTTGAAAAAAAGATGCTAGAAGAGATTAAACAGAGCCAATTTTTCTATTATTTATGTATCACATATGCATATATGTGAGATAGTTTTATTCTGGATGTAGTTTTATATATTCAGAAAAATTGTATATATTTGGTGCTGGGGGAAAAATCATGCAACCTTGTTAGTTATAGGTTCTCATATTTCTGGAAACATTAATCAAAGAGTGGATATATGACTTATGTCAGGTGAATCTAAGTTTTCTACTGGAGGACAGAATCATGCACAAAGTCATTGTTGAGAAAGTGAGAAATTTTAAAAGGTCATTTTTTAAAACCTTTATTCAAACCCAAGATCTAAGGACAGCCCACCATAGATATAAGCCAAGGTTACAGGACATTCCCTGTTTATGAAAGACAAACCCTTAAGGGAGTTATTGTTAACATGAAATTTTAAAATGGGACAGCTTTATTAAACAAGTGGCAATGTTTTGTTCAACATTTGCAAGTTTAGACTATGTTAAGTCTAGAACAACACATTTCATATTTCTCAATCATGACAATTGTTTAGGCAGCAATTATAGTGATACAAGCAGTCTTTTCATTTCAAAAGATTCCTATTTAAGTAGAAGGAAAAAATAAAATAATCAATGATCATTCAAGTTTTGAAAAACCACGATCACAATTATGAAATAGCATTTCAAAATTTGTCACCCTAAGATCTTTCTTCCATGGCTCCTTTGATCACATTAGACCTCTCACAAAATAAATAAGTGTCCTTGTTTTCAGATAATTTTACTTAAAGTTTTAAGAAAAACATGGCCTTGAACTAATATGTCTTAAGTTACAAATATCAGTGAATGAAAAGAAGCATGAATAAAATTGAAAGCATATAATATGTAGAATATTGGAGGATGCTTTATTTTTGTTTATTTTGTCAGACACCTATTCCCCTTATTTCATTAGAACCTTGATCTCCCTTTTCATGACATCCCTCATTGTACATTGTTGAGGCAGCAGGAATTTGAATCTTGAACTGTCACGGTTACATGGGGGTCTTTGCAAATTGCCATCTTCAGAAGATCAGCATTGTGTGGCCCAGACCATCGCTGTGCTGTGAATTCTGAGCAGCAGTTTAGAACTCTCTTGGTTCCTGTCCTTTTTCCATGTAAAGTTCTTTAGGCTCCTATTAATTATATGAGCCTGGCTATATTTCCAATAAATGTTCATCTTTACCTAAAATGGCCAGTTGGTTTTTCTGGCCTACAATAAATAAAACTAACTGACACAACTATAAATCCATATTAAATAGTAATCTGTAGCCACTGGTTAAGCAACTAAAAGAGGTTCTGTTTTTTCAGTGTTATATTTGTCTTTGTTTTAAATATGCGAAGCAGCTTCATTAAACAACTCTTGTATCTTACTACAATAAGCCATTTCTCTTAACTCAACAGTTATACAGATTAAATATCCATTATACTTGGAACCAGAAGTGTTTTGGATTTCATTTTTTCTTCTTGGAATAGTTGCATATACATAATGAGATATATTGGGGATGGGATGTAAGTCTAAACATGAAATTCATTTATGTTTCATATATATTTATACAAATAACCTGAAGGTAATTTTATGCAACATTTAAAACATAATTTTTTTGTGCATGAAACCAA
>NW_016107318.1:12207505-12209668 GCF_001604975.1 Cebus imitator
TAGAGACGGGGTTTCACCATGTTGACCAGGATGGTCTCGATCTCTTGACCTCGTGATCCACCCGCCTCGGCCTCCCACAGTGCTGGGATTACAGGCTTGAGCCACCGCGCCCAGCCGAAACCAAGTTTTGACTGTGACTTATCATATGAGATCAAGTGTGAAAATTTCTAATTGTGGTATTATGTTTGTGCTCAAAAAGTTTCAGATTTTGGAGCATTTCAGATTTCAGATTTTCAGGTTAGGGATGCTTTAGATTACTTTGTTGTTTTTAAAGTACTTTCACATACTTTATACTATTTGATCATCACCACAATTGTAGCAGATGGGCAAGAACAAACCCAGATGAGCAACTACTGCAGATGAAGATGCTAAGGCTCAAAGGGGTTAAACAATATGTCTGAATCACAAAAATTATCCCAACACCCAGGATCAGCATCAAAAATTTAAAAACTGCTACATGAGTTTTATTTTCTGTGTTTTATGCATATGCAGGTAAGCTCTAACTTTCTCCTTCCTTCCTCACCTATGGCTACTATCAAAGCTCTTATTCCTTGTAAAACAATAGCATATCAGAGGGAGATATTTACGCTGATGGTTTACGTCAATGATAAACTAGGGAGTTTCTTAATACTAGTTTACACAACCAAGTTGTATGAGGTATCACTTAGAGACACAATAAGGCCTCAAATTTTGACCAGGCTGAATAAGTGGTGGGTGTTACTATTTCGTATAAAATATTTTGTATAAGATAATGGGGAAAGGCTTCTCCAGTGATGTTTGAGCAGAGACCTGGAGGAAATAAAGGAGTGAGATATGGAGCAGAGCAACCCTGGCAGTAAGGGTAAGGCAGAAAGAGTAAGGGTAAAATCTCTGAGGATAAAGCCTGCTTGGCATATGTTAATGACTGGCACATGGGCTCTGACAATTGCGTTGGAGCAGTTTGTTGGAGCCCATGTGCCAGTCATTAACATGGAGCTCTATTTAAGCTGCTGGCTGCTGCCATGACTCAGATGCATTTTTGTTGTTCATTTATTTTCTAAAGAGATGGGGAGGATTTCTGCTATTTCCTGGGCCAGTGACTGAAGCCAGCCCATTACAAAATTTTCACCAGTCTAAAACATACCTTTGTGATAAATCCCTGACTGCTTTATACTGAGTGATCAATGTTTCAGCTACACAATGAGTGGTCGACATGGAGTAGTGAACACATACAGCTGTCTTCCTGCAGCCCTCGCCTGGACCTGGCTTCCTAATGTCTGTTTTTTTTGTTTTTCCTCCACCTAGGGCAAGCAGCTGTAGATACGTGGAGGCGTTTTTTTTTTTTTTTTTTTTTTTTTTTTTTTTTTCTGGCATCTCTCAGCTTACTGACAATATTCTATATTGAGTGTAATATTGTTAAAAATTTACCTTAATTTTTACTATATATTTTTCTGAAGTTGAATTTCAATCAGCAATTAATTAAAACAAAATATTGGATTGGCCAGGTGCAGTGGCTCACGTCTGTAATCCCGGCGCTTTGGGAGGATCACTTGAGGCTAGGAGTTTGAGACCAGCGTGGGCAATATACTAACAAAGAGCATAATACCACCTCTCTATAAAAAAATTATCTATGCCTGGTAGTACCCACTTGTCGCCTCAGATACTCAGGAGGCTTAGTGGGGAAGATCACTTGAGCCCAGGAGTTTGAGGATGCAGTAAGCATGCCACTGCATGCAAGACTGGGCAACAGAGTAGGACTCTGTCTCTAAATAAATAAATAAATAAGACAAAACTCTAAATACTGGAGGAATCTGGGTATTAGAGTTCAACTTTATGTATACTAAAGACAGTAAAGCACCAAACTGATGGATTTGTATTAAGAAAATAGTTACACATGGCCAGGTGCGGTGGCTCACGCCTGTAATCCCGGCAATTTGGGAAGCTGAGGTGGGTGGATCTCCTGAGGTCAGGAGTTGGAGACCAGCCTGGCCAACATAGTGAAACCCTTCTCCACTGAAAATACAAAAAGTTAGCTGGGCGTGATGGTGGGCACCTGTAATCCTAGCTACTTGGCTGGCTGAGGCAGGAGAATTGCTTGAACCTGGGAGATGGCAGTTGCAGTGAGCCGAGATGGCACCACTGCATTCCAGCCGGGGCAACAAGAACAAAACTCCATCTCAAAAA
>NW_016107318.1:12209728-12218973 GCF_001604975.1 Cebus imitator
AAAAGAAGAGAGAAAGAGAGAGAGAGAAAGAAAGAAAGAGAAAGAAAGGAAGAAAGGAAAATAGCTACACATATGTATTACAGAAAAATAACATTTTAAATGACATACAGTATATTTATACAAAGGAATGTCATTTGTCAATAAGAAGGAATGAAGTACTGACACATGCTATGGCATGGATGAATCCTGAAAACATTATGCTCAGTGAAAAGAGCATAATGTTTCAAAAGGACCTATGCTATATAATTCTGTTTATATGAAATTTCTGAAATAGGCAAATTGATGGAGAAATAAGTTGCCAGGGTCGAGGAGAAGCAGGGAACATGGAGTGACTGCTAATAGATATGGGAGGTTTTTGAAGGGTGATGAAAATGTTCTAGAATTAGACAGTGGTGATGGCTGTGTGATTCTGTGAAAATAACAACTGAATTTGTAAAAATGAATTTGATGGTATGTAAATTACATCTTGACAAAACTTTTAAGAAAAAAGACAGTGCAAGTTTACTGCCAATTTTTTCCTTTAGAAGGATGCCATTTGTTCTGTGCTTATGATTTGGGTGTGAAAGCATTTACAATTAAATCATAAAAGTCATATATGAATGTTTTAAAAATGTTTACTTAGCAGAAGAAAGAAAATGTCAGTTCCCACGGTTTGCTGGAGATCAACTGATCTGCGTCATGTCGAGGTAAAAGCAGCATCAAATGAAGACACCATCAATGTGCCTCCAGGAAATGAGTAAGTTTTAAGAATACATAGCTTGGTTTTCCTGCTAATTAGTTTAAAATACCTGTGTAACTTTTCTACCTCTCACTAATGTATCCACTCTGAGTGTTTTATGGCACTCTGATAGGAAGCAAGAACTTCACCCTTCAGACACAAAACAGTTAATGTGTGATCTCTATAAGAGAAATGCTCAAGACCTTAAATCTCCAATATCTTAGAGGATTGGAAATATCTAGAATTAGTTTTGAAAGTGCTACACAGTAAATTGTTCTCTTTTTCTTCTGTTCATTAGAGAAAATAGGTTTTATAAGGTATAGAAACCTAGATCAAAATCAGTTGAGATGTTATATTCCTCTTACCCATGGGGAGATTTTTTGGCTTCATGAGCATAATAAAATTTCCCAATTTTGCTTCTGTATGCAAAGTTGTCATGACTGCTAGGGGAAACACAAACAGCTTCTAGGCAAATTCCAGCAGTGAGTTTATACTATCACTTTTTAAAGTTTAATATATTTTTCTCTGCAATTGTCTTATTCCTTTCTAAGGACTTTTTATTGTTGTCTGCTGATTTTAACTCTTACTTTTTGGGAGGATGACTCTCAAATACCCATCTGCAACTATGACTCCTCTCCTGAGTTTGATCACATTTTGTTTATTGCTTTTTTTGGGGGTACTTTTACTTGGATAAATATTTTTATTTGATAAAGCAATACCTAAAACCAAGCTAACAAATGCAATGTGTGCAGAAGAAAGTAACTATAATGGTTAGGAGTCTAGATCACATGTCCTTGAAAAATAGTTAAGAAAAGTTGGAAACTTGTCATGTCCTTTGCAGGGACATGGATAAAACTGGAAACCATAATTCTCAGCAAACTGACAGAATAACAGAAAACCAAACATCTCATGTTCTCACTCTTAAGTGGGTGTTGAACAATGAGAACACATGGACAGGGAGGGGAATATCACACACCAGGGCCTGTTGGGGGGTGGGGAGGTAGGGGAGGCATAGCAGGGGGTTGGGGGATAGAGGAGGGATAGCATTAGAAGAAATACCTAATGTAGATGACGGGGTGATGGATGCAGCAAACCACCATGGCATATGTATGCCTATGTAACAAACCTGCATGGTCTGCGCATGTACCCCAGAACTTAAAGTATAATAATATTAAAAAAAGGAGAACCCTTAAGCAAAGTACATGAATTTTTTAAAATATTTGAAGGATCAAGGCAGTGATGATGAAAGCATAGTTTCTTGTTTAGTGAGGGCATACCTTAAAAATCTTTATATCACCCTGAGCTCCAAGACAAGTGTTGAATTGATAGATAGATGGATGGAAATAGGGAAACATCATTAACATATTACAGAGTTTACTAAAAATTAGAACTTTCCAGATATATAATGGTCTGTCCCCTAAATTGGTGATTTTTTTCCATTACTAAAAATGTCCACGAAGAGCTTGGGTGACCATTGCAAGAGAAATAACAAATATATGGTTCTGCATTGGGTAGAAAGTTGAACTACTTGTTAGGATGGGCTTGTGAAGAGCAGTGGTCCCCACCAGCACTCATGGCACACAAAGCAAAATTTCTGTTCAGTTATTCACTGAGATTCTGACTTGTTTTTATTGCAGCTTAACCTCTCTTTTCCTAATACATAGTCTTTGGTAATAATTTTGGATAGGACTCTAACATGCCATGTGGCCTGAGGAAAGTCAATTAACTTTTTCCTTTGGATTTACTTATTAGTGGGGGCTAAATTAAATAATCTGTAGAGTTGTTTCTAATAAAAATAATGTAATATTGTGATTGTGTGAGTCAAAAAAATTATCTGGGGAAGTAGTGGTATTATCACAAATGTGTTGATGTAATCGTGTAGGGTCAGAACCCTATCACGTTTTATGGGCCGGGGAATGTTTTCCTAGATGTCTTTGAAGATTTCAGATAAAGAGAAAGTTATGCCACAATATTTTATGTTGAATAGTCAACACCTAGAACTATCCTGAGATGTTACAAAATCTTACTTTTGTTTGATTCAGAGTAAATTAACGTGGAAATCTTATTTCAGCTGTGATAGAATAATAAACACCAATTATTGAATATTTTTCTATTACAGATATTCCACAAACATCATCTCACCCAGTACTCTATCAATCAATCAATCAATCAATCATCTATCCATTCAGCCACCCACCTACCCACAGAAGATGGTGCTGTTACTTCCCCAGTTTTACTAATGAAGGAACAGATTTCCAGGAAAAATACTTTTCTAACCAACTACCAATGCTAGGATATAATTCCAGATTTGAATGGGTCAAAAGCTCTGGTTCTTGATCTCTAAAATATTTTTGGAGTAGATTGTAAGCTTTTAAGCAGAGAAAATGTTGAAAGTATGGTGCTTAAAATTCAGCCCCATTTCTTTTACATGTGGTTAAATTGATTTCATTTACCAAATTCACTCTCCACATCTTTCAATTTTAGTTATATGCTGGCTTTTCTAAAATTATTTATAATCCCTGTTTTAAAGTTCTTCAGTTTCAAGAATTTTCTTTGCAGTTTTTCTATTTATTGCTTTTTTCAAATTTGCCATCCCACACTACTTCATATATAATATATACCTGTTATGGTCTACTACTCTGTCTATAATTTTAAGTTCCTAATTCAAAATAACAAGCAAAAGAGTACTAAATTATAAGCTGTGTAGCTATCACTGTGTGAAAGGCATGTCATTTTGTATTTTTACCTTTCACTAGAGAAAATTAAGACACAGAGATTGAACTATTCCTAATCAAAATACTTCCTGTTCTTTCATATCTATTCTTGTATCTTTTCTGACACACTATTGGCATATCTTCCCTAATGCCTTTTACCTTGACTTTTTGTTCTCTACTCGTTGTATTATATAACATCTTATAGAAGAGATTCATCACCAATTATAATATTCTCTATGTTCAATATCAGAAAGCAAAGAACACATATATAAAAGATAATTCTTACTATAATATAATATTGAGAATAAAAATGGCTATCTTATTACTCAACAAATCTCAATAACAACTCAAAGAAAACCATAAAATAAAATGGCAGACAAAAATACTTTATTTAATCCAACTCTAAAGATTTAATTCCTTAAAGAGCTCAATGCTCAGCCTATAGGCCACTAACAACTTTATACACAGTTTTTTATTTTGAGCCATTTTTTTTCCTCCTGAAATAATTGCTTTATAGCAGTTTGTTTGTAGTGCACATTGTGGTGATCCGTGCAACAGCTGTTTCACCTTCCACCCCTTCCCCTCGTACTGCTGCCAGCAGTCACAACTCTACAGAGGTGGCTTGCTATTATTTAGCCCATTTACAGTAATTCCACTTTTCTTATACTAGCTTATTCTGTACTCAAACGGCAAAGGAATTTCATCAGCAGTAAACATGTGACACAATTAATGCCAATGAGATCTGCAGACAAATTAGTTGAAGAATTCTAGGGGAGACATTTTTTGTCCTTCTCAGAAAGAGTTTTAAGGAATCAGATATTTCTGTTTTGGGCTGCTGTTGAGGTGAACTCCAGAATTCCTGCAGCCATTCTGCCACCAAGAGAAAAGTCAGCCTCGGAATAAATGTGTTGCTGCCAAGGTGAATAGAAACACATCAGTTCTGATTACTTTTCTGAGATGGACCTTTCACTTATGAGAGCCAATCAAACCTGTTCCTTTGTAAAGTCAGTTTGTATTGGGTTTTCTGTTACTTGAAACACATATAATGAACTCTGATACATTATTCATTTCATTTTCCTATCTTGTATTTTTCCCAATAATGCACAAATACATCTATGTACTATTTGGATCATACCTCAATATCAGATCATTTAGATCATATTTCAATATATCATATACATTAGGGGAAGCTAGCTTACATGGCTGTTTTATGAAAGTAAATAAATGCAACCTTGAAACTCATAGAAACCCTAAAAGATTATGTAAAACTTTTCTGAAAGATATATGGCAGGTTAATGATAAAGGATAATAAATTCTCCTTAACTATAATACACTGGTAAAATATATTAAGTCTTTGGTATACTTATATTATTTTTAATTAATGATAGTCAATTATTTTAACTAACCACACAGAGAAAATATCTTAAGATTTCTCTTCCAAGCCTACTTAGGATCCTAGTGAGTTCCTTGATGTATAAGACTTTTCAATGGAATTATCTTATCAATGCATTAAGCCAAACAATACTATGTGACTTTCAAAACCTTTCATAATCTGAGTGCTCCGCACTCTCCCTACATATTACCTGCACTCATGTACATGCACCTTCTGTTCTAGACTCTTCACAACTCTGCTCCCTTCAACTCTAGATGCATCTTGAAGTTTGCATCTGTGCTTTTTGGTCAACTTCTTCCATTTCTTCTCCAAAAATGGGGTTCTCTTCTATACATAAGCTCTACAATGGTGCTTCGCTCTTTGGCTCTGATTCTACATCACTGAGCACTTGCCTCGAATGCTTCAGTTTTTCTCCATAATTAGATTGTCAGATCCAGAAGGGCAGAGATTGAGATTTGTTTCTCATATAACTGCCCCCTAAAGCTTCAAGTACTATATAGTAGAGTGGATATTAAATAAATACTTGCTTGATAAGTTAACCATGTTTGTACTACTTATCATACAAAATTTGTTGTATAGAAATAGGAAAAGATTTAAAATGACTAGATTGGCCTTGGGTTGCCAGATTTAGCAAATAAAAATACAAGATGACAAGTTAAACTTGAATATCATGTAAATAAACCCCCCTCCCCCCCTTTTTTTTTTTTTAGCATAGATGTATCCCATGCAACATTTGGGATATAGTTTTATAAAAATGTCATTTGTTTTTGAATTTAAAAGTAAAATATAACTGGGTGTTCTCTATTTGTCTCTGGCAATCCTAGATTGGCCTGACCTAGAACCACCCCCCTCACCACCCCATCCTTATTTTTCTAAATTAGAATGGATTACCACATTTCTGACTTATTCAACCTTACATGCTTTTGCTAATCAAGCCCTATGGCATATGAAGTTCTCTGCATTGTTCCATCAATCAGGGACAACAGAGACTCAGTATCCTTATGTAAAATTCACCATGCCTGCCCATGTACAGGGAAGCAGAGATAAATGCAGTGCCAACAGCACCCTCAAGCAGTTCCTCATCTGGCAGAACAGACAGCCCATTTCAGTCCAGGTTCCACTTGATGTGCAATCCTAGTGTGAATCCATGTTGTCAATAATTTTTTATAGGCCTGACATACCCCTAAAAAATACACTATACCTGTGTATAGTGTCATCTATGAAATATCCCAGATGACACCATACACAGGTTGTCAAAAATGAAGTATATTGTTTTTGAAGTACACGTTAAATAGTTCTTAACTTTGAAGTGTTATATAAACAGCATAATTTATAATTCTACAGTTGATCTTAGCCAAAAGGCCAAGTGATAATTTCTAATTCTAAAGAAATATAATTATTCATAATTTGTTTTGATCAGCATGTTGAAATATCAGATTCTGATAATTAACTTCAAGTTTTTACTGTGGAGATTCTTTTTCTGATTACTGGATATTTAATATCATTTTTACTTTTTAGCATAAACAACAGAAATTGAGTGCATGATTTTTTTTTTTTTTTTTTTACTTCTCAGACGTTTAAATCCTTCACAGGTAAATGCCATGATAACTACTTAATCCGTGTTACTTATTTAGGTGACTGTTAGGATCCCTTGGTTTAGATTTTGAACCTCTTTGTTGTGTGGCCTTGGTTTGCTTTAGCTGATCTCTTATTACCCAGTCTTTTTTGCAATAAGGAATAAGGTCACAGGAGACCTATTTTCTTTGCATAGCACAATGCCATAATGGCAGTGTGTGTGTGTGTAGGTGTGCACGTGTATGTGTGTGCACGTGCACAGAGTTTCATAGCTTCAAATTCCTAGTAAACTTTTTACTACTTTCATGCCCCCTACATCCAGTGCTACTTGTAATAAGCAAATATTTTACATTCAGGTACAAAAACATGTTTTTCATGATAGTGTTAATGTGTGTAAAAGCATTTCTTAGTTCAAGGATTTAATATAATGTCACCTTAACACAACACACACATTTTCAGCTCTGGAGTAGTGTCATATTTTTCCTTTCTTTCTAAACATAAACTATTGATTTTAACCCTCTACTCTATATTGTATAGAGGGCATTTTAAATGAAGATAACAAGCATAATCCATCAAATGGTGATTTCCATAGAGTTCAATTTGTTATTAACAGAGGCCTGTGAAATCATAAATGCAGTAATATTAAAAGGCAATGTGAATATTGGAGGAAGTTATATCAGTTTAAATGACTTGTCAGTTACCTAGATAGAAGGCCAGAGTTAACATTATCATTATAACAAAACAAATCCTTTGAAAGTTATGAAATACTCATTTATATTGTATATTTTAGGTTGTCAAAAGTTACCTTGGGTAGTTCTTCAATTTGATTGGCATCTAGATAAAGCTCCTCTAATGTTCGTTCGAAGTTAAAGACCTCCTTTGGCACCTGCTGAAGACTGCAGTGGGAGTAATCTAAAACTGAAATGATTTCTTCTTCACCTCGGAAACATCGGCACGGCACCAGACGGCCGATGATTTTCCGTTTGGTGGTCATCTCCAGGCACTGCACTAGAGAAAAGCAGAAACAAAACAAAACAAAGAAGCTTATCAACTGCTCTTGGAAGGCATTCTTGTGATACTTAAAGCTTAGAAATTTAATTTTGGTATATAGTCTAGGATACTTTAAAGTAGGACACATACATGCATTGTATCATTAAATCCTTAAACAGCCCTGTGAGGTATGTGAAATAGGTTTTATTTCCAGATAGTAAATTCAAAACTGGACTCAAAAAGTGTAAGAGATTCCCCATTATCACACAGATTTGGAATGGAAGAATCGAATTAGAATACAGTCCTATCTCAGTTCAATGCTACTATCATGGTTACCTTCTTACTTGAAACATGGAGCTATTATATGTTTTCTATTTTTACACAAACGAAGTGTAGAACAGAAACTTCCAGAATTTGTTGGAAAAACATTTGTCCCATTTCTGTAAAAATATTCATGTTTCAGCACCAAAGTTTATGACGTATTCTTTGTAGCCCACAAATTTCATCAGTGAATACGTATTTACTGAATAACCACTGTTTTAGGCACTGCTCTAGTGGAGACAGTGATGCACTGAACAAAGCTCCTGTTGAAACTATGGATTATGATTGGATTGGCTATTCACTTCTAAACGGGGATCTATCTTTATGAACCTTGTAATATGGGAGAAAACAACTTGTAATTATGGTAGAAATTCCTGTGACATTCCTGACACATCTTTCTCCTATTCCTCTAGGTTAAACTGACCAAATGCCATTAAATCTTATAAAGACGTGTCATGGCACCTTCAACATTTTATTCACTCTGCTGTTTTTCATGTAATTTTTCTCCTAGACAGTAAGGCTTCCTCAGGACAGTGATTATTTTGTCCATTCTTGTATTTATCTTGGTGCTTAATATATAGTATATATTCACCAACAATTGTAGAATAAACCAATTAAAACATGAATGAATATGTGAATATATTTGGGACTCTCCTTCTAATCACCATCAGCTACTGCTAATTTGCTAAAAAACTTCTTATTTTAATGAAAAGGTCACTATCTCTGTGAATGTCTTCCCAGGAAAGATGAGTAGTGTCTTCCCAGGAAAGATGAATAGCATCTTCCTCTGAGTTCCTAGAGCACTCATCATATTGTTTCCTAATTGTGTGTGCTATTTCCCCAGGTATCAGGCAAGTTCTCTGAGGAGATCTTGTTTCATTTATGCTTAAATTTATAGTATGCAGTACAGTTTACCAACTACAGAATTAAAACTTAAACATGAATTTGAAACTTGCATTTAACTTGCTAATGTATTTTTACTTAGCAACACAAATTTATTCTTATACAGAAATTAGTAACATTTATAAAAAACAATGTAGCATTTTGTTTTTAAAATTGCTCATGTTAAGTGCCATTAGGAGACAATCATTACCTAGCAAATTAATGCAGGAAGAGAAAACCAAATACTGCTTGTTCTCACTAATAAGTGGGATCTAAACATTGAGCAAACATGGACACTGGGGAAGGGAACAATAGACCCTGGGGCCTACTTGAGGGTGGAAGGTGGAAGGGGAGTGAGGATTAAAAAACTACTTATTGGGTACTATGCCCATTATCTGGGTGATGAAATAATCTGTATATCAAAATTCTGCAGGGGGTGGATCCAAGATGGCCGTTTAGGAACAGCTCAGGATTGCAGCTCCCAGTGAAAGCGCAGAGGGTGAGTGGACGCCGTGTTTTTATTGCCCACAGACTAGGAAATTCCCGGGCAGAGGTGCTCCACGGTCACCAGCGCGGCTGTTTCGGCCAGCGCGGCTGTGCCGGCCAGTGCCGCGGCTTTGCCCCATGCGGCTGCTTTGTCGGCGCCCCGGAG
>NW_016107318.1:12230164-12253260 GCF_001604975.1 Cebus imitator
CCTAGCCTTTTCAAAAATATGTATTTCTGGTAACTTGCCAAGTCTATGATTTAAAGTAGATAAATTAAAATATTACCTGCATAAGCAAATGAATGTGGGTGTAAAAGATGACTGTAATTACTTTTATTTGTATAATACTTGCAAAAATTCAAACTAATACATAATCTATCACCTTTTTTAAAATGAGAAATATATATTATTTTCTACATTTTGATGGTAAACTAATTTAGGTTTAGTGAGTCTGTGATGTGCATAGGGTCACAAACAGAATAATTTTTGCCCTAAAGCCATTGATTTTCCTGTTAGCAGGCTCTATATTACCTTAATAGCAGTGTTTATAGATCAGCATATGAAAATTTACAGACATGCATCTACCAGACATTCTAACACACACACCCCCCCCAATGATTTATGTTAAGTAAAAGTTTGTAGGCACAAAACATAATGAGGAAGTGGCAGCAAAGGAAATAATTTGCTTATCCAGTGATCTTTTAATGTCAAAAGGGTTAGCATACCATATGGTAGAATGGAGAAAGTGTTTCAGAAACTAAGTTGAGCATAATACACAAAAAAGCACAAATGTGTTACACATGTAATAGAGAGGAGTACATATCTACATTTTCCCACACCATGGCCACTGCCCAGTAGACATCAGAGACATGTTGCTTTATACCCAGCATTTGGACTTCAATCAGTAACAATCCGGTTTCCTGTATTACCAAGTCTGCATGCAACCAAAAGAGGAATTCTTAGATTCTCAGTTTTTCAAATGGATTAAAAAAGGCAAGAAGAAAAAAAAGTATTCATCTCTTTCTGTTAAGGCCCTTCAAGTAAATTTCTTAAAATCAAAGATAAGGACATCCTTTTCTGGTTTCTCCACAATGTTGCATGGGTTCCCTTGTCTCATGAATAATATTGTTTTCAATTTAAACTGAATACCTAACAGGGATTTTTTCTTTTTCTATAACCACACTGTGCAGTCAATAGCTTCCTTTTCAATACTCTCCAACAGAGTCAAATGCATTTGAATAGCACTGTGTGCTGGCATGGCCTAACCTAGGTGAATAACAGGGAGACTCATCTTGCTACCTTCTTCAAATCCTTCCCTTTTGAAAATTTAAACCAAAGGTAATTTCAACCACTTAAGAATTATGCCTGAAGCAGATAGAAACAATGAGAATATATGTATTAAGAAGATTCAAGTTTCAATACTTATGCCTTATCTAGAATTTTAGGCCAATGCTCATTTATGATATCCATGCCCAATATTTCACACCTGGAAAGAGAAAGGGACAAAGGAAAGTTCAATCCTTCCAAGATTTCTTGTGACAAATATCCTGGCTGTCCTCATTAGTTGGCACAGTCTTGTATTTTTCAAATGACAAATGTATCTGATTTACTCACTGAGAAGCCTTTTTCCTCATTAAGTGTGCCACAGGGATATGGAAATCTGCCAGCCTCATTCCATGTCCTGCTTCAGGAACATCTTTAAAATCATTACCGATCCTCAGGTACATTTCTGAAACCTCTTTATCAAGACAATATATATAGTGATTCTGGTACTCCAAAAGGGGCATCTGAGGCTTATTTGATATTCTAACTGTTGAAATTATCACATTTGAAAACAACTCAGATTTCATGGGTTTGTTTTCATCTTATCACAATATCTGAAAGTCTATAAGCCCTGTACATGATTTGATTTGCTATCAATACAGGGAAACCAGTTTTTCTTCATCAAGATCAATGGACTGTTCTTGGGACAAATCTCCTCTGGTCTTTAGTGTTGATGTATCATGTCAGCAATTAAAACATGAACTCAAGAATAAAAGCATAGTGCCTGTTATCAAGAAGGAGCTTATTAAATATTCGTAAGTTCTACTTAAGATGAGTTAGTTTCTTTAAGAACAGCTGTGTTTCTGTTCTTTCTCTACATGGTCTTCCCAAGAATTTTTATCTCCTGACTTCAAAGAGCTTCTTTCTATGAATGATTCTGACTATAGACCGTCATCCCTGATTTTGCTTCTAACTGCTTAATGAGATGCCAAATTTAAATAAAACTCTGCTTATCAAAAGCAGAGCTTGGACATATTTACTAAGCTCTTACTCCTCCTTACCAGATACTGTGCTTTCCTTCTTAATTTGTTGTTTTGATTAGTTATAGTTTAATTATCTTAATTCTGTACTTTGCAGTCCTCTTTTGCTTTTCCTTTCTTCCTTTTATATTAAATATTTTATCTTTCTTTTCCTTTCTTTACCATTCAATCTAATTCAGACCTTGCCATCTCTTAGTTGTAATGCCAATGAAAATACTGTATAAAAGTACACTATTTCTAGACATTAATAAACATTTATTAATTGTTTACTATATGTTGGATACTGGTTTATATGTTGACAGATACCAATGAGTTAAAAAGCTGTGGTTCTTGTTCTATTGAATTTATTGGATAGTAAGGGAGATGAACATCAAATAAAAAGTTATTTAAATAAATCCATAATTGCAAATTATAATTGCTACAAAAGCAAATATTAGATATTTGCAAATATTTTATCCTTTTTACATATTGACACATACATTTAATATATTAATTAACCTTTTAAAATAAACATCCATTCCCCAGTTTAAAAACTTCACTGTGTACATTTTTAACAACAGTATTACCCAGACCACGTTCCTGGGTTACATCTTCCTCTTAGAAATAAGCCATGTGCATTAGCATATAAAGGACTCATGTAAGTTGCTATGGTTTGACTGTTTGTGTCCTCTTCAAATTTCATGTTAAAACTTAATCACCATGTGGTAGTATCAAGAGGTGGGGACTTCTGAGAAGTTATTATGTCATGAGGACCCTGCCCTCACGAATGGATTAATGCCTTTAAAAAGGGCTAAAGGAAACTAGTTGAGGCTCTTTTGTCCTTCTGTTTCTTTGCCATGTGAAGACACAGCAACAGTTCCACCCTGTGGATGCAGCAGTAAGACATCATCTTGGAAGGGGAGGCCTGGCTCTCACCAGACACTGAGCTTGCTGGCACCTTGATCTTATATTCCTAGCCTCCAGAACTGTAAGAAATCAATTTCTACTGCTTATAAATTACTCAGTATTTTGTTATAGCAGCACAAATGAACTAAGACAGAGGTCTTGTGATAAATAAAAAAACTACATTTATCTTTGTTCAAATCAATGTTTTCTAGATACATTTTAAATTAAAAATTTAATGATACATATAGTTGTACATATTTATGGGGTGCATGCAATATTCTGACACAAGTGTACTATGTATAACAATCAAATCAGTGTAATTGGGATATGTATAACTTCAAATTTCTATCATTTTTTGTTTTAGTAACACTCTAAGTTTTCTAAGTATTTTGAAATATACAATAAATACTTGCTAAATAGGAGTTGCCTGGCTGTGCTACTGAACACTAGAACTTGTCCCTTCACTCTAACTCTATTTTTTTGTCCATTAAGCAACCTTTCTTCATTAGTATTCTGAATTACCCATTTTAGGAAAGGCTGCTCTACAAGATTCTTTAGCTTGACATTCAAGTTCTCCTTCACCTAACTTTTTAGTTATTCTACTTTCTATTTCCATGAATATATGTTTCCTATTCTATGCTCTATCTTATACCACTACCAAAACAGAATGTCATTCATCCATTTTCTTCATCTATGTCAACCCTACCAAACTATGATAAAACTTATATTTTTAAAAATAATGTTGAAAGATTTTTATTTGTAATTATAATTTGTAGATCTTAAAACATCACAGTAGCTGATGTTACAGAAACCTGTGAATTGGAACTTTTTGGTTGATAGAATGTTCTGCTTCACTCTTCAATTTATTTAGGCCATTGTCTTCTAGTCATAGTGTGCATTGTTAAACAAAATTCACAGAATTTGAGTTTGGAGCACTCATTGGAGCTTAAATTTGTCTTTTTTTTTTTTTTTTAAATCTTCTCTAACTGTTCCATACTATAAATAATGCTGCTTTCCTGGTCTGCCTTCTACGCTTCACCATTATTATACTCATCGTAACACTAAAAAAAGCAACCTATGGATTATAGGATCAAGCTAGAAAAAAAATCCTTGAGAGAAGATTTGTACTAAGTCGTGGCATATACAAACTCACTCAAAATCTGTCCTTATCATATCTAGCTACACTATAGTACTTCTGTTTTTCTCTTCCCACAAATTATCTCTTGAATTTTTTCTCAACTGACTTATTTAAATATGCAAATATACATGTAAGGACAGTAGAAAGAAGATTACAACATCAGATTAAAATTAGCCAAAGTTCAGAAACAAGTTCTAATTCAATAATAAACTGTTTGACTTATATTTCTTGAAGAGTTTGGCTTCTAGGAGAGTTGTAAACCTGAGCCAAGAGTAGCATGAAGAAACACATTTCTAAGCATTAGGACACTCTCAAAGATCTAACTTTCATAAGGTAATAACCTAAAGTAATTAGTTTCTGGAAGAATATCTGAAGCATAGACCCAGAATAAAAGACAAAATAAAAAGATACAGAATAAAGAATGGAGCAGAAGTAGTCAGATAGAGTCTATTTTATTGACAGATTCTGAAGTTTGGAAGGACCCTTAGTCTAATCACTTATCTGATCCTTGAATATATTACTCAGATGATGTTCTTATACCTTAATATTGCCTGAAAAAATTTCATACTGTGGTACAAGATTTATGTTCTTAATGATGAATATCAAGACAAGGATCAATGATTTGGCATGGTCTACTGAGAAGCCATAGGTGTGAATAACACTTTTAAATGTGTTTTAATCAAATACCTTATTTAATAAAACTTTGAGTATACTGGTGATCAAAATTTATTTTGGTAAAATTTTTACTTTATGTGATACATTTTACTCCATACCTTCTTCCAGAGATTTGAGTGGGAGCTTTAGAAAGTACTAGCAGGAAATCATTTTTCTATGTAGTTGTCCCATCTCAGAGATTCCTTGCCTTTTGTGGAAAGACACAGTATTAATATGGTGCCTTTCACAACACATAATAAGAGACCCATCTTTTCTGTCTGATATGAACAACATAGAGAAAGCATTTTAAGATGATATTTCATGCTGTTTTATACTCATTCTTCAATCATAACTGTAGATAACTTCTGATATCTTCTAAGTTTATTAGTATTTTAATTAATGCTGATGATGGCTGTACTTGTGCCTTCAGGATACTTAGAACAAATGCTACAATTTCGAGACTCAACTAAATAACCAGGGTTTTATTGTGATAATCTTTTAATAAACTAAGTTGCTTTGGGTATGAATTTAGGCAGCTACTTTATAATTAGAAAGATTTTTAAGAGATTCACGAAACATACAAGCCTGCTTAATGTAACCCTCAGGCTGAAAGAAGAGTTAAAATTTAAAAAATTAATTAAAGAATCCTCTGCAAAGAAGTTAAAGGCATATGTGAATGCATTCACAGATTTAACAATTGTTAAATGAAATGTTCATGAATGCTTGAAATGGAAGGATCAGAAGTTCATTTTAAAACTGAAAGATTTTGTTACTCTTTTGAATTTTTTTATTGTTAGTCTGTGCTATGGGATCAAAGTACAATTTCAAACAACAATTTATAATATCCTGAATATTTAAATGCTTATCCTGATTCATGTTGTAGTAAATGCCACAAATGAAATTTATTCATTTCTTCCTGAAATAAAATTTAATTGTTACTGAATTAAATTATTCAGAAGATGATGAAAGGCAACAAGATTTGAATGAATTAAGAGAATAGAATGAAAAAAGCATGCTCAGATAATGGGGTCCTGCTGGTGGACAGAATTTAATCAAAAGAAACCACAGTGCTACCAGCATAATTATTTCTAAAATTCTACTCTGAATATGTATACAACTCTTCGCTGGCTCTCTGCTCCCTTCACTATCACATACTGCTGAGATGGACATACAAGCCTCCCACACAGACACCTTATGTCCCACGCCTTTGCACATTCATATTTTCCTGTTTCTTCTGAACTGTCTTGCCTGCTCATCTCTCCTGAATTACGTTCCTTATCATTTTCAACTAAACTCCAGGATTAACTTCATAGAAAAATTTCCCTCCAATCTGTTATAGGTTGAATAATGCTTCTCCCAACATTTATTTGTTCAGTCCTAACCCTTAGTACTTCAGAGTGTGATATTTGGAAAGGGGTTGCTGCAGATACAATTAATCAAGATGAAGTTGTACTGGAGTATGTTCCAATGTGACTGATGTCCTTCTAAAAAGAAGGCCTTGTGAAAAGACAGAAGTCCACAGAAGGAAGTTGATGGGAATAGGCAAGGGGAGAAGATGGCCATCTACAAGCCAAGAAGAGAGTCCAAGAACCACACAGCCTTCTTTCACAGCCCTCAAAAGAAGCCAACAGTGATACACCTTGATTTGGGGCATCTAGCCCCCAGAACTCTGAGATAATGATTTCTGTTGTTTAGGCCATCCAGTTTGTGGTATTTGTTATGGCAGCTCTAGAAATTTAACACAACACCTGTCTTCAGCAGCTTCCTTTGTGACATCTATAGAAGCTAGGGCCCAAATCTGGTATAGACTTATTACCATTGTTTTCTTGTCAATCTCTAGAGGTAGTCTGAGCTGTTTATTAGACCACAGACTGTCTTTTATTTGCACTCCTAATAGATGGCAGACATTGTATGGCAGACATACAAAATATTCTCAGTGAAATTCTTTTTTGTACTGATAAATAAATCAATAAAGCAAATATATAAATTTTGTTTGAACTTAGATAAGCCAATTTGTTGAAGAGGATTTAAGACTACAATTTCAGATACAGGTAAAAAAATGTTCAACAAGATTACAAAATTAGATACTCTAAAGAACATATATGATTCCACAGAGAGAACAAAACCAGTAAGGCACCCACTCATTTTCAGAAATAAATATCCAGAAGAAGAAATCACTCCCAGGGTTTTTGAGCAACACACATAGTGATTATAATAAACTACTGCAGCCTAAATTTTGACCCAAAAGATTAAGTAAAGATTTCAAGAATGTCTTGAAAAATTGATATGATGGACATCCTATGAAAACGAATGGGTATATCTCATTCAGATGAAGCAGAATGAGATATAGTTGAAAAGAGAAAGTACTTTATGTTAATATGGATATCATAAATTCATCATGGATCTCAAAGGCTCTAAAGAGCCTTTGAGAGAGGATAAAAATAGAAATTATATTACCCTAGAAAGTACACTATTAGCCACAGATCATGTGAAATATATTTGGGTGATACTTTACTAATAAACATTAGCACACTTGCACAGAGACCAAAAAGTAAGAGTACTGACAGAACTACTTAGATATTTTGGACAAATAATTCTACTTAATCAGAATTTTGCTATTTAAATTTCTATTTTCATCAGAATATAAAAGTTATATATGTTTATTAAGAATTTAGAAATTACAGAAAAGTATAAATAAGAAAATAAAATTAACGACACTACTATAATCTGGAAATAAAGCACTATTAATATAGTAGAGTATTTCTTGCCATTCATTTAAGGTTGTACTTTTGTATTTTACATACATACACAAACATACACACACACCAATACACAAATATATTATTAAGAATATGTTGTTTTGTGTCATACTTTTAAATTTAGCATTATACTGTGAATATTTTTCTCATATAATTAAATAGTCCTTGAAACATTTTTTTGAAGACTGAATACTCTGTTGTCATTTATCTACTAATTTATTTGGTCAATCTTTTTCCTATACTAGGAAATTATATTATCGTTTTTTCAAATTATAATTAATGCCTTAATAAACAATCTAAAATATAAACGTGTGAATTTACTAGGTTGAAAGGATTTGAACACCATACTCTTTCTGATTAATTATTGCAAAATTGCTCAATTATTTTTACAAAGGATATTCCCCAGAGTATTATATATGAATGTCTATTTTCTTGCACCAATGTCAGCAGATGTTAGGTTTATTTTCAATCTTTGTCAGTTTAGTGAAGCAAACTGTAATTTAAAGTGTTTTAAGTTGATATCTTTATTTTTTATGCTTTTGATTTATGCTTATAATATTAGTTTGTTGATATAACTCAATGGACTACAAATAGGAAGCGATTTTTTCACCAGACATTGCCTTTAACCATCATTTTTGGGAATTCCCATCTCACCTCTTGAACAAGAGCAACTGCCAATGCCATAGTTTTGCAATTTTAGTTATAGGAACTGTCTCATATTGATAATTAGGCTAATTCTTAGGTACAGTTCCAGCACAGTGTGTAAATAATCCAGATATTTTTAGAAGTTTACTACTGGCCATGGTTTTGAGCAGGTAGATTCATTATAAGAGAACCATATAAACGATTAAATAAAGGGTACAGAAACATGGCTGAATAGGAACAGATCTGGAGTGCAGTTCCCAGTGAGAACAACACAGAGGGTGAGTGAATACCACATTTCCAAATGAGTTATTACTGCCCACAGATCAGGAGATTCCCAGGCTGAAAAGCATCACGAGTTTCCAGCATGTCTGTTTCAGTTGGCGCAGTAGGTCTCCACACAAAATCTCATGCTAATCTGGGAGGGCTTTTCAACTGGCGCCTGGAATGCCTGGGAGACAGAGCTGCCCATTCGACTGAAAAAAAGAGGGCTGAAACAGGGAGCTAGGTGACCTGGCTCAGCGGGTCCCACACCCACAAAGAACAACAATCTGAAACGCTCTGGATTGAGAGTTTCACAGCAAGGGCAGCTGGACCTGGGATGGTCCAGCTCTGTTGGGAGAAGGGTGTCCACCATTACTGAGGCAGTTCGCCACTACTGAGGCAGTCCGCCATTACAGAGGCAGACTGCCATTACCAATGCAGTTCTAACTATACCTCTATAAACAAAACCACAAGGAAGTTCACACAGCAGCTGGGCAGAGACCATGGCAGCTCATCAATGCCTCTGCTGGCAGACTGTGACTAGGCTACCTCCTTGCTGGGCAGGGCAGCTCTGTAAAAAGGCAGCAGCATATAGGAACTTATAAATAAAGCCCCACCTTCCCAGGACAGAGCATCTGGGGAAAAAGGCAGTTATGAGTTCCGCTGCAGCAGACTTAAATGTACCTTCCCAGCAGCTCTGAACAGAATAACAGAGCTCACAGCTCAGCACTTGAGCTCCTATAAGGGACAGACTGTCTCTTCCAGCAGCTCCCTAACCCCCATCTATCCAAAGACTCGCCTCATAAATGAGAGCTCAGGCTGACATATGGCAGGTATCCTTCTGGCATGAAGATAACAGAAGAAGAAACTGTCAGCAACCCTTACTGTTCTGCAGCCACTGCAGGTGATCTCCAGGCAAGCAGGGTCTGGAGTGGTCCTCCAGCAGTCCTGCAGCAAAGGGGACTGACTGTTAGAAGGAAAACTAAAAACCAGAAAGCAATAGCTTCATCATCAACAAAAGGGGTGTCCACTCAGAGACCCCATCTGAAAGTCACCAATTACAAAGACCACAGGTAGATAAATACACAAAGATGGGAAGAAACCAGAGCAAAAAGAATGAAAACACCAAAAACCAGAATGCTTCTCCTCCCACAAGATATCATAAGTCCTCACCAGCAAAGGAACAAAGCTGAATGGAGAATGAATCTAATGAATTGACAGAAACAGGCTTCAGAAGGTGGGTAAAAACAAACTTCTCTGAGCTAAAAGAACATGTTCTAACCCAATGCAAAGAAACTAAGAACCTTGAAAAAAGGTTTGGTGAAATGCTAAGCAGAATAAACAGCTTAGAAAAGAATATAAATGACCTGATGGAGCTGAAAAACACAACACGAGAATTTCACAAAGCATACACAAGTATCAATAGCTGAATTGACAAAGCAGAAGAAAGGATATCAGAGATTGAAGATCAACTAAATGAAATAAAATGAGAAGGCAAGATTAGAGTAAAAAGGGTGAAAAGAAATGAACAAAGCCCCCAAGAAATATGGGATTATGTGAAAAGACCTAATCTACATTTGATAGGTGTACCTGAATGGGATGGAGAGAATGAATCCAAGCTTGAAAGCACTGTTCAGGATATTATCCAGGAGAACTTCCCCAACCTAGCAAAGCAGGCTAATATTCAAGTCCAGGAAATACAGAGAACACTACAAAGATATACCTCAAGAAGAGCAACCATTGTGGAAAACAGTGTGGCGATTCCTCAAGGACCTAGAAATAGAAATTCCATTTGACCCAGCAATCCCATTACAGGGTATATATCCAAAGGATTATAAATCATTCTATTATGAAGACACATGCACATGTATGTTTACTGCGGCACTGTTTACAATAGCAAAGACCTGGAACCAACCCAAATGCTCATCGATGATAGTTTGGACAAGGTGTATGGCACATATACACCATAGAATGCTATGCAGCCATAAAAAATGATGAGTTTGTGTCCTTTGTAGAGACATGCATGAATCTGGAAATCATCATTCTCAGCATAGTGACACAAGTACAGAAAAATAAACATCACATGTTCTCACTCATAGGCGTGTGTTGAACAATGAGAACACATGGACACAGGGAGGGGAGCATCACATACTGGGGTCTGTTGTGGGGAATAGGGGAGGGACAGCCGGTTTGGGAGGTTAGGGAGGGATAACGGGGAAGAAATGCCAGATATAGGTGACAAGGGGATGGAGGCAGCAAGCCACATTGCCATGTATGTACCTATGCAACAATCCTGCATGTCTTGCACATGTACCCCAGAACCTAAAGTACAATAATATATATAAATATATATATATAAAATAAAGGGTGCATCTTTATATGTTGAAGACTAATGGAATTGACAGGATTTTACTATGTTATCTTTCATTTGTTGTGTGTTTTTAGGGAAGTGTATTTATAATAGCATGATAAATGGGAAAAATTCTTCTTTCGTTTTCCATTAGTGACAATGGAAAACAAAATCTTTTCAAATGGAATTGTCTGTTGGTATGGTAGCACTTCTGTTGAATGGGCTTGAAATTTTGCACTAAGCCTTAGATCAAGAATATTTATGTTTCTTACTGACATAGAATGCCGCAGACCAAATAATTTCTTAGCAATATAAATTCAATGTTTCACATTCTTTCACAAACCCAGTTAGAACTCAATCCACCTCTGGAAATTATAGTAAGATTAACATATGAATACATTCAGGACAAATCCTTTTTCTATTTCACATTTTCTAGATATATGGAGAACAAAACAAGGTACAGAAATGAACACTGATGGAGACAAAATGCACCTGATTTCTTATTAAGGAGCGACAACTATTTTCCTAGACTATCTTTGAAGCAAGAGGCAAATCTAACCTGAAGCAGATAAGTAACATAATTTCATCATTGCCCTGCACCACCCATTAGTTTTTAAGGATAGTAGAAAAACAAATCATTAAATGTGTTTGTATATATTGTACTTGTGTGTGTATATACGTGTCTGCTGCAGTTGAGAGCATATGGTATTAAGCAGGGGAAAAGATGGGCACTTTGAAATGAGTAAATATACTAGATAATTTATAGTAGTCATTTACCTTCTTAAGTTAAGCATTTTATTTATATTTTAAAAATATATTTTCCCCAATCATAGTAAAGAAACATATTTAGTATAATAAATATTTTTTTTCTCCTTGCCTCTAAGTTACCATGAGTATTGATGGGCTGCTTGGTAAAAATTACAGTAGACATAATTGGGTAAAGGATAGAAAATAGTTAAAGGTCATCTTAGCATTTCAAAGAAATTTTCCACTTTTAAAAAGAAGTATAGTAAATGCATACAATCATACAATCTCGATATCAGAGTATCAGACAAAAAGGCTTTTTTTCTTGTTAAAAGTTTACATTTCAAGTAAGTCTCATGAAACTGTTTTCCTCAGTAAGTTTTTCCCTTTATACAGACTCTTATCCACTGTTGTTTTCACTGTCCTTTAAATGTATAACAATGTTTAACATACGCTATCATTATTTTCTTCCACAAAGCTTACCTTAAGGTACTTCCACTTTTCAGCTAATGAATCGACACTTTTCCATCTCCTGCACTAAACCTTGGGAAGCATCATCCACTCTATATTTTCTATCCTTTCCCACTTTCAATGCTACAAATAAGTCAGATTTTAAAATGTGGCTCCTCCTTTTTGTAACAATGCTGGAATGCTGGACCTTGTCTTCTTCTCTTGCTTTGACATGTTAAATCGCTTTCTAATGTGTTTTTTCATGGCCTACCCTATATGGTCAACTTCTTCCTGCCCAACACACATCCATGGTGCCTTTGCATTCTTCCATGCTTTTGGAAATGTTTTTCTCTGCAGGAATAACCTTCACTCTTGGAGAAATCAATCATCCATCTTTAAGACAGTTCAGATGTCACTCCCTCTGCAAATCCTTCCCAACTTCCTCAGGATATAAGTTACTCTCTTCTTTTGCTCTTAGAGCACTTCCTAACATATATTGTGGTAAACTCTCAAGCTGTATCTGAGGATTTATCTTGACTCTAACCTGCTCATTCCTAACACAGACAATTCTAGAATTCTTTGCTTTGAAAATATCCATTCCTAGCCAACTGACAATTCAAATTTATTTTAAAAGTTTTATCAGAAAGAAAAGTCCAAGTCTATTCATGCTTTACCAGACATTCCATATGGGTGATTTCTAACTGAAAACTCATATTTCTCATAAAATGCCTTCTATGGTGACACTTATGTTCTAAATAGCACAGTGGTAGGTTATAATCAACATGACCAGACATCAACTCTGCTTCCTTTAACAATAAAACATCTTGTCATTCTTAGTAAATCTATGGCTCAGAAACGCTTTTCTGTTCTGACTACAAAAAGAATATATAACATTAAAAATTATTTGTCATTTATACATTACAATTATGCTCTATAAAAAGATCATGTTTAATAGAGTTAAAAGCACTAATATAATTATATTTTTAGTTACAAAGATTTAAAATAATGAAGATCTATGGTATATCCCTGTGAAACAATAGTTACTTTATTTTTCTGCTTTAATATCAGAATGGTTGATCATGCTAGTGCAAAATTTAGTAAACGTTATTAAATAAACGTCTCATATCCCAAAGTATTCAAAGCTGGTTGCTGAGATATCTCACAATATCTACACATGAGTGTGTGGATGCACACACACACATACACACACACACACACACACACACACATATACACACATAAATATCTTCTAATGAACATTTAATCTAAACATACTCAACATAAAATGTATGATAAGATTATTTTCCTCATAAAAGTAGTTTGCCACTAAAATGGTTGGTTTGAAAATTTTTTCACTGAATAGTCTATGTTACTTAGTTATATATACCTTGTATAAAGCAGCATGATTATAACTATATTAAGATGTCAGGAAATCCTTATTCTAACCCTAATTCTGATGCAAACCAGTAAGTGTCCTAAACTATTTGATATTTAGTTTTTCATATGTCAATAATTTTTGACTGGGATTGTTCATATTTTTACCAAAAGTAGTACTTGTGATTCCAATTATTTCATGTACTCGCTGTGCTTTATTCAATTTATCACCTTAAGGATTTTAGGCTGTTTTCCTTGAGGTTTTATGTCACATAACTCACATGAAAACACACCTATACACACATAGTTTTTAGATTTCTCTTCTTGCTCTTTTAAAATTATGTTGCAGTCTCCATTCACTGTGTAAATCTCAGTGCCACATTCTGAATAATTTATATGGGCTTACACACATGATGGAAGTTCATTTTGAAATGTCGTGTGGCTTCTAAGTGGGAGAAAGATCTGTTAAGACTTGCATTTGTATCTTGCTGCTCTGTAGAGAATAGTTGGAAGAAGTTTGGGACACTAATCAGGAGGCTCCTGAAGAAGCTGTGTCCAGAAAGGAGGTACAGAAGAAAGGAGTGAACATAGTAAAACATGCAGTAAATAAATGACTAGATTAGAGTTGTAATCAGCAAGACTCATTGACTGGCTAGTTATGGTTGGTAGGTCTTCTTCAGCTTGTTCCTATTCTGAATACTTTTGAAGGATAGCAGGACTTGGTTATTAATTCCTCCCTCTCTTTTTCATCCTGTCTCTGCTCTCTTTCTCTGGCTAATCACTATAAAATGTCTGCTTCTCATCAATGGTTCTCATCTATACTGCATTTGGTGGCCTTGGCCTCTAGCTTCACTTCTGGTCTCTAGTATCTCTCTTTCATCCATGATTCTTTTCTGTTTCCTCTTCTTTTCCTGCTCTTACTACATGTCACCTCTGGATTATAGAGTTGCCAGATTTAGCAAACAAACAAAAACAAGGAAACAAACAACAAAAACCCCAGGATGCCCAGTTATATGTAAATTTCAGATAAACAATGGATAGTATAGGAATGCTCCATGCCATATTTTGAACATATCTGTATTAAAAAAACTATCTGCTTTTCTAAAAAAAAAATTAAGCATAACTTGGCATTGTATATTTTATGTGCCAGGACTAGATTAGGAGCCCCTGGTAAATGCTCCTGCATAGCTCAGTGAATTTAACACTTTCCACATCATGTAGTAAAATTGTTGAAATGACTCTCGTACTCACTAGCCTATAGAATGACATACAAGTTAGTCTATGGTCATTGCAGCTCCTCTAGTCCCTAGTGCATATAATGGATACTTAAAAAATATTCATTATTTATCCGATAAATATTGTATTTATGAATGAATACTTCCATTAGTCTGCTCTGTTTAGGGCACTGACTGTTGTTATGGACTGAGTTATGTTTCCCCCAAATTCATATGTTGAAGCCCTAATTCCCAATGTGACAGTATTTGGAAATAGGGCAGTTAAATCAAGTTTAGCTTAAAGCTGCCTCCTTACATATTTAAGTTCGGCCTAAGGGTTTTTCTGTACACCATGAATTGTAACAAGTGAAGATGTAAACCGAATGTAGCGCACACCTGTGCCAGTTGCTGAGTTTTGGTCAATCACATTTGCCAACTGCTGGAACCCTGTTCGAATATGGCAAATGCAGAGCTGTAATCAATGCAGTTGTTTCTGTACCTCATCTCCGTTTTCCGTAACTCACTTTCCTTTTGCTCTCCATAAATCTTCTTCTACCACTTGGCTGTGCTAGAGTCTCCCTGAATCTGCTGTAATTCTGAGGGCTGCCCAATTTAATTGTTCATTGCTCAATTAAACTTTTAAATTAAATTTAGTTGAAGTTTTTCTTTTACCAGAGCCTGTAGAGAGGTCACAAAGTTGGGGCCCCAATCTGAAAGAGTTGGTGTACTTATTAGCAGAGGAAGAAAGAACACTAGGGATGTGTACACAAAGAGAAAAGGCCCAACGAGGACACAGCAAGAAAGGAGCCATCTGCAAACCATGGAGAGTGGCTCCAGGAGATATTAACCCTGCTAGCACGTTGTTCTTGAACTTTCAGCCTCCAGAACTATGAGAAAATTAATTTTTGTTGTTTAAGCCAGCCAGTTTTTGTTTCATTATGGCAGCCCTGGAAGACTCATCCAGCCATCCATGATCTGTAGAGCCATCATAAATCATTGCACTTTTTTCCTTCTATTTAGAAATCTGACCAATCATATAACAGAACCTCTAACCTCTCATTGCGTATTTCCTCCATTTAGTTCTCCTCATTAGTGTTCAGTTGCTGATGCTGCTCATATCTGCAAACGTTGGATAGTTATAAAACCAAGTTCTGACTAACAGAAGACCTTTTTTTTTTACTGTAAACTTGTCAAGTGCATTCAGTTTGCTTAATGATAATTCTTTGTTTAATAGCATAAATCAGCAGCCAGTTTCTTCTCTGGTGATTGACATCTTGAAATTCAGATTTGTAGCTACTATTGTACACAAATTATACTTGTTTTTGGTAAAATATGACTTTATATCTTCAGTAACTAGCTCCTCATTAAATTAAATGAGATGTAAATTACCTAGCACAATTAACCAGTAAATTGTCCAGTTAACCAGTAAACAACTCACTTTTCCTTTGATAATATAAATGTAAATCCTATTTGGAGCAACTGAAAAAAATGAACACAAAGACCTACAGTCAAATCAATTAACTTTGTTAAAGTATGCTCCCAATCTTATTACAATCTTGTGCTCTTTGATGTTGTATTCATTCTGAGACTGCCCAGTTTAAATCATCCTACAGCTGCTAAGCAGGCTTGGCAGTAGTAGAAAGATGGCCTCAAGCCGCTCTGATCCTTGGTGGGTAGGAAGCATTTCTTCTACATTCCTGGGCTTACAGGGGACCAGTTGAAAGCCCCATAGCTGCCCTCTCTGTGACTAATATATTTAATTACTGTCTTTACCCTTAGCTTGTCCTGCCTTCTGCTAGCCCCCAGCAAGGCCAGGAAAAACTATAAGGTTTATATTATGATATTTACTAGCTAGTACCTATCCCCCCTCTATCTTTCCTTTTCTAAGTCAGAGAAGAATATATGGAAAAAGCAACTTGATTTTCTTTTCCAATGTCCTTTATATATAAGCTTAACCTAATCTTACCGGTGTTCTTTCCCATCAGCATTGTTTACCTCTGGTTACCATAGTGACCAGCTACTGCTAACTTGCTTTAAGTCAAGCCTCTCAAACCCTTTTTAATGTTCAGTACAGGAATTTTGTATTATACCCAGTAACCCAAAAGCTTCTATTTTTGGCATAATGATAGTCCGATTTTCCTCTTGAAGGGAAATCTTTTTCTAGGTCCTTTCTGTTTCCAAGCTGTAAAGAGCCCTTCGAGAACTTGCTCTCTCCTATCTACTTTCTTCTGTCTCCAGGGTCCCTTAAGTTTTTTCTTCTCCATCTGCCAAGACTCAAATTTGTAATTCTTGATAGTTTATTAAATAAAGCAGTTTAGCTCTGTGTCTTATTAATCTCACAAAAACTCTCCCTGGGGGGCCTTGCTTTTATAAGGAACAGAACCCTAAGTATGTTGTTTTTGGATAAAAATAATCTTTCTTTTTCTCACTCTCAGAGGGGTACTATTCAGTCTCCCTAAGCAACAGGCTCTAACAGCAGCCTACTGATAAACTAACACTTTGTGTAATAAGAAAAACACACAGGCAATTTTTCTAAAAGTAGGATTTTAAAGAGTTTCAATTTTATAAGATACTTGATGAATTGACAATAGAGAAACAAAGAAAGGAGTAAAAAGATGCAGAAAAAATATTTTAAAAATAGATTTGTTTCATTTTTAGAGGTCCTATGAAATACTTAGATGTAGATCAGTACCAGCTCTGACGCAGGTTAGCAGAATGATGACAGGGCAAGACCATGGCTTATGAGATGACAGGGTTGGGTTGCACATCTCAGCTTTGCTGATTACCAGCTCTATCACTTTAGTTGCCTTCCCAATAAAAGAGAATGTTCCTTCTAAATAAAACTGAGTGAAGTAATCAATGCAACATTACTTACTAGAATTCGGTACATGGTCCTTTTGGTGGTCTCAGTGAGACATAGATGGTCTCCCTTAAGCAATTCAACCTTCCTTTGACACTTAAAACCAATCTCAGTATGCCCAGACAAGATGTGTCATCCTTTGGAATAAGATTAGACTATTTCTTCCAAAGAGTTGGATTCTTTATTTGACAAATGCAATAGAGCTCACAATTAAATTCCCTAGTATGAGGTTGTGAAATAAATGTAACCCAAAGCCCATGCTTCCATTTGCCTCCTGTCTAACAAAGCAAAATAGTAAAGTCCAGCCCTAATATTTATTAAAAGACTCTCAGCTTTTTGGTCTTTGATCCAAAACTCTGGTATGAGGCTGTGGTGAGTTCAAGGGTTTCAGGGCTAATAAAGGATAAGGCACAACCACAAGATGGCAGTATTGCACAACAATCTTTATTAGGTGGCACTAGGACAGGTTCGCAAGAGTTCTGGGAAGTGTCTAACATTGGAAGACCTTCCAGAGACAGCAGCATGGAATCTCTACATAGAAGAAAATTACGGCAAGGAAACTCTGGGAAAGCAAGGAATTGGCTTATATGTCCAGAGATGTCACTCAGCAGCCATGTGGGGTCAAAGCTATGAAGGGTAGCATCAAATAATCACAAGGTGTATTAGTCCATTTTTCATATTGCTATGAAGAAATACCTGAGACTGCATAATTTATAAAGAAAAAGAGATTTAATGGACTTGCAGTCCCACATGGCTAGGGAGGCCTAACAATCATGGCAGAAGGTGAAGGGAGAGCAAAGGCAAGTCTTATATGGTGGCAGGCAAGAGAGCATGTGCAGGGGAACTGCCCTTTAAAAAAACATCAGATCTTATAAGACTTACTCACTATCATGAGAACAGCATGGGTAAAACTGTCCCTATGATTTGATTACCTACCAGTGGGTTCCTCTCAAAACACGTGGGGTTTATGGGAGCTATAATTCAAGATGAGATTTGAGTGGGGACACATCCAAACCATATCACACAGTTTGTCTTATCTCTGGCTAGTGGGTGTTAAGTGAAGTTTTGTAAAGCATGTAAAGCAGGCAGGCTCTAAGTAGCTAAAAATATAATAATTTGGGCTATATGTTAACCAATTAGATATGTAAGAATTTGAGTTTGGCACTGGCAGGCTTTGAGCTAACTATGAAGTACACAATATAAAAACCAATACAAAAAGGTCATCTTTAACTCCTTTCTATAAAAAGACTCATACTTTCAGAACCTTTGTTTACAACTTTATTGTCCCAAATTAATCTGAATGCTGATAATATCAAAGGCAATGGAAAAATAATGATGGTGGTGATAATAATCACAATGGCTACATTAAATAGGCAAGGGTCTACTATGAGTCTCAAGAGGGAGAAAGGACTTGCAGCCTGGTCCCCTTTCTATAGCTAAGGCAACAAACTCTCAAAGCCATGATTAAGTGAATTCGTATTCAAATAGGTGATGGCTTAACCATAAAAACTGTATTTATTCACCACACATTTCCAGGTAAAAATTTTTATCTCTCAGAAGATGTTTTGTTCCTCAAAAAGAGAATCATTACCTAACTTATTCCCGCACACTGATAAATTATTTTTGAAAGCCTGCTTTTGATGATAAAAATGTCTCACTGTCATTCAAATACTATTACATTCTGTTAAAATCTGAAGAAAACATTAAGTAATTTTATTTCTGTAAAAAGCTAAAAATAGAAAAGTAGTAATTATTAATAATATTTCTTATTTTCTAAGAGGAGAGGTACAGCCAAATGACTTAGCAAATATTAAAATTTTAAATATCCTTGGTTTACTGAATAAATCAATAATTTTCTATTCTTAGTGAATTGGTCAGAAAAAGTAGTCAAATCTTAAGAGAATTCAAAAAGCACGCTATATAATACTTTTTCCATATTGCTTAATCTCCTAAATTTCAAATGTTACTTTTGGAAAGAGAAATTGATTTCGACATGTTATCATTAGACTTGTAGGAAAGCATCAAAATTATTAAAAAATGGACTATGCTAATGTTACCAAATGTATCCATTTTTCTTAGCACCATAATTTTGAGCACTTTAACCAGCCAAAGCGAGCTAGACTTACAATAAAATTTCTATTTCTTTATTAAATTTTAAAAATCCTTGAATTAAAAATAAATTCATGGCCCGATAGTGATGAGGGGTGGGGTGATTTATGGAGAGAGAGAGAGAGAGGTACAGAGAGAGATTGAAAAGGAAGCTTTGTAAAGAAGTGGGTGAGAGAGATAGGGAAGGGAAGGGAGTGAGGGAGAGAAAGAGAGAGAGGCAGGGAATAAAAAGGAAGCTTCTTGAAAGAATGCTAACACCATGTAGAAAAATGATGATAGGATATGTCTATTTTGCAGTCCCTAATGAGAATTCAGTCTAGGGCTGTCAATAGATGTTATAACTATTGGGCGAAAAAGTTGTTAGAGTCAGGGTATTCATACACTTTCAAAACCCACATGTTATTTACTAATGACAAAGAGGGAAATGTACTATGGAAGAATTTAGCATCACCTCAACTAAGTGGTTAAATTTAGTATCACCAGTTGTGGAAGAAATTGATATAATATGCCTTCTGATGTGACAGAAAAAGAAGCATACAGCACTAACAATCTGGTTGTCTTGGCCAACTGGATAATCTAAACACAATAATGAAGAAATGATTAACAAATCTAGTATATGGGACCTTTTAAAAGATGACTGGAGAAGACTTTTTAAAAAGTCAATGTTATGAAAACAAACAAATTGAAGAAATGCAGAGAAACTACTGTAGCATGAACACTGATTAGATTAAAAACAAAACAGCCATAAAACGCATTTGTGGGACAACGGAGGAAATTTAAATGTGGACTATATGTTAAATATTATTAGGGAATTATTGTAAATTTTCGTAAGCCTGATAATGTTGTTATAGAAAACCAACTGATAATGGTGGTTATAGAAAAGACTGTCCTTATTTTAGGAGAGGTAACATGAAATATTTAAAGAGGAAGTACTGTAATGTCTGCAATTTACATAAAGCTAATGTGGCTCAATGTTGGCAGTTTGTGAATCTAGGTAAAGACTACACAGGTGCTTTTTTCTATTTTAACAGTCTTTTTTATAGATATAGTAGTTTCTAAAAAATCTAGAAACATTTTATTGTTCTCATGATGTTTATTGTATATTGCCATTGGATAAAGATGCTATTTATCTGTACAACATAAAAAAGTATTTATCAGTTATTTTGTCTATAGTCCACTAAAACTGGAGTAAAAAATGTCCAAAGCATAAAACCAAATTACCAATAAGAATAGGAAGTAAAGAAATTAGAGGAATTCAAAACTGTTTTTCAGAAATTTTACTCAAAGAATAATTCTACCCTTAAAAATCTATCCAGAGTTAAATATGTATAAAGTCATGCATAATCATTTATAAAAGCAAAGAAAATTTAGAAGAACTTAAGATATAGCCTTAGAGAACTGGTCAAACAAATAGAGAATGCACTTAGAATGAAATACTATATAGCCATTAAAATGATATTATAGATAATGATGATGTTTATATTATTTATGTTAATTCACTGGTTCATATACCTCTTATTCACTCAGAAATAATGGTCATGCAAAACTCACGTACTGTATTATAATTTTTAAATTAAAAATGATTATATTTATTAAAAATATTTGCTATATATTTCTAAGACTAAAAAAAGGTGAACAAATTGCATATTCAGAATTATCCCTTCTCATGGGTCAATGGTATGTGTGTATGTGTGTGTAAGGGTTCAGATAGAGGTAACTGAAGTTTAATAGGGATTATCTATGATGACATATGGATGCTTTAAATTTTCTTTATTTTGACTATGTATATTTTTTAACTTTTCTATAATATCTGTGTTTTGTTTTAGTAATAAGATAAAAAAACTAAGATAAAGCAAAAAAAAAAAGGTTAAACAGAAGCATGGATTGCTGATAAATATATGTGACAATCCCAACCTTAGTCTTTTGCTATTTATGTCATTTTAAGTGCAGCTCCAACTTTTGAGATGTTTCTTACTACAAACAAAAAACCGCCTCATCAATTCAAACTCCTATTTATAATCACCTGAAAACTACAATAGGGTTATTTAGTAGACACTACCACTACCTGTGTTGGTTGGCAGGCAATCGGTACAATTAACAATAAAAAGAAAGTATGATAAAATAATTTCTGAGATGGAAAACTTCTGCTAATACAGATGCATAATCTGATACAGAAAGCCAAATGCCTTTGAACAAAATGACAGTTTTAGCAAATGCACTGTTTTCTGCATAAAAGCAGGTGCAGTGTTGAGAAATAAGTGTAAGAGGTTTTTAGTGTTAGCAAAGAATGGTTTGATAGCTTAAAGAAGAGCTACGTCAGGCATGACATATAACACCAAAATTCAGGGCAAATTGATGTTACAACAGGAGAGGCCTCAATTTACAACAATTTTATTTTAGCATTCTTCAGAACTGAAATAAAAAATAAATTGAGAGTCACTTGTAGCTAACAAAGATGAATCAGGTACTCAGTTAATGCAAATGAGGAAACATGAGTTGAAAATAACAAATAATCAAATCATGTCATTTTCCTCCTTTCCTGGAGGACTAAAATAAAATTACTTCACTGACTTAATTTTACACTCTCTTCTCTGTCCCTGGGTGAATAATGTGCCATTTCATATAATCTGAAGAAAGTCATGTTCACAGAGAAGTGGAACAAGGACCAATTATAAGCTTAATTGCATGTCTAACAGGGAACATCAAGTATCATCAGGAATCTTGCCAGAATTTCATTAAAGAGCTTTGGATTAAGAGTCAAGAGAAGTGAATTCTAGTCTCAATTTTGCCATTAAGTAGCCACATCATCTGAGTCAAAGCATCTTTTTTCACATGTCCTCATCTATAAATAGAGTACATTGATCCTTATTTTTGTGATTCTCTAACTCTATAATGTCTTAAATTGATAGGAAAATACATGTTCTACATATTTTTTCTTAAATTATCTTTTCTGCAGAAACACATCTAGATTTCTTTTTACACTGAATCTCTTCTAGGAATTAGATATCCGTATCACATTTGGCTAGCACAGAGCCTCTGGATCAATTCCTTGGCCATTGGTTAATTCCTACTTTCTCAGGAATGCATGGAATCCCTATTAGCCATAAATATGCTTCATATCTAAGTTGTTAAAGTATCTCAGTATATAGAAGTTTCTTCAAAAAAGTATGTCAGCTGCAGCCCAGTCTTCATTCACATTTAATTTTAGTTCAAGGAAACTAAAATATTTTTTGTTTATAAAAAAGAGAAAGATCAGCTCTTCATTTTGTCAATATTTAGAATCAAAATATTGCAAGTATATATTAAGCAAAATTTAGCATTAAAGAATTCTATTTTCTTCAATATGGGACTTTATTATGTTTACTTGAATCTAATCTTTCTAGATTATTGTCCCTGCTTGTCAATGTGAAACTTGAAAAAAAAAAAAATCCTTTGCAACAGAATGTTAACGTACTGGTCTTAAAACAGCTGATTTTTTTAAAGTTCTCTGAACTTGGGAAAAAAATTGGATCCTTTATTTCTAAGTTTTCATGGACTTGTTTTTTTTTTTTTTTTTTTTT
>NW_016107318.1:12255050-12272592 GCF_001604975.1 Cebus imitator
AGAGACAATTTGACTTCCTCCTTTCCTATTTGAATACCCTTTATTTCTTTTTCTTGCCTGATTGCTCTGGCTAGAACTTCTAATACTATATTGAATAGCAGTGGTGAGAGCGGGCATCCTTGCCTGGTGCCACATTTCAAGGGAAATGCTTCCAGTTTTTGCTCATTCAGTATGATATTGGCTGCATGGACTTGTTTTTTTTTTAACTTGACCAGAGCTTTTGAAATTTCTCAGTGACTGCATATTTCAGTCATAACAGTATTCATCTTATTTTGATCAATTAGCTCTATGCATTTTTTCCTATTTTCCATTAGCTTGTATAAAAACTATCCAACTTTAAAAAAAAATTCGAAGCAACATTTAAAGTCTTTTGTTGTCCTAGTAGTAAATGTTTTATTTTAAAAAATACTTAGCTTTTTCTTGACGTTATCTTTCAGACTTTTAAAATAAAGTCAGTATTTTTAAAACTAGCCAACTAATACTACTAAATTGGAATTACTTTCATAACACATAATAGTTTTTTTTAATTGAGAGACTGTTTTCCTATTTCATTTTCAAGGCACTAAATGGCTCAAATAATAGTTCCATTGGTATAAAATAAATCAAGCAAAAACACTTTGTCTAGTGTGTTTAATATCTTACCTAGTTAGCAATAAACATGTTATTTTTGGTTCTATAAAGCGAAAGCTTAGGGACAGTAGAGAGGACATTTTCACATTTTACTTGGAAGTTCCAAATAACTTCATACTACTAATAAGCAAGATCTTGTAATAGTGTACCTATTTCATAAATCCTTATAAACTGCTTGGAACATCCAATGATATTCTCCTGCTTTCAAAATGCATCAATAGAGAATCCTTGTATAAATTTGCTAACATCCACAGAGGGAGACCCCTTTCCACAAGTTGGACATTGAACATTTTGTCCGAGATAATGTTTTTGCAATTTGTTCTGCAATAGCAATGTGAACACCTTTCAAATGTACAATCCAAACAAAAAGCTAACGTTGATGAGGATGTATAAATACATTTATCATTCTCTTTTTCAGAGGGCTAAGTTAGGAACAGTTTATTTCCTGTTAGCATCCTCCAAATAAGCACATTTTCTTGTGTTTCTTCCACATTTGGTAAAACAATAGTGACTTTATACTTGATATGGTTTGGCTGTATCTCCACCCAAATCTTATCTTGAATTGTAGTTCCTATAATCCCCACATATTGTGGGAGGAACCCAGTGGGAAGTAATTGAATCATGGGGCAGTTTCCCCATGCTGCTGTTCTTGTAATAGTGAGTAAGTTCTCATGAGATCTCATGGTTTTATGAGGAACTTTTTCCCCTTTTATTTGTCACTTCTTGCTGGTGTCATGTGAAGAGAGATCTGTTTGTTTCCCCACCTGCCATAATTGTAAGTTTTCTGAGGCTTCCCAAGTCCTGAACTGTGAGTCAATTAAAGCTCTTTCCTTTATAAATCACCAGTCTCAGGTACGTCTTTATTAGTAGTGTCAGAACAGACTGATAACAGTAAATTGGTACCACGTAGTGGGGCACTGGTATAAAGACACCTGAAAATGTGGAAGTAACCTTGGAACTGGTAACAGGCAGACATTGGAACAGTTTGAAGGGTTTAGAAGAAGATAGGAAAATGTAGAAAAGTTTGGAACTTCCTAGAGACTTGGAGGGCTCAGAAGACAGGAAGATGTGGGAATGTTTGGAGCTTCCTATAAATTTGAATGGCTTTGGCCAAAATGTTGATAGAGATATGGACAATAAAGTCCAGGCTGAAGTGGGCTTAAATGGAGATGAAGAACTTGGGAACAGGTGTAAAAGTCACTCTTGCTAAGCAAAGAGACTGGTAGCATTTTGCCCCTGCCCTTGAGATATGCAAAACTTTGAACTTGAGAGGGATGATTTAGGGTATCTAGTGACAGAAATTTCTCTGGAGCAAAGTATTCCAGAGGAAGCATAGCATAAAAGTTTTAAAAATTTGCAGACTGACAATGCAGTAAAAAAGAAAAATCCATTTTCTGGAAAGACATTAATGCCTATGACAGAAATTTACATAAGTAACCAGACACCAAATACCAAGCCAAATCACCAAGAAAATGGGGAAAATTTCTCCAGGAGATGTCAGAGACCCTCATGGCAACCCCTTCCATCACAGGCCTAGAGGACTAGGGGGAAATAATGGTTTATTGGGTCAGGTCAAGGCACCTCCTGCTGTGTGCAGCCTCAGGACTGGGTGCCCTGTGTCCCAGCCACTCTAGCCTTGACTAAAAGGGGCCAAAGTACAGCTTGGACCATTGCTATAGAGGGTGCAAGCTCCAAGCCTTGGCAGCTCCCTTGTGGTGTTGGGCCTGTGGTTGCATAGAAGTCAAGAATTAAAGTTTGGGAACCTCCACCTAGATTTCAGAGGATGTCTGAAAAGGTCTGGATGTCTAAGCAGAATTGTACTGCAGGGGCAGAGCCCTCATGCAGAACCTCTGCTAGAACAGTGCAGAAGGGAAATGAGGGGTTGGAGCCCCCACACAGAGTCCCCACTGGGGCACTGCCTGGAGCTATAAGAAGTGGGCCACTGTCCTCCAGACCACAGAATGGTAGATCCACTGACAGTTTGTACCGTGTGAATGGAAAAGCCACAGGCACTGAATGCCAGCCCATAAAAGCAGCCAGGAGTGGAGCTATACCCTGAAAAGCCACAGGGGCAGAGCTGTCCTAGATTATGATAACCTGCCTCTTGCATAAGTGTGACCTGGATGTGAGACATAGAGTCAAAGGTGATGCTTTTGGAGCTTTAAGGTTTGACAACCCTGGGGGGACTAGGGGAGGAATAGCAGAGGGTGGGAGAATTGGGTAGGGATAACACCGGGGAGAAATACCTAATGTAGATGATGGGGGATGGATGTAGCAAATCATCATGGCACCTGTATACGGATGCAACAGTCTTGTATCATCTGCACATGTACCCCTTAAAGTATAATTAAAAAAAAAAGATTTGACTGCCCTGCTTGATTTTGGACTTGCATGGGGCCTGTGGCACCTTTGTTTTGGCCAATTTATCCTATTTGGAATGGGTATATTTACAAAATACCTGTACCCGCATTGTATCTAGGAGGTAATAAACTTGCTTTTGATTTACAGTCTCATAGATGGAAGGGATTTGCCTTGCCAGAGATGAGACTTTGGACTTGGACTTCTGAGTTATTTCCGGAATTAGTAAAGACCTTGGGGGACTGTTGGAAAGGCATGATTGAGTTTTGAATTGTGAGGACATGAGATTTGGGAAAGGCCAGGGGTGGAATGATATGATTTGGCTGTGTCTCCACCCAAATCTCATCTTGGATTTTAGTTACCATAATCCCCATGTGTTTTGGAAAGGACCTAGAGGGAGGTAATGGAATAATGGGGGCAGTTACCCCCATGTGCTGCTCTTGTGATAGTGAGTGAGTTCTCAAGAGATCTAATTTTTTTTTTGAAACAGAGTTTCACTATTTTTGCCCAGGTGTGATCTTGGCTCACTGCAACCTCTGCCTCCTGGCTTCAAATGATTCTCCTGCCTTAGTCTCCCAAGTAGTTGGGCATGTGCCACCATGCCCCACTAATTTTTTGTATTTTTAGTAGAGATGGGGTTTCTCCATTTTGGTCAGGCGAGTCTCGAACACCCAGCCTCAGGTGATCCATCCATCTCAGCCTCCAAAGTGCTAGGATTACAGGCATGAGCCACCATGCCTGGCCTCATCTGATGGTTTTATAAAGGGATTTTCTCTTTTGTTCAGCACTTCTCCTTGCTGCTGCCATATGAAGAAGGACATGTTTGCTTCCCTTCTGCTGTGATTAAATTTTCTGAGGCCTCCCCAGCCATGCTGAACTGTGAGCCAGTTAAAGCTCTTTCCTTAATAAATTACCCAGTCTCAGGTATGTCTTTATTAATAATGTAAGAATGGATTAATACAATACTATTGCCATTATCCAGCTTATGTGCATACTCTTCAGCAATTTATTCCTTTTCCTTTTGGCTTAGCTGTAAAACTTTAAGTTCACTTATTTCAATTGCCAAATGGGTAATAGTATAAATGAAGTTGAAGCTTCCTTTCTGCAAATAAGTTTTATTCTCTATTAGGAAAAGTTGATTCAATTCCATAAAATGAAAGAAAATGTAATTCATTTCTGCATTTCCTTGTTCATGATCATGGAAAGAGCTAGGATTTGAAGTCCCCTTTTCTTTTTCCATTTTCTTACTCTCCACAATGGCAGATATTTTGATGTAGAAATAACTACCTAATCTGTCTTCTTCACAAGGAGTACACTGCACAGTAGTTGAAGCCAATGAACTGCAGGATGGCTTTATCCTTCCTTCCCTTGCTGCATATTTTATGGCCTTTAATGTAGCTTCATTCCTTGTTAAATACATTCTCCAGGCAATTTGACAGATGGGACTGACTTTTTTTGGTGTTTATATGGTATTTTCAAAGCAAGAACAAATCTTCCCATTTCAAACAGTTTCTAGTTAGATCTCAGTAAAGATGTTACATGAATCCCATTTTTTTAAATGGGGAGGGTGTGAGTAGGGGCTGTTGTTGGTTAAATGGAATTTAATAAACTAGAAGCTTATACTTTCCAAAAAACCTGTCACCAACAGAACTTAAACTATTCTATCAATACTTTAAAAAGAGAAATATAAACATGGCACTACATATTTTGAAAAAAGTAATAAAACTGCGAGTAAATACACATCTCAGGTGACTGCCAGAAACATCTGGATATTGTGTTAAGCACCTGCAGGGAATGGAAAGATACAGGGTGATAAAAATGGCTGACATGATGATATAAGTTCATGTTAATTCAAATCCCTCCTGGGAACTATTTTTACACCATCCTCACACTCAGAGCTTCCATAAATTAGTTTTTGCCAAAATGATTAACAGCTTTTGTTTAATCTTTTTCTATATTTATGAACATAAGATTATGGTAAGATTTCATAGTTATAATTGTATCCTGTTTATTTAGTGTCTTCAAAGGAAATGAAAAGTCCCACAGAAAATATATAAAACCAGACTCTTCAATATAGTCAGAGAATTCAAATGACACATCAAGTCTTGGTTTATAGTTTCTAAATTCCTTAATTTAGAGCTCACACAGAAAGCCTCCTTTCTAATGAAAATTGATCTAGAAAAAGCAATTCTGTAAAGTATGGTAATTTTGAACATAAGTTATTAATGAGAGTGGCTGTAGGAATCCACTTAGACTTGTATTGTCCCCTATGGTACTAGTAACAACTCAGTGAAAGAGTGAAAGAAAAGACAGCTACTTAACTGCAGGACATATAAGTAAAAGAAGTAGCTCTCTAAGAAGAAAATCTGTTAGTAAAGGAGTAGGATTGGCAAAAAGATGGTGGTGGGGAAAATTTGGAAGAGAGAATTAGTGGCTACAATTATAAAAACCCCTTACAACAAAGCACTCTTCACATTCATTTGCTTCTCCTCTCCTCGGAAGCTGTGAGGTTCTTCTCTTGCAGGATGGAATCATTCATTCTCCCAGGTGCCAGAAGGTTGGCCACTAATGACTCACAGGTGCATCCCTCTCAGGGCTCTGCCCTTGACTAAAGGGGATTACCTCATCCCAGATACATCCCTCCAATGACTAAGGCTGGTTTGAAAGCTCAGATTCCTTGCCTCACTTTGGCATAAAACTGAAGGGCTTTCCCAGCTCCAGTGCTACCCTTAGGCTCCATTGAGTCCCATGTTGCAACCTCACTGTAGTTCAAATTCTCTCTTTATCCAGAACAACTCAATAACTCTTCTGCACACAAATTTTTACCTTGGAGTCTGTTTCCAAGGAATCCAACCTAAGATACACTTAATAGCTTAACCTCCATGGTTATAGAGTTCTCCTGAACGTCCCCCAAATATCTTAACCATCAGACTCTATAAACTCAGATTTTCTTTTCTTTACAGTTTTTTATTTAATTCTGTTATTTTTCTTGGCATTAAGGCTTTTTTCTTCTGTGGACATAATTGGCTCTGGCCCTCAGACACCTTCATATTTTAAAGATGTTTAAAGCCGAGTGTTGCTCTCTGTTATCTTCTTACCTTGATTTTTTGCTTTTCTTAGGCAACCTAATTTATACCCTTGGCTTTAGTGCCCATCTTCATGGTAAAATCTGAATCCACATCTTTAGCTCAGAACTCTGTGCTTCATTTCAGAAACCCACTTACCTACTTAGTATTGCTACCTGGATATCCTATGACTGTTCCTGGTAGCCATTCTCCCTACCTTCTGCCATAATTTCCATCAACCTACCCTTTACACTATGACCAGAGGTGCCACATTTAATGACATCAATACAACTATTGTCATTGTTTCATTGTTGTTGTTTTAATAAGGAGCCTTTACATTTCTATCTAATAAGGCTTTAACTCTATAGAGCTTTTTTTATGGTGATAAAATTTTATGATAGTTTCTTCATCCAGTTGCTCTCAAACAAACTCTTTCCTCTCGGCAATAAAGTAGAAATAGAATGGTCCTTCAAGTCATATAGAAATAGACTGCAATATTGGTTTTCCCTTTAGTAACCAAGGTAACTCAAAAAGTTACTTACATAACTTCTCTGCATCTCAGTTTCTCATGTTTCTTACAGAGATAACACGAAGGCTAAGTGAGAAAATGTGTGCATAAACGTATTTTGACTATATAGAAATGACTCGATACATGCGAATTTTACTCTCTTCTGATATTCCATCTTTCTCTAGGTTAATAGTCACAGCTTTAGTGTAAACAACTATGAAAACTAAATATACGAACCAAATAAATGTCTATTTATAGTAACAGTGAAAAGGAATTATTCTAAAATAGCAAGTTTCTGTGGTACAACTGAAATAACTTTATTTACAAAAATTCAATAACCACACAATTGTATAATTTTTTGGAGTTTCTCTACCACCTACAAATATGTCTCTGTGACTTCTCAACTCAAAAGAGAAACAACCATCTTGACTGATTTCTGCATTTCCTCTTTGTTCCAATCAATTTCTCACATGGTGTCAGGATTCATCTTTCAAATTCCTAGCCCTAAACTATCATCCCCTTGCATAAAACACAAGCTCTTATGGGGGTGTGAATTTCATCTGTTTTATTTTCTGTTAGATTCCCAGAACCTAGTAAGGTACTCAGCAGGTAACAGATGCTCAATAAACATTAGTTGAATAAATAAATCCTAGCATTAAAAAAGCATAAATTTGTCAATTTTTTGTATAATTTTACATTTTATTCTTCCTTACAAATTGTAAGAACTTTTTTCCCAAAAATGTTCATAATAGGTTATATTTTCTTTTGAAATAAATTTGTCTAATTTAATTTACATTTCTTGATTTTCAAATAATTATTATAAGCAATGTTTATTGCATATTATGTGCCATGTGTCCTGTTACTTCCTATTCTAATCCAATTCTCAAACTGCTCTCACATTTATATTTCATATGAATAGCCCCAAATCCCTCATTCACAAAGGCACATTTTTTTTTTTTTTTTTTTTTAATGAAGTCTCGCTCTGTAGCCCAGGCTGGAGTGCAGTAGCATGATCTTGGCTCACTGCACCCTCCACCTCCTGGGTTCAAGCGATTCCCCTGAAAGGCACAAGTTTTATCAGTTTTGTTTGCTGCCCAACACTTTTAGACGATATTAAGAAATGAGTACAATTATATCCTTTTTTTTTCTTTACAGATGAGGAAAAAGAAGCAATGAAAGATAAAGTAATGTGCTCAATTTTAAACAGTCATAGATGGCAGTACTAGATTTTAAACTAGACAATTCAACTCTAGAACATGTGGTTTTAACCACTAGGTTCTACTGCTTCCATGACTTCTATGTCTGTGCTAGCCTCGAGGCCTACTTGAAATGAACGAATGTTTTCATCCCCAAAATTCATATGTTGAAATTTTAACCTCCAAATTAAAGCATCAGAAGGAGAGGCCCTTGGGAGGTGTTGAAGTCATGAGGGCAGAGCTCTCATAAATGGAATTAATGTCCTTATAAAAAAAGACCCCAGAGACTCTGTTGCTCCTTCTACCATGTGAGGTTACAGTGAGAGCACAGCTGCTGATGAAGAAGAGGCCCTCATTAGACACTGAATCTGCTGGTACTTTGATCTTGCACTTCTCAGCCTACGGAACTGTAAGAAATAAACTTTCATTGTTTATAAGTCACTCAGTCTATGGTATTTTGGTATAAAAATCCAAAAGCACAAAGCTATGCTTTCCACTGCTGTAACTTGTAAATAGAAGGGTCTGTAAATATCACATGAAACGAATAGTCAGGAAAATGAAAGTTTTAATTTCCAAATTCTCTTACTAGAAATTTGTGGCAGCTGTCCAGTAAAACACAAAGGAAAGCAAGAAAGAACTCAGGAGGACTTCTGGCAACGTATTTACTGTCAGAATGATAAAAAATCAGCGGTATGCTTTTGCCAGTTTTGATATTTTGAGACAATATTTTTCTCTTAATATGCTAAGTCTCAAATGAAGTTATACTGCTTTCCATTTATTGACATCTCTTATCTAGGAAATAACATTTTCAGGATAGCTGTGTCAAAAAATATGAAGTCATCTATGCATTTCATAGCAGATTTTAAATGTTCCTTAATTGTAAAAATGAACTTTTTCACAACCATAGGTGAGTCAAAATAAAAATAATTAAATAATTTAGGAAGAGAGACATCCTGTCATTATAATCTATAAGAATTATGTAACTGCTTCCACAGAATTAAATACCAATATAAATTACATGTAGAAGAACTACATATAATTGAATAGTTAATTCCATTACAAAACCAAAAGATGTCATTTATGTTATACGTCTTTTTTAAAAAAGCATAAAAATGGCAAAAACTAACATAAAAATCAAATTTTTAGGTGGGGAAAATATTCGCAATGCATTTGAAAGAAAATGCATATATATATATAAAACATACAAGGAGTATATGTATTGTATATATCACATACAAAGAGTATGGTATATACCATATATGCTATATATTGCATACAAAGAGTAGTTACAAAGTGATAAGCAAAAGCCAACACTAAAAAAATAGGCAAAGAATATCCATATACAATTTATAGAAGAGCATATGGCTAATACGCATATGAAACAATTCTGAATCTCTCTAATAGAAAAACGCAACTTGAAGTAATTCAGACATTACTTTATGCCTGGCTGAATGAGAAAAATGATCACAACAGACTTCTGGGTAGCAATCTGGGCAAAGGATATTAAATATAAAATCCTGTGGAAATGTAAACCATCACAGCTTTTGAGTGCATTATCCATGTATTAAACTTAGAAAGTCTTATTCACTGCATTATGGATAATGGGAAAAAACTGGAAGAAGCTCTGTGCAGGACAATTTTATAAAATCTACCAAAATTACAAAAAGGCATACCATTGTATATAGCAACTTTATTTCTTCTAGATATGCTTACATAGATGGAAAATAGTCTTGTATATGCTCATTTAGAGCACCTATGCTCACAATTACAAAAGACTGGTTATGAAATAAATCAATACAATGTATGACACTACGGAGCTGTCAAAAAATAAAATTAGAAATTTTTTTGTGAGCACATATGAAATTATCTCCAATATTTTCTATTAAGCAAAAAAAGGCATTGAATAGTGTCTAAATATGCTATAATTTCTATGGAAAAGGAGAAAAATATATATGTGTGTACACAGGCTTATATATGTGAAAAATATTTCTGGAAATTCATATAAGAAGCTGGTAATGCCAGTTACTTGTCTCTAGAGAGGGAAATTGGCTGGGGATAGAATTGGGAGAGACTATTTCCAGTTTATTATTTAGAAGCATTTGATTTTTGAATCACATGAGCTGTTACCCATTAATATTAAAGATGATTTTTTTACATGACAATGTGAATGTACTTAATGCCAGTGAATTATACACATAAAAAAGGTTAAATGGGAAATTGTATTTTACATATATTTTTGCACAAAATACTTTTTAAAATAATAATTTTCTTAAAGTACCTGTTTCTCAACAAGTCTGTACCTAAGGTTGTATATATCCTTTGGAAAATATAGATAAGTAAATAAGGATAGATTTAAGTTGGCTTATATACCAACTTAAATATACCAGTATTTTACAGGCAAAAAATTGAAAACGGAATAGTAAATTATCCCTAATTAAGGGATTTTTTTGAATAAAAATTATCCAGATATCAAATCAAATGCAACCATTAAAGAGAATACTTTATGAATGAATAAGTAAATTGTGGTATATTGTATAATTGCATATTATTCAGTGCTAAAGGGAAACGAGTCAATGAAAGGACATGAAGAAAACCTAAATGCGTATTACCAAGTGAAAGGGCCAATCTGAAAAAAATCACACACTGTTTGATTCCAATTATATGACATCCTGAATATGACAAATTTATGGAGACAGTAAAAAAATCAGTGGGTGCCAGAGATTAGGGAAGATGGAGCACAGAGGATTTTTAGGGCAGTGAAATTATTCTGTATTATATTATAATGGTGGATAAAAGTCATTATATGTTTGTCAAAACCCATAGAATATACAACACCAGGACTGAATCCTAATGTAAACTACAGACTTTGAGTGATAACTATATGGGAGTGCAGGTTCATTGATTGCAACAAATATAGCACTCTTATGTGGGATGTCAATAGTGGGGGAGTCTGTAAATGTTTGGGGTTAGGTGGTGAATGGGAAATCTGTGTACTTTCTGCACAATTTTTGCAATGTACCTAACACTGCTGTAAAAATAAAGTCTGTGTTTTTTTCAAATAAAAAGAATTCTGAGGAAAAGAAAAGAAAGGATACATTAGTCTATACTAGTTGACATGTAAAAGTTTCCGTGATTATTCTGAAGAGTTCTGGAGATGGATGGTGGTAATGGCTGCAAAACAATCTGAATATAGTTAATGCTACCGAACTTAAAAGTGGTTAGATGGTAACTTTTATGTTGAGTATTTTATCATATGTAAAAAGAATTAAAAAATATAAACAACAACTATCAAAGGAGCAACAATAAGATTATTGACTGTTCCTAACAGAAAGGATGAAAGCTAGAAGACAATGGAATGAAATTTTTGGTGCTGAAAGAAATTCTATAACCAGCTAAAGTTTAGAAACATAGATACAAGAATTTTCAGAGAAATAAAAACAGAAAATTTATTTCCAGCACACCAGCACTAAAAGAAATCCTGAAATGACTCCTTCAGACATAAGCAGAATATTTTCAGATGGAAACACAGCTGTGCAGAAGAAATGAATGACAATGGAAAAGTAAATGTGCAGGTAAACATAAGTGGATATTGACTATATAAACAGTAATAGAAATGTTCTAAGTATACTTTAAAAACTGTGAAAAATGTCTTATTAATGGCACAGGATGGAGTTAAAATTTTCTAAGATTCTAGCAATATCAGGGAATTATTAGTAGTAACTATTTATGTTAGGCTGTAAAAAGTTGAGGCTGAATGTGAAATCCCTAGAGCAACCACTATAAAAACAGTATAAGAATGTATATTTAATGAATTAATAAATTAAAAATAGAATAACAAGAAGTATCTCTTTAATTTTAAAATCCAAAAGAAATCAATAAAGGAGAGAAAAAATATAAGTGGGTGAGTTAAAGAAAAAGTAAATAGTAACATGACAGATACAAACTCAAGTTTACTTTAATAAATATAAATGTAAATAGACTATATAATTCAAGTAAATATCAACGCTATCAGATTAGATTTTTAAAATAAAGGCTACTATAAGATGCTTACAAGAGGTCATAATGTAAGAACCAGAAGGTTGACAGAAGGCTACAAAGAGAAAAAACATGCAAATATTAACCGAATGTGAGTTGGCAGTGTTTGTGCTAAAAACAGAAAGAGTGGATTTTTAAAGCAAAATGCATTATTAGAGATAAAAAGCAACATTTTATAATGATAAAATAATTAACCCATAAAGTATGTAAACGTTAATTGTAGTTATCCTTTGAGTGGTTTTTAAAGTGATTTTTACATTCTTCATTATACTTCTCTATATTGTTTGAAATTTTTACAATAAGCATGAATTATTTATATAACCTGAATTAAAACAATAAAGTCATATTTTACAGTAGACAGAAAAAGAAATAATGCAATACAAAGATTTAGGTGTAATCTCTTTCTAAACAAAAAAAGTTTAAAAAGATTTAGTGGTTATTATGCTCTGATTACAATTATAAAAATTAAGTCTACCATGCCAGGTCAAGAAAAATAAAAATAGCACTAATGAGAATCAGGTGGAAAATCACACATGAAAGTGTTATATAATCTCATTTTCTTCTTAATCTTATTTGTTTAAGGATTACAAGATAGATAATTCAGAGTGCATTTTCTGCAAGTAGATGATATAGGAGTACTTAAAAACAAAAAGAATGTCAAAATGATCTAAAGAGAGCAAGCACTGATTCATTCATTCATTCATTACTTATGAGTACCTACTTTGTGCGAAATACTGACTGAAATTATTTATGAAGCAAATATATTTGTCAATCTAATGTGGGAAATTACTTTTGAGATTATTAGGTGGAATAATGATAAGTCATACATATTTGATGGGATTACTCAATACTAACACTTCTTTAATATACATTAAATTGAATTTGCTATTCAAATTATGGGGAGAGTTAAGGTGTTTATAACAATGATATTCTGAGAATAAGTAAATGTAATTTACAAAAATAAAACCACCCATAGATAAATCTGAAAAACATAAATGAATCTTTGGGATTGATATAGGAAGGAGATAAAGAATAAAGATGTTGAAAAGGATTCAAAAAACCATTTGGCATCCAAAGTTAGATTAGCTCTACTGGGGTTCCTAATCACTGAGTAAATGTAATATCCAAAAGCTTTTTCTACCTCAATCATTCTCCTCCTAGAATTTTCAGGCGTATTTAACACTGTTGACCTCTTTGAATCTCTCTGCCTCTTTGGTTTCTTTAAAAAACAAAACACACTGGGGTCAGTTGGGGGGAAATAGGGGAGGGATGGTGGGGGGTGGGGAGCTGGGGAGGGATAGCAGGGGGAGAAATGCCAGATGTAGGTGATGGGGAGGAAGGCAGCAAATCACACTGCCACGTGTGTTCCTATGCAACAATTTTGCACGTTCTTCACATGTACCCCAAAACCTAAAATGCAATAAAATAAATAAATGGGGAAAAAAAAACAAAAAAAAAAAAAAAAAAAAACAAAACAAAGACACTGGAAGTCAGTTTTCCTCTTATTTCTAACTATCGGTTTCTGATAGTGGCTAATTTCTCTTTCTTCAAACAGAATTTTGATGAGTGAACACTGATGATTCTAAAAATTCTACCTGTGGCAATGTTTCCTTTCACTCAGTACACGTTTTTTTGCCTGACAAAATTCTGGCAACTTCAATCACCATCTCTATTCAAATAGATCAGCCCATGCTTCATCCAATCCCAGAGCTCCAGTTCTGTATTTCCACCATCCCTGTGATCATCTCTTATTTTGCTATGCAGGAGGCACACGAATGTCACGTTCCAAACTAAAGTTACCATTTTAATATCCTCTGTTGAAGCTAACTGCTATTCTTTTAGTGTTCCAGGTCTCAAATAATGGGATCACAAACCGGTGCCCATGGAACTTGGTAAAGAAGATATTTCTTTCAAATCAAGTTCTTCTCTGTCTCTACTGCAACCACATTCCTGAGCCTGGCTTACTACAAGCCATTGATTTCTGTCTCCCAGCACCAAACTACCTCCCTGCACTCTAGTCTCATCCTGCTACCAAACCTGTCTTCCTTCCTTCCTTCCTTCCTTCCTTCCTTCCTTCCTTCCTTCCTTCCTTCCTTCCTTCCTTCCTTCCCTCCCTCCCTCCCTCCTTCCTTCCATCTTTCCTTCCTTCCTTCCTCTCTCCCTTCTTTCCTTCCTTCCTCCTCCCTCCCTCTCTTCCTTCCTCCCTTTCTTCCTTCCTTCCCTCCTTCCTTCCTCCTCCCTCCCTCTCTCCTTTCCTTTCCTTCCCTCCTTCCTTCCTCCTCCCTCTCTCCTTTCCTTTCTTTCCCTCCTTCCTTCCTCCTCCCTCTCTCCTTTCCTTTCCTTCCCTCCTTCCTTCCTCCTCCCTCTCTCCTTTCTTTTCCTTTCTTTCTTCCTTCCCTCCTTCCTTCCTTCCTCCTCCTCCCTCCCTCTCTCCCTTTCCTTCCTTCCTTCCTTCCTCCCTCCCTCTCTCTTTCTTTCCTTTCTCTACTTTCTTTTCTCTCTCTCTCTTTCCTTTCTCCCTCCTTCCTCCCTTCCCTTCTTTCTTTCTTTCTTTTCTTTTTTTTGAGACAGAGTCTCACTCTGTTGCGCAGGCTAGAGTGCAATGGCATGCTCTCGGCTCACCGCAACCTCTGCCTCCCCAGTTTCGAGCAATTCTCCTGCCTCAGCCTCCCAAGTAGCTGGGACTACAGATGTGCGCCACCATACCCAGCTAATTTTTCTCTTTTTAAGTAGAGACGGGGTTTCACCATGTTGGTCGGGCTGGTCTTGAACCCCTGAGCTTGTGATCCACCCACCTCAGCCTCTCAAATTGCTGGGATTACAGGTGTGAGCCACCACACACAGCTCTCTCTTTCCTTCTTCCTTCCTACCTTTCTTCCTCTCTTTCTTTCTTTCTCTCTTTCTTTCCTTCCCTTTCCCTTCCTCTTAACTCTGTTTTTAAATTCTCCAAATATTTTAAATTATGGCCTTCTAAAGTTCCTTCTGAGCTAAAACTGATATCGTCTATTACCAAGTTATCGATAAATGCAGTTTTACAATTTTTCCTCCTTCAGCATGAAGTTGGCCCAACTGCAATTTGAATTTTTAAGGTGTTTCCTTTCCACCCCCTTATAGGATAAGCATGTGTCACTTTATGGCAATCTAAGATAAAGAGTCTAATTTTGTAAACCAAATACACTAAAAGCTAATAATTTTCATTATAAAAATGTTTTTCATTTCTATTGAGTCATTGCTTAGTATTCTTCTTATCAAAAGGCGTGGTTCCAATTGTATAAATATTTTGTAGAGTTTATCTGAGAAGTATTTATCATTCATGACCTGTCATTCATAAAGCTGTCAAAGAAGAGTGAAAAGGAAGAAACTTCTGTTGGTTTATATAATGCTTTTGGAATCTGTAATGTTAAGCAATTGAAACACAATTTTACACATTTCTGTGGTTATAGAAATATCTACTACTATGAATATTTAATCATAAAACATTTATGCCCACTATTTTGATTATGGATACTGCCATCATTTTGTGTACATTTTTGTTCAAATGTATATTTTAATCATCATTACTACTGAATAAGTCCTATTAAATTAAGAACTAGCTGTATTAAGTTCTATCTTGAAAAAAAAGGAAGTATATATGTAGATATACATGTAAAATCCATTTTTAATTGCAAACTTAGTTCCTTTCTCCATACCAATGAAATATTCATGTAAATACTTTCTAAAATCCTTTCAGCTTTAATATTTTCTGATTCTATTACAATCTTTAAGATACATTTGTGGAGAAAGGATCAACTCTGACCACTTTAATATGGAGCAATGAGATTTTCAAAGATTCTCTTAGCTATTCAAATAATCTTATTTACTTTTCCCACATTCTTAAATTCATTTTTTAACCATTTATCTAAACATTGCATGCTTTTATCATTGAACCTCCAATTTCATTTCTTGAAAATGTCAGGAAATACTGATAAATGCAAGCTCCCGCTTTGTGCCTAGATTTCATTTGATATCACCTTGAATTTTTGAAATGTAACCTTCAAAAAGGAATATAATTTCACTTTATTTCTTAAAAGCATTATTATATAATAATAATTATTAATGGCTTATGAGAGGAATCAATGCATTTACATAGTGGATAAATATGTCACAAGATATAGGGAGAATCATTTACTCTTTTTATGATGGAATAAGTATTGAATTAGGGGCTCTAAAAATAAGATCTGAGAGAGGATACAATACTTAAGTTCACATTTCCTATGAATGGAATTTCATTATTACTGACAGAAAAGGAGTTTCCTAAGATTCATAGTTACCATGTTGCTTCCTAATTATTTTCCTGATGTGATATAGGTTAACATGAAAACTGCTAAGTATAAATTTAAAATTACAAGACTATTTGGTCATTTAGAGTAAAATTCCCATAGCACTATTGAATTCTATATACTTAAGCATAGTAAAATAACATAGTATCTACTTGCTAGTTATTCCTGTCTCTGCAGACTTCTAGGTTGTGACCACTTTGACTTGCATTTTTTTTCATGTAGCGGGCTCCTTTAAAAAAAAAGAAAATTTAAAAAATTTTAATTAACTGCAATTATAAATTGACAAATGCATCTAAATGAACATAATAAGCAAGAATGGAATGTGAAGAGCTTAATCAGATGCTTTCCTAATTGTCAGGTTACATATCCTATAAGGATAATTTCATAAACAGTACCACTAAACATAAGAGCTGTGGGTATATAAATCCAGGGTGGAATAAAAGAGTGGCACTGTTGTCCAACATTCTTTCTTAAAGCAATACTTGGATACCTTTAAGCAAAAATGCTTTACATAGTGCTTTTCCTTCTTGCCTATTTTATTTCTGGTAACTAAATAATAAATGTAAAATGCGTTTTTTCTTGTTTTGAAAATTACAAAAAATTAAAAAAAATCATAATTTAGATTCATACAGGTTAGAGTTGCCTTCTCCTCTAATTATTCTGAATGAATAAAATTTTATATTCTTGCTATTATATCTTAAACACTGATTTGGTAATTCCCAGTGGTCATTAAAACAAAACTAAGTGCTTTGACATTGTTATTACGTGTGCATATAGCCATAGCTTAATGTATTCAGTATAACTAAATAACTGAGCCTGAAATACCCAAATGCATTTGTAATTAAGTGTATTTTAGAAAAGTGACTTGCATGAGACTGATGGAGATAGACACATTAACTTGGTGTTGTGATTTGCACTCTATACATTTCATGGTTGATATCAAAAATAAATAAGAAAATGTACTTTAAATTTATTAATTTGAATACTCAATACTCAATATAACTACATCTATAAAACCCAAGACTCTTTATATAATCATTAAATGTATAAGTCAGGACTATAGGGAATTTCCACTTATCAGTGGGACAGAAAAGTATCTAGTTCATGTCCAGAGTCAGGCAGGGCCTGGTATGTCTTAAGAGTCATAGAGGGAGTCTTAATTATCATTATTACTTAGTGCAATGCTTCTATTAAAAATTTTAAAAAGGAAATAAAAAACCCAAAAACTTCAAGATCTACTTAAGCCATTTTACACAGTATGACTTAGATACTAAAATCTTTTCTTGAATTTGAAACTTTAAAGGATATTTTGGAAACTAAAAACTACAATGACAATATATAAATAGCAGGTAAAATGCTGAAGATTATGTTTAATTGATACAACTCTTTTTTTTTTTTTTTTTTTTTTTTTTTTTTTTTTTTTTTTTTTTT
>NW_016107318.1:12272747-12392938 GCF_001604975.1 Cebus imitator
TAGAGATGGGTGGGGTTTCACCATGTAGACCAGGATGATTTCAATCTCCTGACCTTGTGATCTGCGTGGCTCAGCGTCCCAAAGTGCTGGGATTACAGGCGTGAGCCACTGCACCCGGCTGATACAATTCTTTGTTTACATAAAATGCATAGTCAAAGAATCAATAAAGCTTAGCAAATTGTGTGTTTAGGCAGAAATAATTTCCTGATTATAAATACATTATTAAAATGAGATAGAAATTACTGTTTTAACATGGTAAAAATGCTCCTTCTAGTCTTGCCACTGTCCACAGAATAGAAAAAAAAAAAAAATCAGATTCCTAATCTTGGCATTCAAGTGAAAAAGTGATTCTCTGCCCCTGACATTACCCACAACAGTTTTTCAATACGTACTTTACGGACCAGGAATATCAAAACACCTGGTAGAATCTTCCCCACCCTGGGCCCCACTTCATCTTTGTTCATGTTGCTCCTGCACTAGGACCGCCCTTCTACTGATTTCTGCCCCTGGTTTTACCGCTCCTATCAAAGTCCGGACGATGAGCTTCCTCTTCCAGGAAGCCTTTCCTGATTCCTTTCAGTTGTATGTAATTTTTCGCTGTCCTCTAAATTGCCATTTCTCATTATTCCCTTTCATAACACTTTTCAATAGATTCTAATGTTTTTCATTACATCAAATGACTAAACTGTAACTTTTTCACAAGCTGCTTTCCTCCATGATTTACCTTTGCATTTCTACAGATTTCAGGATGATATAGTATAGAGTATAAGACTTTCATACTTTAAAAAAGTTTGATAAGTATTGCTTATTTATTAAACTGGACAAATTTTCATTGGTAAGTTTCCTCCTAGAGGGAGATTAGATGTTGGAAAAATTCCTCAGTATGTCCTCTTGGTGTAGAAGAAGAAACTCAGAGGAGTTGAGTGTGTTTGGGAGTGGAAGAAGGAGAATCTCATTCTGGGACGAAGGGAGGCCTGGAGAGCAAGGTGAATTGGTGTAAGGCTGTGGACACGCCATATAACAAACCTCTCTGCATATGATTCCTTTTGCGAATTCTACAAAATATTTGTTATGAGGGTGCTGGATGAGTTTAGCATTGGGATTAATAAAGAGACAGAATAAGAAGAGACAGAAGAAGAAAATCCCAGGAATTAGCAAGATTTACTGGGTATATTTTCCAAGCAAAGCTCTTAGGCGTCTGATACACAACAGCATTCGGCTATTGTGACTAACATTTTGTGACCGAAAATTCTTATTTGGGGCAAAGGGCAGTATTAATGTTAAACAATTCTGTCTATTCCCCAGAATTCAAACCCTTTGATCAGTTTCATACCAGATGCCATGCAGATTCCAACTCTGTGCAATTCAAGTAACTAAGGTTTAGCTGAAATGATCATAAAAGTACCTGAATATTAAGGAAACAGCATTCAACAGTCTGATTAAATACCATTTGGTATAGCATAGGCTTGCAATTTAGAAAAGAGGAATCAGCTAATTTAATTTCTTTTTCTGTAAAATGGCAGTAATCATCAAACTTAACATCTCATAGTTTTTTAAAACAATAATTTAAAATAAGCTCTTTTTGTTTGTTTTTGGGACAGGGTCTCACTTTGTCATCTGGGCTGGGGTGCAGTGCCACGATCATCGCTCACTGGTGGTCCTGACCTTCTAGGCTCAAGTAGTTCTATAAGCTCAGCCTCTAGAGTAGATAAGATTACAGGTGAAGGCCACCACACTTGTCTAATTTTTTGTTTTTGTTTATTTTATTTATTTATTTATTTGGTACAGGCCAAATCTCACTATGCTTCCCAGGCTGATTTGGAACTCCTAGGCTCAAGTGAGTTTTCTGCTTTGGCTTTCCAAAATGCTGGGATTACAGGCATCAGCCACTATACCTTGGCCTAAAATAAGTTCTTCTTAAGAGCAAAGACTCTCTGTAGAAGAAGGATATTTGTTATTATTTTTTTATTATAATAGGTAAAATTATATGCCTAAAATATATTATTGCTGTAGTGATCTTTTAAAAATAAACTATTATATTCTTGTTGTCTGTAATCTTGTCATTTTGTTGAAAACAAAAAATGCCCCTTCACGTTCAGGCAGATTCACCATTCAATACACTGAAGGGAATATATGTCTGAATTTAGAACAATAGATTTTTGTGTTACATAGGCAGCAGTTATTATTTTAAGTATGAGTAGACTTGCTTTTCTCCCTTGCAAATAGCTGAAATTGGGCCTTTCCATGGCTAGTGCAATATGGACATTATCACCCCACTCCTTCATACAAGAAGAATAAAGCCAGGAAGGCACACATACTTTTAAACACAGGATTTTATTACTCTTTTACAAGAGACCAAATGCACTTAAGTCACTAGTGCTAGTACATTTTTAATGCTGAAAGAAAAAGTAAAAAGAACTTTTGGTTATAATAGAGACCAAAATACCAGCCTTAATGGTGTGTGTGTGTGTGTGTGACGGAGTCTCACTCTGTCATCCAGGCTGGAGTGGAGTGGTGCCATCTCGGCTCACTGCAACCTCTGCTTCCTGGGTTCAAGCAATTCTCCCTGCCTCAGACTCATAAATAGTTGGGATTACAGGCACCCACCACCAAGCCCAGCTAATTTTTATAATTTTAGTAGAGATGGGGTTTCACCATGTTGGCCAGGCTGGTCTTGAACTCCTGACCTCAGGTGATCTGCCCACCTTGGCCTCCCAAAGTGCTGGGATTACAGGCGTGAGCCACTGCACATGACCCATTCTTTTTTTCTAAATAAAAGAAGATACTTTAAAAAATTAAATTTAAAGAGGGGGGGGGAGAGAGAGAGAGAGAGAGAGAGAGAGAGAGAGAGAGAGTGTGTGTGTGTGTGTGTGTATTCTTTTTCTCACTGTCCTCATTGGTCAGGGGTACACTTGGCTAAGTGACTGAGCCTCTAGGTTAAAGTCTATTTTAAATGACTTTATAAAAGAGCTTATATATGAAAGTATTGTTTGAAAGCCTTTTGAAAGGCTCCTTGCTTTGGGCCATAACTCTTTTTTGTGGCATTTCTGGTTTCTAGATTTTTAGTTGAAATTTTTGAACTACAATTTCCTCATACAGTGCTTTGCTTATATGTAGATGATGACATAAGACCCCCATGTGCATATTAGGTACATGGTAATTCTCACCAGCATGTACTTTCCGAACTTTCTCCATCTTTCTGTGGCCTAAGCTGCGTTTGACCCCAGTTTGACCTGCCTCTGACATGCTACTGAAAAGTGGAAAGTGCTTGTTAAAAGTCCTTAGGGTGTAAGCTCCTACTTAAAACATGGCTTCTCAGGAGCAAAGACCTTGTTCAGTTATGCTTATTATCAGTGTTTATGACTCTAGACACTGTAATATTTATCAAGTGTTGCTACAGCACTCGAGCCATGACTACACGGTAAACAGACCAGATTTGAATGCCAAGCACTACAACTACCCAGCTTCACATTTCAATTATATTTAAATGAAATTGCCTAATGCAAGTGTTTAAAAGTTCATTAAAATTAACCTTCTGAATCTAGAGGCTGCAGTGGGCACTCGTGATAATACCATAGTTTTAGATTTAGATTTCAATTACTGAATAAATGAAAAATTCAGGGGATTTGAAAGGTCAAGGATGCTTTGAAACAGATATTGAACTGGCTAAGAACTTTAACTCAGTCTCATGGTCAATGTTCTCCAGAGTTTTTGTGACATGATTACTAATAGTCATTGATTATTTAGTGCCAACAATGTGTTAAGATCTAATGAAGTATGGGCACTGTATATCAAAGAAGTGTGATAAGCATTACTCCAAGCAAGAATTATGATAGAGATCATATTTAGATTGAATTACAGGTTTGACAGAAATTTTAAATAGCCAAACTCAGTTTACCATTTTAGGAAAAATTATACCACAGTCATCCTCAGCAAGTGAGAATTTACTATATTTTGAAGGTCACAAATATCTTCAGAAAATTCATTGTTTAAAAATCAAATTTGTTGTCACATCTTTCAGATGCCCAGCTTATAAGAGTTGGAGGGCTTTCCAGAAAGGATGAGGCCATACACTCATCATTGGACTTGTAAGATCTGGGTGGAGCGAACATTTTTGCAGCAAGTGCTATGAGTCACTTGAATTTAAAAGCATGTCTTTAAGGTCTATATATAAATGTCTTCAGAAACTAAAAGGGAAAACAGAATTCCAAATTGAGACTAAGTTCTTCTTGTTATCTAGTCGGTGTGGGCTCTAAGAAGCAATATGAAATAAGCCCCGCAGAACAGCTTATCTCTGAGGGGCAGGGATCTAAAGCAGATTTAAATATAATCTGAGAAGTGATATGGTGGAGGTGTACACATTGTACCATAGGAATCCTGAAGAGGGGCACTCAGTACAATCTAGTGGTTCAGAGAGGGCTTCTGATGGGTCACTGCCTTAAATATTCCAAGCATTTTATACACTTTATTACATTTTAATTAAATTTCAGGGAACAAAACCAAGATTCCTCAAGTTTCTTTCATGCACATGGTTTTGCGTTAAGCCCAGTAGGAAAAAGACAGAAAATAAAAACAGCAGAGGCTGTAGATATCTGTAAAGCTTTCACTGTTACCTTTAAACATGTATCCATCTCCAAATCTGTAAAGTCTACAGGGAGGAATAGATAGTACAAAATTCAGGGCAAGAGAAGGAAGCTCTGAAGCTGTCGTGAAGACTCTGAGCTAAACTGAACCACTCTTTCTTTCTCTGCTCTGGGTCTCCTGTCTTGACTTTTTTTCTCGATCATCCCTACCATTATCGTAAGAAGTGAAACTTAAAAAGTCTTGCTTTGTATATCCACTTACATAGTTACTTGTCAATAATTTTTCCTCATTATTACTATAAACTATGACTGATACTCAATATTTCTTATGCATTTTTGAAACAGAAGTGAAGTCATAAACTAAAAGAGGCCTCAGAGAGTCCATCTTCCCTATAACACAACTCCCTACCATACAGAGTATTAATCTTTGTAATGATTCTGTTTGTTAGGCATGTATCTTTATTCTCTTTACATAGATGTAAAACCTGACTTCAGAGTCAGATAGCATGCATTCATTCTTTGAACAAATTAAGAGCTTCTATTTGCTACGCACTATGGGGCTAGAGAAGGCTCTTGTCATCAAAAACCTCATAGTCCTGATGAAAACAAAGCTGTGTTCACCAAACCAATTTTTCTCCCCTATCATGTAAGAAGATTGGATCTTTCTGTCCCCACTTCCCACTGCAGTTAGACTGGGGCCATGTGACTGAAAGTTTGGTCAGTGATGAGTGAACATAATAAAAAACATTTCTAGGTCTGGCCCTGGGAAAAATATAATCTTGTGATCTTTTTTTCCTCTCTTTCCCTGGTAAGCTGCAAATACCCAGTTGGCATATCTACAAAGGAGAGCCTCCCAATCTGCATTGAACTGTGACATGAAGGAGAAATAAACTTACCATGTTAATTTGGAGCTTAATTTGTTACTACCACAGCATAGTCTATTCTTTCTTGTCTACTATCAAGTTTCACGAGCAAGACAGGCACTAACCAAATAGTTACAGAAAATACAATTGCTTTGAAGGGAACAATCTGAGAGCTCTGAACTGAAGTAACAGTGAAGACATTGTAGTATATTAGGTAATTTTTCAGAAATATTTAATCCCCACCTTCTTTATTTCTGTAGAAGGAATATGCCAGTGATGTTGGTTGGGTTTGGCTTTGTGACTTGCTTTAGTCAACAAAATAGGTAGAAGTAATAGTGGACCAGTTCTCAATCTATCTCTTAAAAGGTCTTGTGTGTTTCTGCTCACATTGTCTCATTTCTGCCATACATAAAGGCTATAAAATAAACCTGTCCAGGTTAGCCCACTGGTTCTAGGAGGAAGATGAGGACATATGGGGCAGAGTTATACCAACAGAGACTCCAGACATGAACATGTCCATATGAGATCAGCACAACCATTGAGTAAAGTTCATCCTGACCATCAGGCCCCAACCAATGATCACACATTTGGCCTAAATAGATGTTCAGTATTGTATATTACAGAAATTTTGTTATTGATACACACACTATTAAAGTAATAACTAACTCAGATAAAGACCTCAACATTTCAGTGAATACCTCAGGGATGAAAGGGAGTTAAATACTAAGAATATTCTAGGAGAAGAAACAACATTCAAAAAGGGCACTAAGGTATGTGACATATTTTGAGGAACGGAATGATGGTCAGTATGCCTAAGCCTAATGAGCATGAAGGAAGGTGGTTCAGTAATCGACAGGAGAGATCAGACCTTGAAGATTCTGATAGGAAATAAATTTTTAAATTTTACAACAGCCAATAGGGACTTTAGACTGGTGAAGGAGTGGGAAATGAATTGGAAGAGAAGACAAAAATACTTGACTTGAAAATCCACTTATATATACAGCAAACACATTGTTTTACTTAGGTTTTATGCATCGTATGTATATATTGTGGCTTTAGGGTGTTGATGGACATCAGAGGCCCTTCTACATTTCCTCTTGGTGCTTCTAGGAATGCCAGGTAAGAGCAGGAGGCCTGGGAAAGCTCTGACCAATTTTACTGAACATTACAGATCTCTTAGTCTACTTTTGTTAGTCTAATAGTGTGTATAAAGGATACCCAAGGGTTTCTTTGCAACATGAGTACTCTCTTATACCACCCCTTAGAGCCATGTAGTCCAGCAGAGTATATAATGTGCAGTGAGGGATACAGAGAGTCATAAACTGACTGTTATAACCAAGTGACACCTGCATCTCACCTTGGTCTGTCTGGGTCTTTATTGTATTTCATTAGTTCTAAAGCAAAGTCTGCTTTCTCATGAGTCTCTATGACTCTACCTACCTCTAAGACTATCATCTAGTCTAGAGATGACTTTCTAAAACATTTTTGTTATGCATGTTTGACTTTACCTACCTTTAAGACTATAATCTAGTCTAGAGATGACTAAGACTATAATCTAGTCTAGAGCTTTATCTACCTCTAAGACTATAGTCTAGTCTAGAGATGACTTTCTAAAACCTTTTTGTTATGCATGTTTGACTTGGGGGTGGGGTAACAAGAGTGAGGAAAAGGAGAACTAACATTTACTGAATGCATATTTTATTCTAGATATTATCCTAGGTGATTAGGCATTATATCTTTCTCAGGTGGGTTTCCCTTGCCTCAGACTCTGCCTGAGACAGAGTTGAGAATAAATAATTTATTTGGGAAGGAAACATCAATAAACAGGAAATACCAATAAAAGAATAAAGAAATAAGGAAGGACAGGAAGCCAGAAATGGGTGTGTAATAAAGCAGATTACCAATTTGGGTAACTGAGGCTCTATTCTGCTGGCAGATATTGACAGACAATGTGGAATATGCCTCAGGGTGACCCAGCAGAGGGTAAAGAGGGCTGGCTGTTTATTCTTTTACACCCATCTGTCAATCACGGAAGGCTGCATCTGGGGGCATTCACTCCTCTGTACTTACAGGCTGCATTGAACACAAGCTGAAAGACTGTTCTCAGGCAGATATGACAATGCCTGCACTTAGATGACATGGCATGACTGGAATAACAAGGATCAAATGGACATAGGGGGATTCTCAACAGCTACAGAAACTTTTGCTTATTTATTCCTCATTAATCATCATCATTTTAGACCCTTAATTCCCTGACTACTCAACTTAAAGACACATCCGGCCACACTCTATCACTTGCTTTTTTCCTTCTTATCCCTTATCACAATTGTTTACTTGGTAATTTTATCCTTTTTGATATATTTTTTGTATTTGTCATTAGACTGTGAGCATAATAAGGCCAAGAAATGAGTTTATTTTGTTCATCAATGTCTAGTACAAAGTAAGAACCACTTGCTATTTGTTGAATCAATGAATAAAAACATCTCTATGACATAGGCAGTGTGTTCTTCTTAATGGGTGGGAAGCTATGGCCATGTTGGTTGGGGATGATGGAATTCCAATATAGGTAAGTCTGACACAAACTCTACCATAGTGTGATAATGACATGCTGTGTTCCTCCTTCCTGCCTCAGAAACTCAATTTTCTATTTCCTACATCATTAAATCTTAACTCCTCTGCCTGACTTTCAAATCCTTCTATATTCAAGGTGGTTAGATTAGTCTTACAGCTTTTAAAAAAAGCATCTTCCTATAACATTGAAAGAGATCTGAAACATCTGTACTACATTTCCACTCCGGAGGACTGCGGTTGAGTGACAGATAAGGTTGGTGTTTTGCTCATAAATACGGTGATTTCTCAAGGGGAAAACCTGCTTAGCTACATGGGAATGGTGGAGGAACATCATGATTCCATACTCAAAATGCCCCACGGGATGTAGGGATGTGTGTGAACTATCAAAGGCTTCAGGAGCCATCCCATAAAAAAAATCACCTGCATGGCAGTTCACGGAAAAACAGCAGCAAAATCCATACATGGCCTGGCATACCCTGACTCTGCCGTCTGGGTTATAGACACTCAGTCAGTGACCAGTAGTGCAGAATAGCTCCTAACCATCATGGGAAATGTGATTAACTGGCAGAGGTGTGGGTGGCAGGGGAAGAAGTGAGCTTCATGATCCTTCTAACAAATGAAACAGTAAGCCGACCCAGGACTGCGAGTGAGTCACCTCCTTATCTTTGAGTCCTGATGATATTTACCTATTGTTCTTCCATAGGAGAACTGCGTACCAGGGGGATCTGAGGCCCTGTGAAAATGGAGAAGGGGCAAATAGGTGGAACTACTCCAACCCACAAAACTCTCCTAGAAAACGGGAGTCAACTATGCAAAACACTAAATGTGCCCCAAGAGCGTCTGTTTCTCCAGCATCTATTCATCTGGGTCTCCACAGCCTGGAGGAAGTGATGTGTCAGGCAGCCCCCTAAGTTATGGACTTTTCAAAATTTATTACAAAACTGTGAGTTCAATATGAACAACAACAACAACAAAACAGTACACAAATTCATTATAGGATGAATGACATATTTCTTAAGGCCATGTGTGAGAATAACTTGCAGATCACTGATTGTCAACAATTAGTTTACTATGAGAAAACAGTGTGATTTAGTCTCTAAAAACTCCAATGTTAAAAGGCTGCATGAATGTGAATATAATTTCTAGAGCTGTCAGAAGGGTGGGTGTGAGTGATGGGAAATGCTAGACTGTTTCTGAAGCCAAAATGACTGGAACACTCAAGAGTAACTGAGGATGGGACAGCAAAATTCCTATCATCCATGTGCAGGTGAGTGATTTTGCTCCAGATAGTTGGATGTAAACAAGAACCACAGAACTATGCAAGCAAAATGGAAGCAGTAAGGTTGAAGCTGGAAACAAAAGAACAAGAAATAGTACATAGCTACTTATATTTGCTAAGGCTGTGTATATGCTTTCATTTACATTATTTCATTTAAGCCTCAAGACAAAGCCATGAATACAGAGCCAGCCAAATTCATGAAAATAATTCAGCATTTAGTCAGCCAACTAAGAAATTACCAAAAGAAGAGTGCACGTTGTGTGCTAAGTTACAGATTCATATAAGAAATAATTAGGTAATAATATGATCATTTTTATTTTTGAAGGGAAGATCTGGTAGAATGCACTGATGGAACAAAAATATTTGAAGCATTTCTCTGTACTATCAGGCTCACCTGCATGGATGTAAATTAGGACATTCTGGTCATGCCCAAAATCAGAGTCTAGAGGTCTGGGGGATAAATCACTTGGGGCATATAGCACCATCTCTAAGAATTGAATTTTTCTCCAGCCCAGTTGCTGAAATGGACTGCTGCAACCCAGATACCAGTTTTACATAGTAGCTGCTGAAACAACCTACCTACCATGACTCTAGAGCTAGTTTTACCTACCACCCTCACTTACCAGTCAGAGCTTGCCAGCTCCCAAAAGCTTCACTAATGCCAAGATTTCTTTCAAAACACTTCTCTTTCTAAAAAAACTCTAAACCTTTCTTTGTTCTTCAGACATACTGAAGATAACCCTAGTCTGTGTGAATGCTCTGAATTGCAAATCTTTGACTTTCAAGTAAAATGTTTAATTTGGAGGCCTATCTCTATATTTTATTTTGACTTCAACAGAAGGATTATGCTTCCTGTCCCAATGACATTAGCTAGGCAATGCAACTCACTTTGGCTAATGGAATACAAGCCAAGAAGAAGCTTAAAGAGCTCTCCTGTGCTTCTACCAGCACACTTTTCCCTCTGTGGCAAATCACAGCTATGGGCTTCATTTTCTTTCTAGATTCTGGAACAAAGAGAAGGTAGAGCAGAGCCCTAACCAATATGGAGCCAAGCAATTATACTGAAAAAGAAACCTTTGTTGTAACCACTAAGGTTTGGGGGTTACTTATTATTACAATGGTAAAGGTTATGTAAGAAGAAATGGGTAACAGTGTCTTTCTAATTTTGGGAAATTTTACAAATGAGAAATTGAGATAATGAAGAAAACTATTTTACAGAAAGAATTTTGGGATTACTGTAGAAAAAATCTATAAATAGTATTTTTAAGTGTTCATAATATTTAAAGGAATTTGGTCTTAAGGTATGGGAGCTTGTGCTTACAAATGAAATGAGAAATAAATTATTGAATTTTGATTTGTAGTTAAAATATGTAGAAAACTTTTATATCATAGGCTAACAATAGTATTGTAATGATTAAGTTAATTTGAAATTTACTACATTTATACATAAATTTATTAGATTTACAAGAGTGATTTTAGTCCTTGGGGATATTTTGCTTGTATCTGAGCTTGAAGTGCTTAATAAATAGAATACAATGTATTAGATTTATGAAAAAAAATAAAAAAAATTTTTAACAAAGTCTGGAAATAATAAAATTTTAAAGTAATTATTAAAATATCATATTTATAAACATAATAATCCAGTATGTTCCCTGTAAACATACTAAAATTCTAGATTTCAGTTAAAAATGTTAATTTTCATGAAATAAAAATTAAAAATTGTGAATAGCCATAGTCTTTACTATGCACAAATGCCACTCTAGAACATTAAAACCTTACAACAGAAGTCACTAGGAAGTAGTAATACGTATCCTATTTTATTGATGAGAAAATGAAAGCTTGATGGATTATTCCTTAAGATCAGAGGTGATTTAGTCTACATAAGGCATCTAATCGAAAACTGTGCATATATCATGGGCTTAGTAACTGCTTACTGAACTAATAAAGTGTACACACACAGAGACATTTTATTTTGTTACAATTTTATTTCCCTTTATCTCCTTGAAAAAAATTCAAGAGACATAATAAAAGATAGACACAAACTAGTTTTAAGTTAAAAAAAAAAGTCTTTTATAAACTAGTTTTAAGTTAAAAAAGAAAAGAAAAAATATAAAACTTATATATCTATTGTGACTTAGCACCGAGTGTATCTTTGTAGTTCCTGGAAGAGAGGCAATGAAGGAAAAATATAGGTTATAAATTTTCTTTATCTGCTACAAAGAAGCACATTAATTTTGTTACAGAATTTTGTTACAGAATTAATTTTGATACATACATCAGCAGGTTAAAGGTATTTAACCTGCTGATGTATGTATCTTGGAACCTAGAACACCTATAAATAAGAACGATGACCAAATCCTTTTTCAAGTTTCAGAAAGAAATGGTAAATCTTTAGATAAAATAAAGAGCAGTGATAAAGTTGAATACATTATTTTCTGCACTATCTATCTATGCATATTTTTTATTGTTAGTCTTTAGGAAGTGTTATGTTAATTAAAAGGTAAACCTCAAAATGAAGTGAATACATGTTAATATAAACATCACATACATGCTACATGTACCCATACAGGCAAACATATTTAAACAATTTATGAATTTGAAGCAACAATAATGTAATCTGTTGAAGGTTTCCTGTAGATCAGAAATTTAAATTTGTTCTTATAATAGATATATAGATATGTAACTAGTACAAATTATAAACAGCTCTAAAGTAATACTGTCCTTTGATAAACTAGCTAGCAAGCACAATATAAGATGTAATATAATCTTCATTTTCAATTCTTACGGTCCCATTACTCCGAATACGAATATTAAATGAAACAAAATTTTGCTAAGTCTTAGAGTAAATGAGTTCCAGGAAATCTAAAAATTTATCTAAAATACTTGGATTTGTCACTGAAATGTAAAAATATAGTATCGCTTTTACAAAGTGAAGTAAAACTAGGTTTATTTATTTTTCTCCTGAAACATTGAACAGTTGTAAAAAGTAAATAATGTATTTAATTTTAGTACTTATAATTTGAGAATATGATTCCAGAAAAGACTTAATCCTGTGATATTTTTCAAGATAAAATAAGTTAGAACAAGTTAAAAGAGAAGTATGTTTTCATTTTTTGATGTAAAAGTAAAATATACTTTGAGGTAAAATTCATATAAAATTTTACTATTTTCTCTTTAGACTGTTCTAGGGTCTCATAAGAACTAAAACCATTGAATAATTAAAGGCTAGATTCTGCAGACAGATCAGTAAGCCAGAGAACAAGTTACCTCCTGAACTTTGCTTAAGGGTAGTGTTGATAACACATAACACCAGAAATATAAATTACATCCATGTAATAAACAGTGCAATTGATCCTAGGAGAGGAAAACACATCGGAATAATGGTTTGTCATAAAACTGCTCACCCTTTCCTGACTGCTATTGATTAAACACACACACACACACACACACACACACACACACACACACACACAAAGTCGTTATGGCTAAGTAGTAGTATGTCAAGGATACTATCTATATTTAACATCTCATCAAAAATATTCATCTCAATGATAAACTTCCCAAGTGCTAGAATTGTATATTCAATCAAAAGTCATATTTCCATCATTTATATTTGTCTTTTAGGTCCACCTCTCTATCACACTTATTCCTGATTAGGTAATTCTACACACATTGTGGCTCTTAAAAGTTGGTGAATAGCCTCCATGTCAAGAATTAAAAAGTCAGTCTTCAATGGTTTCTTTCTCATTTTTTCCCCTTCACAATTAATTTCATAACAAAGTTAGTTTAGAGTTTGACCAAAGAGAGGAAAAAAAGATCTGAAAAGAAAAAGCCTCAGAAAAGGTTTAAAAATCATTTTGTGGTCAAGGAGGCAGGAACAATTGTTCCACCATGGATTATCTCTGGAAATGCTGCTGTCTAGCTAAAGTGTTATTAATAACAAGATGCCAGCAAAAATGTTGCTGATCACAAAAGCTGTCATATTTATTGTCATCTGCAGTGCTGCGCTCCAAAGACAGCAGTAAGAACTGATGCACTTGATGATATGTTCTATCTTGCTCGACAGTAAACTGACAGGCATGTGACATGTCAAATACTATAGGTGAAAATATGTTCTTGATTAAATACGGTGTGTGATGACCCACCAGTAGATAGGTAACATTATTCATTCTCTGAGCATGTAGCCAAGGGGCACGAAAGTCACATATATTTTTGCTTTTAAAATTAAAAAGGAAGTATTTGGTTTTGCTTTTCACTAGAAAGTGTTCCGATTTGCACAAAATAAAACACAATGCCTTGTTTTGGACATTGCTATAAAAATGTAAACAAAAACAATTTAAAAATGATTAATGCAAAGACTTTCTGAACTTTATACTGCATGGACACATCATCAATTCAAGCATTTAAAATATTTAGCATGGAATCTTTCCTTTAGCTTGTATAACACTGGTAATATGATTTTTAAGTTGTTAAACATGAATACCCTCTGTGAACTAATTTGAAAGTAAATTAAGTCAACTGTTTCTAAAATACCATCCTTGGTTAAATAGTTAAGTTTTCTTTAATTTGATAAAACCAGAGATTTTTCTAAAGAGGCTAGAATGCATTCCTTGTTTTCAGGACTTATTTCATAGGAACACTTACATATCCCACATATAAAAACAGCCTCATGTGAAACAGAGTTTTAGTCATTAACGGGTTCATCAGTAAATGTCAAGGAAAATGAATTCATAAATATATCTGACTTTAAAATGCCATTGTTTTAATGACTCTCCTTTTCATTTAATATGGGAGATGAGAACAAAAATAGAAGTGTATTTTTTTAAATGAAAATATCTTCTGCCCTATTTTTTCAGTCATTCAATGAACAAGTATGTACCAAGCATCTCCATATGCCAGGCCCTGGCTCAGTGTGTGTGATACAGATGGGTGTACCAGAGCACAGTCCATGTTTCCACTGACCTAAGAGTCTAGTGAAGAAAAATTAACAATACAACATTCTATTAATAGTATTTCTGCTTAGAGGGGGGTGGGAATTTTTATATCCATTTCCTTCAGTGATCCTGAAACATCTGAAATGTGTTGGTATTCTAACTGATATGTTCTTCTAGAGTACTTCTTATATATGCAACACCTGATTTGACTACTTAGAGAGGAGTTTCTTGAGGTTTGGTTTGTACCTTTCATCCATAGTTTTAAGGCCACAAGTACAGTTTTCTTTAGTAGAATTTAAAATATCATTTGTGGTTTTATAGCAAGGGCTGGTGCAGATTTGAAGTTAATGATGTTTAAGGTTAACAACGGCAATGAAGTCACAAGGGGGAGTAGGACAGTCATGGGCTCAGAGCTACAGTGGACTCCTGAAGGGCTGTCTGACATGCAAGGATTTCTTCTTTCTGGAATGGCCTTGATACACAGCACAACATGACCCTGGTCTTGGGCTGATCAAATTATTTCTCTGCTGAGAAATCAACTTGAAATGGGGAGATAGTAATTTCAAACTTTGGAACTGAGTCATATTAATGGTGGCAACAGAGATAGAATAAATATAAACTCCTACAATTAAGTTTCCTGTAATTTTCTAGATCCCTGTTCCTTTCTTCCTCTCTTGCTCTCCTTGTTCCTTTCTTCCTCTCTTCCTCTCTTGCTTCCCAGAGAGGTAGCTGGGTGTGTTTTTAAGCTCCTACATCATTGTCTTTTGGGGGTAGCATTTCCTATAAAATAACAAAGCCAGCCTCACAGTACATGGAAATCTTTCACATTCCTATCGTATGCTGTGAGGAAAGACACAAAGGTTAATGTGGGCTTCTGCTGGGCCAGAAGAAAAGGATACTCATAAGTATTATAGGGTGTTGAAATACAGATTTCAGTAAATGGAGCAAGAAAGCCAGATCAATATATGAAGAATTTACAAAGGAATAATAATAGCACATAGTTACATAGTGTTTACTATATGACAGGAATTGTTCTAAATGCTTTACATTATTAACTCAATTCTTACTGTAGTTTCTAAAGAGGAAGCTGAGGCACAGGAAGATTAAGTGACTTGCCTGAGTTACACAGCTAGTAGGTAACAAAACTGTCATCCAACATGGATGGTTTGGTTCCAGGATCTACAACCTAAACCACTCCTGACTGTTTTGTGCTGTCTAAGTTCGGGTTCTGCGCATTTTGGATCCCTAGATCTACACCTTCTGGATCCACAGATCAGTGATTTAAAAGGGATCAGAATTTTGAAAAAAAAGGTGAATTTGTGAAGGAACGTCTTCCCAAAAGCTATTACCATAACTTGAGTACCTTTTCCACCTAGAGGTGAGGTCAATGGTGTTACCCTACCCTCTATTACTTCAGTTTAGTGAGAAAGGCTTTCATGGAGCTGGATGTAAATTCCCTGCAGTTGAAAACAGAAGACTGGTGCTTGGCTCACACTAAGAGAACTAATTCAGGATATCAGCGGGTTATAGGAGGCTATCTGGCTGCATCAGGATTTATTTGCATGCCAACGGCAAAAAATTTGCAAGTGTCCCTGTCAGTCAGAAGTAGGCCACACAGAAGAGATAACTTATGTGGGGCCATCTTTGGTCCTGTCCAGTAAAGCTGCCTGGATGGACAGATGAACCCCACAGGCAAAAATTTGGAGACACATATAATTTATAGATGCTACTGAAGGATTTCCAAGGACATTCAAAACAGAGACGTATCTGCAGAGGTCAGGAAAGAAGTTCTGCCACTGTAGGAATTCTCTTAAGGAAAGCCATGAAAACAGGTCACAATAGTTTCAACTCTCTCTCAGAGATGGGCAAGTCCTCTAGCCAAGTAAGTGCTTCCCTTTCTCCTCAAAGCATCTCCAGCTCCTTTTTCAAATATCAAGGAGCTCTGAAATGGTAGCAAAGAAGTCTGAGAGAAGGCAAAAGGGATAGGAGTAACTTTGACAAAACCTTCTAGCCTAAAGTCAGATAAGCAGAGGGTTACAGATGGGATGGCGAGTAAAGTAGGAAAAGTCTAAAATTTGAACGAAGACTAAAGCATTGACCAATAATTTGGACTGAGATAGTCTAATAACAACATTGAGACCATGTTTTGTGAATTAAAGCAATCACAAGGCTATTGTTTACCTAATGATAGGTTAATAATATCAAGGCAGGGTGAGATTATCCCCCTTTCAATGCACAGATGATGAAAATACAGTTACATTTTAATTGCATCATGAAATATGATTGTTCAAACTCTCAGTTATATTTACTGGGATGTCTAGAATAGAAGGAGAATGCCATGAATCTGGTTGCCGGGGTGAGGAAGGGTACTAGAAATTTTGTTCAGTGTTCTGGATCTTCCTAGGAAGCAGAAATAATAAAAGGAGATCTAGATGGGATTCTCCATAAAATTATGGGAAGCTTCTTTTTCATTCTGTTAATTGTAGCTTTGTGAGAGCCATTGCTTTCTGGGGCACGATTTGGAAGACATTCTGGATTACATGTTTTGGCAAGGCATTATTTTTGTCAAATATCAGATAGACTGACATCAGTATAAGAAAGTGCTGGGGGATTAAAAACTAAGCTAAAATAGGGCAATCTTCAAGAAATTATGTGCCTTGAATGTATGAAAGTTTTATCAAGAGAGACTCTCTTGATTGGACTTTAATCCAGAATGGGTATCCTAGATATTGATGTGCAGTAACATCATGGCAGACTGAGTCCATGAAAACTTCTGTCAGAGCTTGTGGATAGTTATAAATGCCACTGGAGTGTTGTTGGAGAGGAAAGACTTCTTGCTCACTTCTCAGGTTTCATCAGGAAGCATTTTCCACAAACTTTCTGAACTCTTGCCCCATTTTTTCTTTCCCACAGATGTTTAGGAATTATCTGGTCGGCAGGTTCTGAAGATGTGAGTATAGATGCAAAGCTCAGACACGTCCCCTGTCTTCCTTCTGGAGTCTACCTGAGGATATTTGGTTTTGCCTCCAAGTCCTCAGTTGTACAGCCGTAAGCCCCATGGGATGAGGTTAGATGTGCTAAGTCTTAAGAAGATCCTTGTAGCCATGCACTTAAACCACATCCTCCAATATCAGTTTTATCAGTAATGAACATAAATAGACACAAAGTAGATTTTGGTGACTCAAATAATACCTGGAGATATTTTTGATGAAACTAGGGCATGGGGCTATGGGCTGTCAGTTTTAGCTGTGCAGGATTTGGACTTTGCAGTTTATTGTAGTTCATAGCAGTTTTATTCCTAAGCAAATCGTTGTTTTTGAACAGATGGGACAGTTTTATCATTAGTGTATTGGCCCTGCTGGCCTGAGTAGACACTGCTGAGCTACTGCAGTTTGATCTTGACGTTTGAACTGTGTCATCACGCAAGCACTGTCCACAGCCTTATAACTCAGAGAATCCTTATTACGGTTTTGCCCACAGTGGGGTAGTGAATCTGATTAATAAACATGAAAAGTAGTTGCAAGTGCCTACTATCTCTTCAGTGGAATCTATTCTCTCTTCAGTGGAATTGAAAAAGATAACAAACAAGCTATGAAAAGTATTGTGCACTTAAAGGCTATGAAGAGAAAGAATAAAGACTGTGTTTGGAGCACCTGGACTTTAAGAATTAAGTTTGTGTGAAGTATCCAGAAGGAATTGGAGCTGTCTGAAAGATGCATGTTTTAGTTTTGCTATTAGAACAGAAAATGGGGAAAAAATTAAAAAATACAGAAAAACTGGTTGATTATTTTGGAGGGAAAGAGAGATTTCCTTAGAGAAACATGGAGATTTTGAGACAGATCGGCCATGAAATAGAGATGCTTGAAAGAAACAGATATTAAAAGCAAATGGATAGATCTAGATCTGATTGATCTTAAAAAGGAACATAGAAAAGCAGATGCTTCAGCTATTATCAGGTGTGTTAGTCCACTCGCATTTTTATAATAGAATACCTGAAGCTGTGTAATTTATAAACAAAAGAGTTTTATTTTGGCTTATGTTTCCGTGGGCTGTACAGGAAGCATGGTGCCAGCATCTGCCTCTGGTGAGGCCTTAAAAAAGCTTATAATCATGGCAGAAGGCAGCATGAGAGCTAGCATGTCACATGACGAGTAGAAGCAAGAGAGAGTGATTTTAAACAATCATGTCTCACATGAACTCAGAGCAAGAACTCATGCATTATCATGAAGACAGCACCAAGCCACACGAGGAATCTGCCCCATGACCAAAACACCTCTCAGTAGGCCCATGTTCAACACTAGAGCTCACATTTCAACATGGAGGTGAGAAAACACCCAAGCCATATCATTCCATCCCTGTCTCTCCACATCTCTTGTTCTTCTCATATTGCAAAATACAATCATCACTTCCTGATAGTCCTCAAAAGTCTTAACTAATTCTAGCATCACTCAAAATTCCCTAGTCCAAAGTTCAAAGTCCCTTCTGAAACTCCTATAGCCTGCCAATTAAAAAAAGAAGTCATTTACTTCCAAGCTACAATGGTGGTATAGGCATTGGGTAAACATTGCCATGCCAAAAGGGAGAAATCAGCCAAAAGAAAAGAGTAGTAGGTCCCACACAAGTCTGAAACCCAGCAGGGCAGACATAAAATGTTAAAGCTCCAACACAATCTTTGACTCCATGATCCACAACCTGGGAACACTGTTGTGCAGAGCAGGCTCCCAAGGCAACTCCTTGGGCAACTCCACCTCTGTGGCTTTGCATGATGTGGCTCCTGTGGGTGCTCTCGCAGGTTGGAGTTGAGTGCCTGCAGCTTTTCCAGGCTGAGGATACAAGCTGCCAGTGGCTCTAATATTCAGGGGTCTGAAGGGCAGTGGCCAAATTCCCATGGCTCCACTAGGCAGTGTTCCAGTGTGAACTCTGACTCCACAGTTTTCCTTGGGACTGCCCTAGTAGGGACTCTCTGCAGGGGCTCTGTCTCTGCAGCAGGCTTCTGCTTGGGCACCCAGGATTTTCCATATATCCTCCGAAATCTAGGTGGAAGCTGCCAAGCTTCATTCATTCTTGCATTCTGAGCAGCTGCAGACTTGACACCACGTCGAAGCCTCCAAAGCTTATGGCTGGTGCCTTCTGAAGTGACAGCCCAAGCTGTACTTGGGACCCTTTAAGCTAAGGCTGGAGCCAGAGCGGCCGGCATGAGTGGAGCTGTGTCCCGAGGTGGCACAGGGCAGCGAAGGCCTGGACCTGGCCCCTGAAGCCATTCTTTTCTCCTAGGCCTCTGGGCCTGTGATGGGAGGGTCTGCCTTAAAGATTTCTGACAGGCCTTTTGGGCCTTTTACCCATTTTCTTGGCTATTAGTGCTTGGCTCCATTTTAATCATGTAAAGCTCTCTAGCAGGTGGTGGCTTTGAATCTCATTTCAATTCGTCTCCTAAAAATAGTGTTTCTTTCTCTATCACATGGCCAGGCTGTGAATTTTCTAAACTTTTATGCTGTGCTTCACTTTTAATTATAAGTTCCAAATTTAAGTCATTTCTTTGCTCCTGTATCTGATGACAGGCTGTTGGAAGAAGCCATGTCATATTTTGAATACTTTTCTGCTTATAGATCTTTTCTACCAGATACCCTAAGTCGTCACTCATAAGTTTAGAGTTCCACAGATTCATAAAGTTCTTTGCTATGACATAACATGGGTGACGTTACACCAGTTCCCAATAATTTCCTCATTTCCATCTGAGGCTTCAGCAGCTTGGACGTCACTATCCATATTTCTATCAGCATTTTGGTCACAAATACTTAAGAAGTCTCTAAAAAGTTTCAAATTTTCCCTCATCTTCCTATTTTCTTTCGAGGTCTCCAAACTCTTCCAACCTCTGCCTGTTATCCAGTTCCAAAGCCACTTACACATCTTCAGGTATCTTTATAGCAATGCCCCACTCCTCAGTACCAGTTTTCTGTTTTAGTCCATTTGCATTGCTATAAAGGAATACCTGAGGCTAATTAATAAAGAAAATAAGTTTATTTTGGCTCATGGTTCTTAAGCTGTACAAGAAGCATGGTGCCAGCATCTGCTTCTAGTGAGGGCCTCAAGAAAGTCACGATCATTGTGGAAGACAAAGGGGGAACTGGCATATCACAAGATGAGAAGGAAGAAAAGAAAGTGAGGGGTGGGGGTACCACACTCTTAAACAACCAGATCTCATGTGAACTCAGAGCAAGAACTCACTTGTCACCTGAGGACAGCACCAAGCCATTTGTGTGGGAACTGCCATCATGAATCAAACACTACCTACTAACCCCACATCTAACTTTGAAGGTCAGATTTCAACATGAAATTTGGAGGGGAGAAAATATCCAAACCATATCACCAGGTCAAAAAATTGTGACTGAAGCCTAAAGAAATCTAACTGCAGCTGAGAGACAGAAATTCAGAGAGCAGTGTGGAATTTCTGGAATGAATCTTCAAGAGGAGGAAGAATCAGGGAAAATCAGCCTTTTAAAGCTATGAATAAAGAGTCCAGAGTGAGAGCAATTAGAGAATTACAGGATGAAGAAGGGTGACGCTATACCAAATGTCCAGGAAATTTGAGCAGATATAAGAAGACAAAAGATTAAAAAATATTTAAAGCATTCTGAGATGAGTTTCAAAGTGATAAAATTATTATAGATGAGGGTACATGTAATTGCCTTACCCTAAGGGAACACTCTGGAAATCTCAGGAATTAGGGAATATCCAGCAAGATGAGGCAAATTACAAGAGGCCTTGGAAAAGGCAGGCAGAACCATAAGAGATCAAGTCCAGGGTTGGGTTTGATGCTGACTTCATGGGAAATTTTTTCCTGGGTGGGATTATCGAACCCAGGGAGGAGATAATGAACATGATTTTCTTGAACAGTGGAGGCTTTTGGAAGACTAAGAACTTATTAATTTCATATCTCTCATATGTGAAACCTCATGAGACATTTAAGAAAATATGTTAGAAAAAAATGTGTTTGCTTCTGAAAGCAATGGACAACTAAAACACAAAGTACTGGTAAATAGTACTGGTTTTACATTGTTAAAGAAAGAAAGAGATTGACTATGGGAGCAATTTAAACTCTTAGCAACTCAGTTCAGACCCCTGAAATAGAGTTGGCAGATTTAGGAAATCAAAATAAAAGACACTCATGATGCTAATTTTATGTGTCAACTTGGCTGGGCTACGGTGCCCATACACTTGGTCAAACCTTATTTTGGATGTTTCTGTGAGGGTGTTTTTGGATGAGATTAACATTTAAATTAGTAGACTTAGAGTAAAATAGATTACCCTGCATAATGTGAGTGGGCCTTATCCACTCAGTTGAAGGCATTAACAGGAAATGACCAACCTTTCTATAGAAAGGATTTCTGCTAGCACACAGCCTTTAGACTTGAATGGCAATGTCAATTCCTCCCTAGGTCTCCAGCCTATCAGCCTATCCTGCAGATTTTGGACGTGCCTGTCTCCAAAATCATGGGAGCCAATTTCTTTAAATAAATCTCTCTCTATATAAGCACATATCCTATTGGTCTGTTTCTCCTGAGAACACTGACTAATACAGACAGTCAAATTTGAGTTTCAGATAAGCAATGAATTTTTTTGTTCCATATAAATGAGCCTAAATACTGCACAGGATACACAGATGTCTATATTTATATTATCTATATCTATATCTAATTTTTTGATTCATATATAGAGGAGTTAATGAGATTTATTGTAAAGAATTGGTTCATGCTATTACAGAGGTTGAGTTGTTCCATAATCTGCTGTTCATAAGCTGGAGACCCAGGAAAGCCAGTGATGTAGTTTGAAGGCATGAGAGACTTGGAACCAATAGTGTAGGTTTCTGTTCATGTCCACTAAGCTGAAGACCAGGAGCACCAAGGGCGGGAGGAGATTGATGTCCCAGCTCCAGCAGTGAGCAGAGCCACTCTTCTGTTCTATTCATGTGCTCATGGATTGGATGGTCCCTACTGACATTAGGGAAGACTGTCTGCTTTAGGGAGAGCCCACGTTAGGGAAGGCCACCAACTTAAATACTAATTGTTTTCTGAAAGCATTCTCGTAGACACACCTGGAAATAATGTTTAACCAGATCTGTGTATCCTGTGGCCCAGTCAAATTTACATATAAAATTATCCATCATGCTATGTACTACAAGCACACAGAAGAGGGAGAGCCATACAGCCAACAGTAAATCAGTATTTGTTGAATAAATGAGTGTAATTTGATCATATTTCGGAAGCTTCAAGAACAATGTAAGATACAATTTGAGATGACAGTAGAATATAAAGTGTCAAGGCTTTGGTTTAGAATGGTCTTGAAGTTAAATCTACATTGCTCTTCCTCTCTGCTCCCAGTAATCCCAGAAAGATCCATGAAAAATAGGGATTGATATCTGGGTAGAGGCTGCCCTAATAAATACCCCTCCAGCTGTCTAAAGCCTTAATATTTAAGTCTAATAGCTTAAGAGATAAAGATTTTAGGGAACATTAGAAGTGAGATGCTTATCATGCACTCATCTATTTTCTGTGTGGAGAGATTTCCCCCATTCTCTTGACTTCTCACATCATTTCCCCTGCTAGAAAGAGAGGCGATTTATCTGGTTAATAAATTTTGGAGAACTGGGCATAAGCAGCCCAGTACCTTCCTCTGTCTTTCTTTCAGATGGAGCTGCTTCAGGAAAGATACACTACATTAATCTGCTCCTCACTGCTATAAGTTTTGTAGGAGGGGTTCCCCACAAAAGGAGTCCTACGGTGTTTTGTACTGCTGTGTTAAGGTGGATTGGTATGTCCATTTCTAGAGTATATTATGAAAAACTCCATGCTTGCCAAAAATCCCAACTGTGTTCTCCAATCTAGCCTTTATAAACAATAAAGATCAAGATGATGCTGATATCTTGTCAATATTTTACTGGTTTCAAAACTATTTTGTAATATGAAAGTTATCTATTGGATGCCATTAAACTCCAACTGTACTTTCAACTACAACTACTGTGCCTTGAATCGAGTTGTTTCTTTTTCTTTTTCTTTTTTGAGACAGGGTCTCCCTCTGTTGCCAAAGCTGGAGTGCAGCAGTGCAATCACAATTCACTGAAGCCTTGACCTCTCAGCCTCAAGCAATCCTCCAACCTCAGCCTTCTGAGTAGCTGGGGCTACTGGTATGTGCCATTGCTCCTGGCTAATTTTTGTTCTTTTTGGAGAGACAGGGGTTCGTTGTGTTGCTCTTGCTGGTCTCAAACTCCTGAGCTTAAGCGATCTACCTGGCTCAGCCTTCCAAAGCATTGGGGTTACAGGGATCAGCCACCATGCCTGGCCAAGTTGTATCTTTTATAATTCATTCCTTTTTATTTTTTCAAACTTTATTAGAGTGATGACTGTATACCAAATGCTATGCTTAGTGATAAACAGATAAATAGGATGTGTTTGCTTGCCCTTAAGCAATTTACAACTCACTGGGGAAGAAATAGACATGCAAACAATGAGATAAAATACAATTAGATGAGTACTACATTAATAATCTTTTTCTAGTGTTTCAGGAACAGATAGAAGGGAGGCCCTGAAACCATCCCTATAAACCTCATAAAATTATTCAGGTAAGAAGGAAGGGTAAGAAACAAGAAACACAAATAAACCAAACTTTCAGCCCATTCAGTGTGAAACACTAGGCTAGCTTGTCCTCTGACCTGCTTCCTCTTGGTTTGGGGCCTATTGCCTCAGTATCACCCAAACCCTGTTACAAGATTATTTCCCCTTTGCAGCTCTATAGATAACATCCAGATCATTATGAAATGTTGTTTTCCCTTTAAGATATTCTTTCAGGTCCTGCATACCAGTAAAACTGCTGATATCAGGGGATTTGAAGGGCCCCACTGACACCAGCTGGTCTGAAAGACCCACAAGAAGCTGACTCACCAAAGAATGGGTTTCCATGTACTGATGATTTCACCCTCCTTAGCTCAACCAACGAACAACCCCAATTTTCCAGCCCCTTACCCTCCATGATTCCCCAAAAAAGACCAGCCCAGAATTGCTGGATAGGGAGATGGATTTCAGGGTCTCCTTCATCTCCGTATCTGGTGCTCTGCAATCATTTAACTATTTCTCTAGGGCAAATACAGCTGTGTCAGTGTAACTGGTGTATTATTGCATAGTGGGCATACGAACTTGTTGGTACTTTAACAGTCCTGACCTCTGCCAAGAAGAGGAGGAGAGGCATCAGGGAAGCTTTCATAAGGAAGGGATGGATAACAAGGCAGTTACTACTAAAATGAGAGGAAGGGTGTAAAAAGTGCTGAAATTGTATTAAAAAAAGTCCTTCATCAGATAAAACTAAGCTTTGTCAAAAATATGTGGTAGTTGAAATTTGCTTTTCAAATCCCTCACTTAAATATTTTTCTGGCTTTTTCCTACTTCTTCTCAGACATCCAAAGATCTCTTGCTGTCTGATTCCTTCTAGTTATTGAGGTCATTGGTCTGAAAACACTTCCATTTTGAAGAGTTTTATGACTTGACTACAGTTACTCCTCAGAGACATTTGCATTTTTAAAAAGCCTAGTGGGAGCTCAAGTCCTAATACAAATGACTGATTTGCTAAACCAGAGGTGCTAGGAAAATAAGTTCCAGTGGATCTTTTAAAAAATTATATTCTATGTAGCATCTCAGGAAGAGTTTGGCTGCAAAAATAACTGTGGAGGCTGGAGAAAAGCTATGGACCTTCCATAGAAGAGCTTACAATGTACTTTTGGTAAGCTATTTGCCTGAAGTTTGAATGAAAAAACCATCTATATATATCTAAAATACTTCAATGAGGTAACAAATTTGCATTAACTTGATTTCAATTTTCCAAAGGTCTAAGAATATTCAGGGTATGAATCTAATTTGATCTAATCCTTTAATCTTATTTTCATAATATGCTAAAATAAGTAGTCAAATGTATTAATTTTGGGTGTGCAGATAAAATTCAACTGAGTACAGCTTCCCTACAAGACTATTTCCCCTTAGCTGCTCTATAGATAACATCTGAACAGTATGAAACGTTGTTTTCCCTTTAAGATATTCTTTCAGGTCCTGCATACCAGTAAACCTACTGATATCAGCTGATATCAAATTTAAATAAATGTTTTAATTTGTTGTTATGACACTGTTTAACTGTAATCCAAGATATTAATAGAAGGATAATATGAATAACAGGATTTTCTAGCTTACTGTTAGAGACAATGAGAAATCGCTGACCACTTGTTTCTCTTGAGCACCCTTGTAGTAAAATCATATACTACATTCTTTCAACTTTGTTGTAGAATTTAGTAATAGTCACCTTAATAATGAACCTAAGAAATGAGGAGTGGGGAAGACTGGAATGAATGCACCTAACTAGAGATAAGCAGAGCTGGGTAGGAATATTTAGTTCGGTGTCTCTGATATTGCAGTATGAGTATTAATTTATAATTTGTGAAGCTATACATACATGTTACATGCATTTCTTTGTAGCTATGATATTTTATATTTAAAAAAATTTAAGGGTTAAGCAAAAGATGAATTCCAGAGAGGGAAAATGAGGACATAGTATGGTGTAGGCAGATAGCATATAACAGTAGGACTAAGACAGCTTTCAGAGTCAAACTTAGGTTTCTATCTCAGCTTCAGCACTTACTAGCTATGTGAGATTGCATAAATTACTGAACCTTTCTGAGCTCCTGGAGCCCTTTCTGGAAAAACCTAACAGTTGTTTAAGGTCAAAAGGAAGGAGGGCCGGCCATAGAGTGTGATAGATGTAGGGAAATCAGTCTGGTTTTAAAATGGAAAGAAACTGGATTAATAAATTTAAAGGAGAAACTGAAGATGATGACAATGTAAACTGCTCACAACTACAGGGCTCAAATAGAAAAAGAGGGAACCGAATGATATATACGTGCCTGAAAGTCATGGTGACATTAGTGTCCTGATTCCTGATATCCCAAGTACTACCTCCTCTGTCCTTTGCTCCCATTCATGACCATAAAATATTTTGGGATAGTTGAGTATGTTTAGACAAACATATAGTATATGCAAAATACGGGATATAATGTTGAGTAATCTTACCTGCCCTATTACTTAGACTAAGCCAAATAGCAAATACAATATCTGAGATTAATTTTAATACTAAAATAGCTCTTGAAAGTGATTAACTCAGTACAATAGGCTGAGGCCAATGAGTACACAGCATTTTCCTTATATACAGTAACGGTCATGAATGGGGATGTACCCCATTTAGGCCAATAAAATGATAAAATAGAGAGTATTTTTCTGGGGCTTCTAGGAGGGTCTTTAAAAAAAAAACACATAAAAAGAGTCCAAGAAAGAGACAGCATTTTCTCCTCTGCATTTTCATTCACATGCATGAGGTTTTTAACTGCAGAACATTGCTGCCAGCCCAAGAATAAAGCTGACACCCAGAGAATGGTGAAGTTCTGAAGCTTACCTTATTTCTGAACTTCTAGTTATGCAATCCATCACATTTCTTTAGTAGATATGAGATTTTCCCCCACCCCCTGTTGCATAAGCTCCTGACCATAGTAGCACCAGGTCATCAACATCATAGTTGGATCACTGGGACATGGCTTACAAAAAAGGAACTGTTAAAGAACATAAGTATCTGGGGACCTGGCACAGACTTGAGGTGAAGTTAACTGGAAAAGGGGAGGCTCCAGAATCTACTAAACAAATGAACCCTACTTCTTACATTGCACTAATGTTCCTTACTTCCTTTACCATAAAGCACCTGAAGCTTGATTAATTTTCAATCCCTGATTGACACATATTTAATATACAATTCTTAACAAGAATGGTTTGTCAGACTTCTCAGTTCTTGAAGGAGAAAACTAAAATGGAAAACAGAATATCAAAAGAAGAGGTCGTTAAAAAGCAAGAATTGTCACAGCAAAAGTGACAGCTGACAACTTGATATGGAGGGAAGCACACAGACAGAATTCCATTATCACATTTTATAATAATGGCAGATTATAAAACCATCCTTGAGTTATTAGAAAAAAGCTAACTCATATTCAATGGCTTCTACTACAAAGTTTAAGAAAATACAAGTTTGTAAAATTAAACTGAATACATACAATTTCAGGATTGTTAAGTCCTCTTGATGAACTGTTCCCTGTATCATTATGAAATGACCTTCTTTAACCCTTGTCATATGTTTAACTCTGAAGTTACTTTTGTCCTGATATTAATATAGTCACTGTAGCTTTCATTTAAATAATTTAGCATGGTATTTTTTTTTACCATCCTTTTATGTTTAAACTTTTTGTATTTTTGCATCTAAAGGACATTTTTATAGACAACATATAGTTGGTCTTGCTTTTTTCTCCAATCTGATAAGCTTTGTCTTTTAACCTTCATGTTTACACCATTTACAGTTAATGTAATTATTGATGTGTTAGGACTTAAGTCTAATACATCTAATTTTATTATTTGGTTTCTGTTCTGTTCTCCTGGTTTCTTGTTTCTCTGTTTCTTTTTCCTTGACATCCTCTAGGTTATGTGGGTATGTTTAGTTTACTTTTGATGATGTTTTTGAGTATATTATTTTGTACAGCCTTCTTAGTGGTTGCTTTAGGTATTACAATATACATATGTAACTTATCACACAGTCTACTGGTATCAGTGTTATGCCATTTCAAGTAAAGTAGAGAAACCTTACATCAATTTAGGTCCCTTTACCCTTTACACTTTTTAAATATTAATGGACTTAATTATTTCATCTATATACATGTGTAGCACATCAGATGGTACTATAGTTTTTGCTTCAACCATAAAACATAAGGTAAAGAAAATTCCATTGTTCATATTTCTACTTTTATTCATTCTACTGCTCTTTCCTTCCAGAAGGTACAAGTCTTATTCTGTTAAACTTTTTCTTGTGTTTGGAGAGTGTTGTTTAGCCGTCCTTTTGGGGAAGGTTTCCTAGCCACAAATTCTGTCAGTTTTCCTTCTTCTGAGAGTTATTTTATTTTTCTTTCATTGCTGAAGGATGTTTTAGTCGGATATAGGATTCAGGATTGACAAGTCTTATAATATTTGAAAATCTTGTGTGTCATTTCCTTCTGGCCTCTGTGGTTTCAGATGAAAATAATACTGCCATTTTAATTGATGTTCCTTTATATGTAATGTGTTATTTCTGTTTCTTTATATGTAATCTGTTCTCTCTGGTTGTTTTTAAGATTTTTCTTTATCTTTGGTCCTCATAAGTTTGAAATGTCCTATTGTAGATTTTTTTGGTTTATCTTCTTTGGAGTGGACCCAGCTTCTTGAATATCTAGATTTATATCTTTTGTCAACTTTTGGAAGCTTGCAACTATTACTTCTTCAAATACTTTTTCTGTCCCATACTCCTTCTCCTTTGCTGAGACTCTGATGATATAAATATTATGTATTTTGTTATTTTTCCAGAAATTCCTGAGGTTCTGTCCATTTTTCTGTTTAGTGTATACTCTGTTGTTCTGATTGAGTAAATTCCACTTATCTACGTGTTCATTTAATATCTTTTCTATAATTTTCACTCTACTATTGAGTCCATTAAGTGATATTTTTATTTTGGTAATTATGGGTTTCAGTTATATAATTTCCATTTGGTTCTTTTTTACAACTTCTCTTTTTTTTTTCCTTGAGATTTTCTGTTTTTCTTCACTTGTTTCAAGAGATTATGTAACTGTCTCCTGAAACATTCTTATGATGAATGTTTCAATTTCCTTCTCAGGAATTCCAATTTCTAATTTATCTTAGTATCAGGGTCAGTGGATTGTCTTTTCTCAGATTGTGTTTTTTCTGGTTCATGATATGATGAGTTACATTCAGTTGCATTTTGAATATTTGATTATGACATTAGGAGACTTTTAATCCTATTGAAATCTTTTATTTTAGCAGGTGTGTATCCTGTTTAGGTTTAGCTAATAGGTTTTGGACTAATTTTGTAGGTTTTAGTTCCAGTGGCAGTTAGTGTTCTGATTGTTTATGATGCTAATGCTGTTCTGGTCTGCTTTGCTTTTCTGGCACTGTCGGGGCTTCTGCTCAAACTCTGCTGTTGTCATCTGTTAGAGTTGAAAGTGCCTCTCTGGGTTCCCTAATATCCCTAGGTAAACTTCTGGGAAGGCACAGAAGCCACTGGGCCTGGGTCTGTTTATGACACTGGTTGAAAGATAGGAAGACACAGGGCTTTACTGCTCCCACCATTTACCACCAGATAGATGTGCTCACCAGGGAGAGCAGAGCAGGGATGGCCTGGGGCCTTATTGTTCTGTTTCTGCAGGTGAATTGAACTGCCTGTTGATCAGGATTATAGAATAAGATATTGGTGGCTCTTGTCCCAATCTCTGTGTTTTTTACTCTCCTGGTCCTCTGGACTGAGACGGTAGGCTTCACTTTTTTTTCCTTCTTTTCTTCATGCCTGTTGACAGTACCAGTTTGCAAGCCTCTCTGGTGCCCAGTCCAGGGATATATAGGACATAAAAAGAAAAGGCAAGAAGCATACCATGATGTCTTTCCTTAAGTCCTGATGTCCCAGCCAGTTTGCCTTCTTCTTTGAAGCTTTCAGAGTCCTTTTAAAATGGTCTGTTGAATAATTTTTCCAGAGTGTTTAGTTTTATTTAGAACTGAGGATCAGGAAAGGTGAGTCTATGCCATCTGTTCCAGAATCAAAGATTTGGCCGTCCCTCCCTTCCTTTCTCCCTCCTTCCAACTCTTTTTTTCCCTTTCTCTTTTCTCTCTTTATGACTTTCTTTCCTTCCTTATATTCCTTTTATTTTTATCTCCCCATCTATCTCTTTATTTCCAGCAGATTCTTGTGGTGCATTTTCATTTTTGAAGTTAAGTAATTAATTCCTTCATTTCTCATTAATTCTAACATACATGTTGAACACCTACTAACTGCCAGGAAATATGCCTGCGTTATTAATATAGTGAATAAGATGGCACGCTTGCTGCTCAGAAAGCTGATAGTGTAATTCTAAAGATCTGACTGTATGTATCTGTCTGTATGGCTATTATATAACTGATTTTTATACAGTACATCATCAGACATTTTAATCTGCAATCAGATATTTTAATAACTTCAAAAGTACACTATGGTAAATGTTTTATCATTTTTCTTTGAATTGTTCTGATTCCCTTCTTAAGAAAATTTATAATTCTTAGGTTGGATTTTCATTCTCCATTCCCCCACATGTAATTGTTTTCCATCATTATTTATTATTTCATCATCTTTCCTTTGTATTTGTGGCATGCTTCCAGTTCCAATTGTTCAAATTTCTGATATTTCTACATGTAAATTCTTCTATTGACTACAGTAAAGATTTTAATTCTGGTCTTCAAGTTTAGTTTTTTTATAATTACCTCCTCAACAATATTCATTTTTCTTTTTTTTTCTTTAAAATAAGTTTTTCCACATTGTTTATTTTGCAGGTATTTCTTAGAGTATTTCTTGTAACTATTGAAAATTTAATCTTTTAAAATTTTTCTTCTAGTTTCTTCATTTATTATTTTGTAAGGGCAAACTCTTCCTTTCCAGGGCAACTTCTTTCCTCTAGTTCTACATTATTTTAAAATACGTATTTTTTCTCTTATCACTGAATATGATCAATCATTATAAGAAAGTCAGTCTGGTTGAATCACAGAGGGTACAGGAATAGAGTATGAGACAAAGCTGATGGGGCAGGTGGAGACTAGACTCTGCAAAATCTTATAATACACAGTATGGCTTTTGTCTTTCTTGAATGAGCAATGGAAAACCATAGGGTTATTTTAAGATAAAGGGGGTTTCCTAACTGTATGTAGGAGAGCCACTTATGGGAGCATTTGGTTGAATCTTACGCAGAATATTTACAAAGGTGATTTGTGAACAGATTCAAAACATGTGTAGGAGGTCAAGTTGAGGGGCCTTGAAATTAGAGTGAAGCTAGGAGAGTAAAGGGGATAAAGTGTATGAAAGATGACTCCCAGGCTTACGAATTTTGAACCTTAATGGCATCACACATTCTGACAGAAAACACTGAAAGAAGCTCGGGCTTTAAGTAAAAGATTGTAGATTTGGTCTTGGATTTGTTGTGTTTGATGCATTGTTGAAACATTCAAGAATGTGTCAAGTGCACATTGTGATGAATAGAGAGAGGTTTGGTCTGGAGATATCGATTTGTGAGTCATCTGATTATAGGAGTAACTAACACTATACGTAATGACATTATTTGGGGAGGAAGTATATTTGGAAAAAAAAAAGACTTCAAACTATCTTCCAAAATTCTAATATATAATGGCTGGAAGGAGAAAGTTGAGCATGCAAGAGAGTAACCAGAAAGATTATAGAAAAATCAGGATAGTATTCCATTATGGTAGCCAAGGCATTAGATTATCTCTGTCTTAGCCTATTCATGCTGCCATAACAAAATTCCATGAACTAGGTAGCTTATAAATGACAAAAATTTATTTCTCACTTCTGGAAGCTGGGAAATCCAAGATCAAGATGTTAGCAGATTTGGTAGCTGGTAAGTCCTGCTTTCTGGTTCACAGATGGTGCCTTGTCATAGATTACCTCCAAAAAGCCTATCTCCTAATATAATATTAATTGGATTTTAACATAATACAGTTTGGAGGGATAGTAATATTCAGATCATTGTAGTTTTCAAAAGGACAAAATAATCAACAGTATTGATCCCTGCTAAAAAGTCAAGTAAGATAAGCATTGAAAAAAATGCTTGATGGATTACCAAATGATATATTGACTTCTAAGATGGTCCCATGATCATCAACATACTCCTTGATGCTTGAACCCTATATAATCCCCTGTCCTTGGATATAAGCTGGATCTATGACTTTCTTCTGGACAATAAAATATGGCAAAGGCAATGGTGTAATTATGATTCCACATTTTGAGTTAGTCAAAATTGAAATTATCTTGGGTGTGCCTGACTTAATCAGGTGGAAGCACTTAAAAGAGAGAAACGTAATTCTCCTTGAGAAGAGGGAGTAAATTGGCTAATTTGGAATGTCTGTGCAGCAAGGAACTTCTGGAGGCCTCTAGAACCTAAAAGTGACTTCAGCTGGCAGCCAACAAAAATCTGGGACTGTTTGTCAGACCACCACAAGGAAAAAAATTCTTCCAGCAGCCTAAAGGAGTTCAAAAGTGAATGATTTCCCCAACTCAGTTTTGATGAGACTCTAACCTGGTGAGATCTGAAGCAGAGAACTCAGCCTGGACTTAGTGCCTGGACTTCTGATCTCCAGAAAATGTGAGATGATAAATGCAGGTTATTCTAAGACACACGTTTGTGCTAATTTGTTACACAGCAGTAGAAAACTATTAAAACAACATAAAAAAATTATTGGTGCTCTGAACAAAAGCTGTTTCTGTAGAATGAATGGGTAGGAACCAGACTGGACTACCTTGGAGGAGTGAGTGGGAGACAAATAAATGGAGCAAGTATAGATAACTCTTAGATAAATCAAGAGACTTTCCTGGAAATAGAGCAGAGTGCAGGGTGGTAACTGAATGGGGCTATGGCTTTGAGGACAAGGCTTTTATTTTGTATTTTAATGTGGAATAATCTAAACATGTTTAAAAGTCTTTCGTTTGGAATAATCTATTTTTACTGAACATTTACTTGACCGTGCCAGGTGCAGCATAGGTAGATATAATTCACATTAAATAACTATCTACCTCTGGTGACCTTATTTTGATTTTAACATTGCAAATATTGTAAAGTGGTATAGAGCATTATAAAAGAAAACAATACAAAGTATGCTATTTAGCAAAACTTTCCTGTATACAACATCTCCAAATGAAAGAGAAATTTCTTTACTATGAAGGATCTTATGGTCTGAACCAAGTTTCCTTATGCCTTTCAATTCTTAGTACAGAAAAGCTGCTATGATGTGACTTTCTATGAAAGTTTTCGAAGGTGGCACATTTGTGTGGGAGTTGACCAACAAGTCTTGGTGTAGATCTATACTGAATCTGTAGAATCACAGAAAAAGAACTATTCCATTGTGTTAAAAAAAAAAGAAAACAAACTAGTATCAAACAGGAATTACCATTTAAGATTGCTGCAAGAATTTCAGCTTTATGGTATTTGCTAAAACTTCTTTGTCATGCATTATTATTTCCAAAAATAGTGGTGGTAATATCTGTGCATTTGCATTTCTGATCTCAAAAAATGCCTTATTATCCTCAAACAAATGTTTAGTTTGAAATAAGAAGGACAATATTAAAAGTTAAAGAAAGAGACAGAAAGAGAAAAAAGAAAACTTGCTACATCACAGGTTCTGTACCAACTACTTAATATAAATATCTCCTTTAATACTCAAAATAATTCTATAAAGTAGGCTCTAGCATATCCTCATTTTCTTCAGTAAATAAACTGAATTTTATATTCAAAATAAGTATTCATGGTCCTGCAACTGGTCACATTAGGTGTCATATTAGAGAATAAACCCTTTTTTGTGTCTCTAAAGTTAATAGTTTTAACTATCAAGATATGTTGCTTCTATTACAAAAAAACTGTGGCTTTTCTTTCACATGGAATTCACACTAGTCTGTAACAGTGAAAGAAGAACTGCTCATTGTACTAACAAGAGAAAATAAAGACCTCTATGGAAGAGAATAAAATTTTATAGATTTTGCATTTTTCAATACATCTTTTCATGTTCAGTAACATACTCCAGCTGAATTTCTGTGGTGACACTTCAAAGACTGCCCTGACTGTCATAATCCAATTGATGCGAACTTATAACATAAGCAAGAGTTATATCATGTACCTTGTTAAGCACACATTAGGTAGCTTAACATATATATTTTACATTAGAGAACAATAAAACTTGATTATGAAATACACCAAAGATTATTCCTCTTTTGTGTAGATAATGATTTAATATCATTTGATGTCAATCATTTTACCTAGGTTAGTCATTTTCAATCTTGAGCTTGCATCAGAATCTCCTGCAGAGCTTCTTAAAAAAAAGGTCACCAGACCCCGCTCAGTTTCTGATTCAGTGGGTGTGGCTTGCAGCTCTAGAAGTTGCGTTTTAAGCAAGTTCCCAGATGCTGCTGCTGCTGTTACTGCTCCTAGGCCTGTAGATCACAATTTGAGAATGACTGGCTCAGACCAGAGTTCATACAGATTTTCTGTAAAGATCCAGGTAAATATTTCTGGTTTTGTGGGCCATTTGGTCTCTGTCACAACTGCTCAACTCTTCCTTTGCAGTGCAAAATCAGTTGTACACAATATACAATAAGTAGAATGATGGCTGTATTTCAATAAAATTGTACTTAAAAAACAGGTGCCAGTCTGAGTTTCATCAACAAACCATAATTGGCCAACCCCTGGCTTAGACCAACTCAGTATAAGAACACTGAAAAATCACTTTGTATATGTTAAATGGCAATTCTGTGATAATCATTTGCAGATATATCTGCAAATATCTCTTCCAAATTTTATTTAAATATCTACAAAGCAGAGACTAAACTGATGATCTCCTTGAAGCATAGAGAGGAAACCCTAAAGTTTTTCTATAAACCCAATGGAAATAAGCAATACTTTAAGCAAGAGTCTGCATTTTTTAAATGCCCACAAACTCTATCTTTATTTTCAAGTTTTAGTTTTAGTTAAATATTGTTTGTGTTTAGTTAGATAAATCTATCTGTTTAAAGAAGACAAAAACATGATTGAATGACATATATGTCAGTTCAGTAAGGTTATCTATTAACTTAATAAGAAACAAAACAAAAACACTCCGTTTGCCATGAGTGTACCTTGCTTTAATATAGTTGGCCTTTACCCACAGCAGTATACTTCAAACTAATTTAAAAATGCCAATATAATCTTAAAAATCTACTTAACTCTATACTTCAGTAAACCCACTACATTAGCTTTATCCTTGTAAAATGTAAGTTCCTGTAAAAGGACAAAATTCTGAAAAATTTTTATCATAATGAAATGTGATTTAGTTTCCTGAAAATAATCAAATACCATGAAAAAACTTAGTATTATCATTCATTTTATAAACTTAAAATGTGAATATGTCAAGAGTCTCCAATAATCTTCTATATGCTATAGATAATAAGCACATAAAACCCCTACAGCCAACGGCATATTCTAATACCTAATAATTTGAGGATGAACTAAAATGACTTTATACTGGGATTCATGGTATCTATCTTTCAGAACAATTTCCTAAATTCAATTACATCAAATGTTTCCATTTGGCAAACAGATTTACATTTACTGGAAGATATCTATTATTTTGTCTAGTGTGGTGATTTTTAAAAGTTCTCAGTTAAAAAAAAATGTCAAAAGAGCCCTGTGGCTAAAAGGAAACTGGAAAGTGTTGATTTTTAGATACATTTCAAAAGTTTCTTTACTTCAGGACTTCTCAGAACCATTACCATGCATGGTATAAAATCTAAGAAAGATTTGTCAGATTGTACAGTCTTTTCCCATTGCATTTGAACATGGAACTTGATTATCAGTAGAACATCTTGAAGCACCAGAAAAATACTCTTAAGAAAGCAATGTTCTAAGTAAGCACTTACATTCAGGTAACATAAAGTAGATTATTTTAAAAGATCAATTCAATTAAACAAATATTCTATTACTTGACTAACCATTTAAAGGTCACCCATTTCATTTTACTATGCTACTCACCAAAATCTATCTAGAACACAGGTAATCCTATTAAACATACTTACACTCCTCTTCAGGCCTCTTCCGAAGTGCTGCACGAACCTCTTTACAGGGACTTCTCTGGTATTGCGGGGGATTCCTTCCCCTTATTAGGTTCTCCATCCTGTAAGAGAGAATTGAAAGAGTATTTTAATACCAACATTTTGATAAATATTTACAAGTTAAATGGTCTAAAATTCAAATACCCAAAGATCTTTGCTAGAAAATACCATGAAGATGCTCTGGCAAGGAGCAAGCTGCCAGGGATCATCAGGGACCACAATAAATTGGAGAGTGCTTGACTTTTCTGGCATTCCAATTAAACAAAACTGAAAAACACCAGGTGTATGAAATTTACGCATATTCTCTAATTAGAGACTGCTGTGGACTGAATATGGTCCCCACAAAATTCAAATATTGAAGCCCCAGTCCCCAATGTGATTTGTAGGTAGGGCCTTTGGGAGGTAACTAGGTTCAGAGGAGGTTAGGAGTGGAACCTCTGTGATGGGATTAGTGTCTTTATAAAAAGAGAGAGAGATGAAAAGGGAAAAAGAGTAGACCTCTCTCTCTGCCATGTGGAGACACAGGGAGGAAGCTATCTTCAAGCCACAGTGAGGACCTCCACAAGGAACCAAATTTACCAGCACCTTGACTTTGGACTTCCTAGCCTCCAGAACTAAGCAATAGTCTGTGGTTTCAGTCACCCAGTCTATGGTATTTTGTTACAGCAGCCCAAGCTGACTAAAATAGAAACCTATTGACTAAAAAATAATTTCTTGCAAAATAAATAAAGTCATTAAAAAAAGGTCACCCTTTAAAAAGAAAAATCATATCTTTCACAATGAGATACTTTAGCCAGAACAGCCATTATTAAAAAGTCAAAAACAATAGCTTTTGGCATGGATGTGAAAAAGGAACACTTATACACTGCTGCTAGGAATGTAAATTAGTACAGTCTCTATGAAAAACAGTGTGGAGATTTCTCAAAGAACTAAAAGTAAATCTACCATTCGATCCAGTAATCCCACTACTGATTACCCAAAGGAAAAGAAGACACTATTTCATAAAAACACTTGCACTCATATGTTTATACACCACAATTCACAATTGGAAAGATATGAAATAAACCTAACTGTCCATCAACCTGTGAGTGGATAAAGAAAATGTGAAATATATATGATATTTTGATACATGTCATATAGGATATATATGATACACATTATATATTATATATAAATGTGGGGTATATATGTGGGATAAATATGTGGAATATATACATATACACACACATATATATACCTACACACACACCATGGAATACTACTCAGCCACAAAAAAGAATGAAAAAATGTTCAGTAACTTGGATGGAACTGGAGACCATTATTCTAAGTGAAGAAGCTCAGAAACAAAAACCAAATAACATAAGTTCTTACTTATAAGTGTAAGAACTAAGCTATGAGTATGCAAAGGCACACAGAGTGGTATAACAGGCACTGGGGACTCAGAAGGGAAAGGGTGAGAAGAGGGTGAGCAATGAAAAACTACCTATTGAGTACAATGTTCACTACCCAGGTGACATGTGCACTAAAATCCTATACTTTACCAATATACAATTCATCTGTGTAAGCAAAACCCACTTGAACCCCTAAAGCTATTGAAATAAGAAAATTTTTTAAAAGTATCAGTTTTCAAGTGTAGAATTGCTGATTTCATTCCATACTAATGACTTAATCAGAACTTCAAAAAATTCTAATAATTGTGATTTCTTGAAAAAAGTGGTTAATATACATTGTACTTTTCAGTTACTAGCTACATGACAATGCTGACAACCAGAAAATAAGAAATTAATAAAACACAACATTAACAACATATACTTTGTGGTCAGCATTTTCTGTTTTCAGTTTTGCACATCAATACGCCCTCTACTAACTTCTATAACACGAAAAAGCTTGAATGCTCAGGATTTGAAAATTTGGAACTGAATTGTATTTATTTAACATTTTGAAAATATAAACATGATTTCTTAACGTCTATATGATTATCCTCAACCAGGAATATCACTGGTTTTGATAACTGTCCTGGGTGATAGCATACATGCCATTGAAAACAGTGGGATTATCATGGGTATACTGGCAGAGAGTGTCCTAGGATTAGTAGTGTACAAGATTATGTTCCTTGTGCTTGGAGGGGAAATTGAGAAAGGATGATCCCATAAAATAAGTATTTTAAGCGGTCTAAAATATGAGATAAATAGACTTTTGTGGTGGAATAGTAACATAATACTACTCCCATGGGAACTTATCATTGGGAGTTTAAAAAAGTCTTCCAAATATACTTTCTGAAATCAATCCATTCATATGTAGAGGCTGCTTTATGTGTTTGTGTGTGTGTGCATGCACTCACATGCCTATGCCTGTTTGTAAAGAAAATATTTTTGAATGAGCAGTGATAATGTGAATCTTCGTTTCACTTGAAATTCATTTCAAGTGAGAAAAAATTATTTCTCTCAAGATAATGATAATACAATGACAGGAAACCAAGTGGAAACTTGAAGAACTGCTTGAAGACATAAACTGCTTCAACATGATATGTGTGTGTGTGTGTGTGTGGAGCGTGGTAAAGATTAAGCTTCTAGGTCTGTCCCTGCAGTTTCACCATGAAGATTAGCTATGCAAACTAAATTACATCAAATTTTCTAGTTTCTGACTCTTGAATTAATTCAACGAACAATTTTGATTATATGTTTCAGCAAATGCAGAAATCTCCATGATGATCTAATAACAATTTAAATTAGCTTATAATTACTCACTAGTATTTACAAGTTCAAGAGAGTAAAATATAGCAAACAGAACCTGCACATGTGAATGTCTACATAAAATTATAGTGTAATTTAAAAAACTACTTTTATTCATTGTGATTACACTCTGTTGGGGAATGACAAGTTATATTCATTGGGGAATACATGAAAACTACTCTCTTAAATAGGCTATTATTTTTCCTTTTTATCTCTGACTATCAAATATGTGAAAACAAAAGTGGTCTACTTGATTTCCATGCAAGTATAGTTGAGAGTATGTCAGAAAAACTGAAAAACAGATTAGAAAGTACTTTCAAAGGTTTTGGGAGTTTCACTGAAATCATTGTTATTGGTATCTAAGACCCTCTGGTTAGCCTCCCAGGAATCATGGTGTTCAGAGGTTGCATTTTGGGATATGCAAGAGATACGCAAGAGATTACACAATGCTGGCAATGTAGCATGGCTTAAATGTAATGTGCCTTAGCTCTGGAATCAGAATGCCTGGGCTCAACCTCTGTTTCTATTTCTTAAAGGATGATTTTAGATAAAGTTACTTACATATTTTGTGCCTTACTTATATACTTGCACATCAGTATTGCTGTGAGGATTAAATGTGGTAAACATGTACAATGCTTTGCATTGTGTCTGTCAAAATGGAGAGCTCAGTAAACGAAGCTATTGTTAATCATGATTATCACAAATAAAAATGTGATCATCTAATAACATTTTAAATGTTCCACGTGTTATGAAAAATATTACAACTGGTCTTTAATAAAGAAAATGAACAGATAGTACTGTTGAGGAAAAAAAATTTGGCTTACAAATTTTCTGATTATTAGGGAAACACAAAATATCCAAGTATATAAATTGCCAAGTTTCATAGATGAAGAACTTAATTAAATATACTTCATTTTTAAATAAGATTTAAGGGATTACTAATAATAATCTTCCAAGGACACTAACAGATATAAAAGTGGGTTATTATCTTGATGAATTAACTAAATTTCTGCAAAATTACAGACTTTTTAGAGAATTTAGAAAATATTTCAAAATTTTATAGTTACCTTGGAACTTAGGAAGAACAATTAAAATATTTTGTAATCTATTTACCATTTGCTTTATTACTTCATGAAGTCAAGTACTTCATTTACTTTGCAATTTACCATTTACTTCATTAGTCCTTTGAACAACCTTCTGAAAGAATATTTTAAAGATGAAGAAGTTCAGGTATGCTCAGTGACTTACTCATGGCCACATGAGAAGTAGAAGAAGGCTGGAGTTGAGGCAGCAATTAATAGCCTACCAACCAAAAAAAGCCCAGGTCCAGATAGGTTCACAGCTGAATTCTACCAGGTGTACAATCAGGAGTTGGTTCCACTCCTTCTGAAACTATTCCAAACAATCCAAAAGGAGGGAATCCTTCCCAAATCATTTTATGAGACCAACATCATCTTGATATCAAAATCTAGCAGAGACTCAACAAAAAAAGAAAATTTCAGGCCAATGTCCATGATGAACATAGATGCAAAAATCTTCAATAAAATACTGGCAAACCGATTGCAACAGCACATCAAAAAGCTTATACATCACGATCAAGTAGGCTTACTCCTGGGGATGCAAGGCTGGTTCAACATACCCAAGTCTATAAACATAATCCACCACATAAACAGAACCAAACATAAAAACGACGTGATTATCTCAATAGATGCAGAGAAGGCCTTTGACAAAATTCATCAGCCCTTTTTGCTAAAAACTCTCAATAAACTAGGTATCAATGGAACATATCTCAAAATAATAAAAGTTATTTATGACAAACCTACAGCCAATATCATACTGAATGGGCAAAAACTGGAAGCATTCCCTTTGAAATCTGGCACTAGACAAGGATGCCCTCTCTCACCACTCCTATTCAAGATAGTATTGGAAATTCTAGCCAGAGCAATCTGGCAAGAAAAAGAAATAAAGGGTATTCAATTAGGAAATGAGGAAGTCAAATTGTCTCTATTTGCAGACAACATGATTGTATATTTAAAAGACCCCATTGTCTCGGACCCAAATCTCCTGAAACTGATAAGCAACTTTAGCAAAGTCTCAGGATACAAAATCAATGTGCAGAAATCACAAGCATTCCTATACACCAATAACAGACTAACAGAGAGCCAAATCAAGAGCAAACTACCATTCACAATTGCTACAAAGAGAATAAAATACCTAGGAATACAACTAACAAAGGATGTAAAGCACCTCTTCAAGGAGAACTACAAACCACTGCTGAAGGAAATAAAAGACGACACAAACAGATGGAAAAACATTTCATGCTCATGGTTAGGAAGAATCAATATCGTGAAGATGGCCATACTGCCCAAAGTAATTTATAGATTCAGTGCTAACCCATCAAGCTACCTAGGACCCTCTTCACAGAACTGGAAAAAAACACCTTAAACTTCACATGGAGCAGAGCCCACATAGCCAATACAATCCTAAGCAAAAGGAAGAAAGCTGGAGGCATCATGCTACCTGACTTCAAACTATACTACAAGGCTACAGTAATCAAAACAGCTTTGTACTGTTACCAAAACAGAGACATAGACCAATGGAACAGAGCAGAGGCCTCGGAGGCAATGCCAAACATCTACAACCATCTGATCTTTGACAAACCTGACAAAAACAAGCAATGGGGAAAGGATTACCTGTTTAATAAATGGTGTTGGGAAAACTGGTTAGCCATGTGCAGAAAGCAGAGACTGGACCCCTTTCTGACACGTTACACTAAAATTAACTCCAGGTGGATTAAAGATTTAAACATAAGACCTAACACCATAAAAACCCTAGAAGAAAACCCAGGCAAAACCATTCAAGACATAGGAATAGGCAACTTCATGACTGAAACACCAAAAGCATTGGCAACAAAAGCCAAAATAGACAAATGGGATCTAATTAAACTCCACAGCTTCTGTACAGCAAAAGAAACAATCATTAGTGTGAAACAGCAACCAACAGAATGGGAAAAATTTTTTTGCAATCTACCCATCTGACAAAGGGCCAGAATCTACAAAGAACTAAATCAGATTTACAAGAAACAAACAAACAAACCCATTCAAAAGTGGGTGATGGATATGAACAGACACTTTTTAAAGAAAGACATATATGAGGCCAACAAACATATGAAAAAATGTTCATCATCACTGGTCATTAGAGAAATGCATATCAAAACCACATTGAGATACCACCTCACACCAGTTAGAATGGCGATCATTAAAAAATCTGGAGACAACAGATGCTGGAGAGGATGTGGAGAAATAGGAACACTTTTCCACTGTTGGTGGGAGTGTAAATTAGTTCAAACATTGTGGAAGACAGTGTGGCAATTTCTCAAGGACCTAGAAATAAAAATTTCATTTGACACAACATTCCCATTACTGGGTATATGTCCAAAGGATTAAAAATCATTCTATTTTAAAGACACATGCACATGTATGTTCATTACAGTACTGTTTACAATAGTAAGGACCTGGAACCAACTCAAATGCTCATCAACGATAGACTGGACAACGAAAATGTGGCAAATACACACCATGGAATACTATGCAGCCATAAAACATGATGAGTTTGTGTCCTTTTTAGGGCCATCAATGAGCCTGGAAACCATCATTGTCAGAAAACTGACACAAGAACAGAAAATCAAACACTGAATGTTCTCACTCATAGGCGCGTGTTGAACAATGAGAACACATGGACACAGGGAGGGGAGCATCACACACTGGGGTCTGTTGGGGGGTACTAGGGGAGAGACAGTGGGGGGTAGGGAGGTTAGGGAGGGATAACATGGGGACAAATGCCTGATATAGGTGACGGGGGGATGGAAGCAGCAAATAACCATGTATGTAACTATGCAACAATCCTGCATGATATGCACATGTACCCCAGAACCTAAAGTGCAATAAAAAAAAAAAAAGATTTAACCAATCTTTTCTGGACTTTTCTAGTTATTTCTTAGTCCATTATTTCCATGAGTTTATTATTACAATTCCTTTAGGGGACTGAATACCTGATATTCGACTATATAATGCATTTTCAATTATAGTACAATTATAATTAACATAATATTAATGCTTATATTAATATCTATACTCAGGAGTCTGAGGTGGGAAAATCACTTGAATGCAGGAAGGTGGAGGTTGCAGTGAGCCGTGATCATGCCACTGCACTCCAGCCTGGACAAGAGAGTGAGACCCTGTCTCCATATTTATATTATAGACATAAAAAATATATATGATATTTATATTCAAATATATGTTTTTAGTGTTAATCTGTTGATTACATTTTGATTTCTTATCATTTTGCTATTGCCAATGAAATATTTGCTTCCATCAGTGACATTTTAAGTTTTTGAGAACTTCCAAAAAGATACATGGGCCAAAACAATTCACTATAAACTATATGAATGTTAAACTAATAGATAAAACATTTAAAAAATGCTAAAAGTCCTTCTGTTCCTTGGAATGCTAAATGTGGTTTCCACTGGAAACATACTTAAAATGAAATTAAAAATTTTGCAGAGCAATGTTTGTGTCTAAATTATTATATAGCTGGAAGTTGCATCTTCTCAAGATTATACTTCTGGTTACTTGAACTCTTTCACCACCATTATCTATGATCTACAGTTTACATTAAATGGTCAGACAAAAATGACCAAACATGAAATCTTGGAGCACAGCCAGGTCCCTGCAAAGGAGCTGCTCTAGCTGCTCTCAAGCTTGGCAAGCCACCAGTGGGACTGTGTTAACAATTCTAGTAAGGAGAGATTAAATGTAATGACCACAGGTGAGACAGATGCCCTAACAACTCATTGAAGAGCTCGGAAAAAGTGCAGCCTATGTGTTCAACTGCTAGAAGGAAATAAGGGCAGCCAGGTTAATATCAAACAGCATGAAATAGCAATCAACAGTTATAAGCAAAAAGTGTCCACAACATTCTTCATGGTGTCTCCCAAATTTAGCTAGGTCTCAAAATCACCCAAGGAGCGATTTTCCCAGTACCTTATTATGCAGTAGGTTGAGGTCAAGTCCTAGTTGATGTTTTTTGTTTGTTCGTTTGTTCTTTACATTAATCAGGTGCTTATAAAGTAGCCAGCCAGCTGTACACTTTTCAGATACTGGCATTTGGGAACCTCCGTAAATAAGAAATATATACTTGGAATTGTAGGGAAGATAAGGCCAAAGAATTTATTCAGGTGATAAAGTTGTTTATTAACACAGAGGTGTAGGGCCTGAGGAAGAGACTGTAGTTAGAATAGAAATTATCAAAAATGAAAAGAGTAGCCAAAAAAGCACAATCAATGGCTAGCCAAATTGCTGGGAGGTCATTCACAAAAACCTACAGGCTACCCATTTATATTATCAATTTACTGTTGATCATCTCAATTGATAATCTCAACAGTGAAATGATATCCCCAACAAGGTTTGGCTGACTCAGCTGGATCAGGAAATATGTTTGGACTAATCTAGAATCATGGATTGGGATGGCAGTGTGGCTAGTGCACGAAGGATGTGAAGTCTGGATGAAAGTTTAGTTGAAATAGATTTATACTGGATGGAGGGGGAAGAAGGAGAATGATGGACTCACTGGGAGGACAAGGGAGTTAGGATAAGAGAATAAAGGTTTCAAGTAGAAATATTCTCAAATGCCTATTGTTAGGTTCTTTATATGTACATTATCTATGTCATACATGGCTAACCTGAGTCTAAGAAATTCAAGCGACTTGCTTAGGATCACACATAGAATAAGTGCAAAAATATCAATATTTAAATCCAGATCTGTCTGAACTCAGATGTATTAACTATGAAGTGGGCTGTGCAATAGAACTTTCTGCAATGATGGAAATGTTCAATATCTGTGCTGTCCAGTAAAGTAGCTGCTAGCCATATACAGCTATTGAGCACTTAAAATGTGGCTAGTGTGACTGAGGAACCGAACTTTACTTAATATAATTTTTAAAAATGTGTTAAGTAGAAGAGCAGAGCAAGATGGCCAAATAGAAGGTTGCACTGATCATCAACAACCCCACCCTGCAAGGTCACCAGTTTAACAACTCTCTACACACAAAAAAAGTGCTTTCATAAGAACCAAAAATCAGGTGAGCACTCAGTGCCTAGTTTTAACTTCATATCGCTGAAAGAGGCATTGATGAGGGCAGGAAAGAGTCTTAAATTGCAGCCATCGCCCCTCCCCTATCCCCTAGCAGTGGCCACATGGCATGGAGAGAGAATCTCAGCACTTGAGACAGAGTAAATGCAGCAGTGGCATGACATTGCATTGAACTCAATGCTGCCCCTGTCATAGCAGAAAGCATAAGTAGGCTGGACTTAGCTGATGCTCAACCACATAGAACGTTTTTAAACCACCCTAGCCATAGGAGTATTGCCCATCTCAGCAGTAGGAACTTGAGCTCCAGCAAGCCTCACAACCATGGACTAAAATGCTCTGAGGCCATAAGTAAACTTGAAAGGCAGTATAGGAAACTAGAACTGCAACTCTAAGGTGAGCCCTAGGACTGAACTGGGCTCAGAACCAGTAGACTTGGGAGAATATGTGACCTACTGAGATACCAGCTAGGTGGCTAAGGGAATGTCTCTTCCACCTCTTCTCTAACCCCAGGCTGCACAGCTCATGGTTTCAAAAGAGACTTATTCCTTCCTCTTGCTTGAGGAGAAGAAAGAAAAGAATAAGAAGACTTTGTCTTGCATCGTTGATACCAGCTTAGCCACAGGATAGAGGAACAAAGTCATGAGGCACCCTTTCCAAACCTTACCTAGGCAAGAAGGGAACATGCTGCCTTGAGGGGAAGGACCCATCACCTGCTGACTAAAGTGCCCTTGGGTCCTGAATACCCAGCAGTGGTACCCAGATAGTATGCTGCGGGCCTCAGGTGAGACTCAGACTTGCTGGCTTCAGGCGAGACTCAGCACATTCCCAGTTGTGATGGCTATGGCAATAGACTCCTCTAGCTTGAGAAAAGTGAAGGGAAAAGTAAAGGGGACATTGTCTTGCACCTTAGGTACCAGCTTGGCCACAGAGGGAAAGAGCACAAAGCAGGCCCTTGGGGTCCCCAGTTGCAAGCCTTGACTTCCTGCATGACATTTCAGGGCCAACAGGAAGCCCACTGCCTTGCAAGGTGAGTCCCAAGCCAGGCAACCTTCACCACAAGCTGAATGAAGAGCCCTTGAGCTTAAGGGAATATTGGTGTTAGTTTGGCACTAATCTCCCATGGGTCTGTGGGTATGATGGCCATGGGCTAAAACTTCTCCCTATGGAAAGGGCAGGGAAGAGTAGAAAAGACTGTTTCTCATGGTTTGAGTGCCAGCTCAGCCACAGTAAATTAGAATACTAGGTATACTCCTAAGGTTTTTAACTCTAGTCCCCGGCTCCCAGATGATACCTCTGGACTAGCCTGGTCCTGGGGGAACTTGCCGCCATGAAGAGAGAGACACAAATCTGATTGATTGGTTTCATCACCTGCTGATTATAGAACTCCAGGGCCTTGACTGAATGTAGGTGGTAGCCAGAGAGTGGTTATAGTTAGCCTTAGGTGAGGCCCAGTGCTGGGCTGTGTTCAGGTCTGATCCAGTGCAGTCCCAGTGGAGGTGGCCACAGAGGTGCTTGTGTCATCCCACCCGCAGCTCCATGTAGCTCAGAAAAGTGGGACTGCTTGGGAGAAAGTAAGGGAAAAGATCTGGATCTTATGCAAGACAAGTAAGTAGCACCTCTATGAGTTTGCAAGAACGACAGCATTAAGAGACTTGGAGTTCTTCCTAATGCAGATATGGCTTAGATTGCAACATCCATGTCCTTTTGAATACCTTGAAAACCTTCCCAGGAAGAATGAGTACAAACAAGCCCAGACTTTGACAACTACGATAAATACCTAACTCTTCAATGGCCAGACACAGATAAATATCTGTAAGCTTCAAGATCATCCAGGGAAACACAACCTTATGAAATGAGCTAAAGGCACTAGGGAGCAATCCTGAGACACAGAGATATTTGACCTTTTGATAGATGATTCAAAATAGTTGTTTTGAGGGAACTCAAAGAAATTCAAGATAACATAGTGAAGGAATTCAGAATTTTGTCAGACAAATTTAACTAAGAGATGGAAATAATTAAAAAGAATAAGGCAGAAATTCTGGAGTTGAAAAACACAATTGGCATATTGAAGAATACCCTAGAGTCTTTTCATACCAGAGTTGATCAAGCAGAATAAAAAAATAGTGAGGACAAAGACAGGCTATTTGAAAACATACAGTCAGAAGAGACAAAAGAAAGAATAATGGAAAAGAAGAAAGCATGACTATAAGTTCTAGAAAATAGCCTCAAAAGGGCAAATCCAAGAGTTACTGACCTTAAAGAGGTGGAAGAGATAGGGGTAGAAAGTTTATTCTAAAGGATAACAGAGAATTTCCACCTAGAGAAAGATATCAATATCCAAGTACAAGAAGGTTAGAAAACATAAAGCAGGTTCAGCCCAAATAAGACTACCTCAAGTCATTTAATAATCAAACTTTCAAAGGCCAAGGATAAAGAAAAGGTCCTAAAAGCAGCAAGAGAAAAAAAACAAGTAATACACAATAGAGCTCCAATATGCCTTGCAGGACCTTTCAGTAGAGTTTATAGGCCATGAGAGAATGGCATGACACATCTAAAGTGCTGAAGGAAAAATCTTTTACCCTAGAACACTATATCCAGCGAAAATACCCTTTGAACATGCAATAAAATAAAGACTTTCCCAGAGAAACAAAGGCTGAGCGATTTCATCAACACCAGACCTGTCCTACAAGAAATGCTAAAGGAAGTACTTCAGTCAGAAAAAAAAAGACATTAATGCACAATATGACATCAACAAAAAGTACAAAACTCACTGGTAACAGAAAAACAGCGTATTATAACACTGTAACTGTGGTGAACAAACTATTCTTAAATAGAAAGACTAAATGATGGACCAGTCAAAATAATAACTGTAAGAACTTTTCAAGACATAGACAATATGATAATAATACAAATAAAAACTACAACAAACAACCCCATCAAAAAGTAGGTGAAGGATATGAACAGATATTTCTCAAAAACATATCTAAAAAAGCTCAGCATCACTGGTCATTAGAGAAATGTAAATCAAAACCATAATGAGATACCATCTCATATCAGTTAGAAAGGCCATCATTAAAACGTCAGGAAACAACAGATGCTGGAGGGGATGTGGAGAAATAGGAACACTTTTACACTGTTGGTGGGAGTGTAAATTAGTTCAACCATTGTGGAAGACAGTGTGGCGATTCCTTAAGGATCTAGAACCAGAAATACTCTTTGACCCAGCAGTCCCAATACTGGGTATACACCAAAGGATTATAAATCATTCTACTATAAAGACATATGTACACATATGTTTATTGCAGCACTGTTCACAATAGCAAAGACTTGGAACCAACCCAAATGCCTATCAGTTGACAGACTGGATAAAGAAAATGTGGCACATACATACCATGGAATACTATGCAGCCATAAAAAAGGATGAGTTCATATCCTTTGCAGGGACATGGATGAAGCTGTAAAACATGATTCTCAGCAAACTAACACAAGAACAAAAAACCAAACACCACCTGTTCTCACTTATAAGTGAGAATTGAACAACGAGAACACATGGGCACAGGGAGGGGAACATCACACACTGGGGTCTGCCGGGGGTTAGGGCCTAGAAGAGGAATAGCATTAGGAGAAATACTTAATGTAGATGACAGGTTGATGGGTTCAGGAAACCACCACAGCACATGTATACATATCTAACAAACCTGCACATTCTGCACATATATCCCAGAACTTAAAGTATAATAATAATAATAAAGAAACTATAAAAAGTTAAAAAGTGGGAAGGCAAAATTAAGGTGTTGAGTTTTTATTAGTTTTCTTTGTGCTCATTTTCTTATGCAAATAGTGTAATTGTTATCAGCTTAAAATAATTGGTTATAAGATAGTATTTGCAATCCTCACGGTGACCTGAAATCACAAAACATACAATGGGTACACAAAAAATAAAAAGCAAAAAATTAAATGGTATCACCAGAGAAAATTACCTTCGCTAAAAGGAAGACAAGAAGGAAGAAAAGAATGAGGAGAAGACCACAAAACTACTGGAAAACAAATGATAAAATAGCAGGAGTAAGTCCTTACTCATCAATAACACTGAAAATAAATGGACTAAACCCTTCAATCAAAAGATGTGGAGTAACTGAATTGATTAAAAACCAATACCCAATGATCTGTTGTCTTTAATAAACACACTTTGCCTATAAAGGCACATAAAACTGAAAATAAAGGGACAGAAAAAAGATATTCCATGCCAATGGAAACCAAAAAAGAGGAGGAGTACCTATACCTATATCAGACAAAATAGATTTCAGGAATGAATAGTATAAGAATAGACAAAAGTCATTATATAATGACAAAGCGGCGAATTCAGCAAGAGAATATAGCAATTTTAAATAAATATGCATCTAATACAAGAGGATATAAGTATATAAAACACACAGTATTACTGCTAAAGAGAGAGATAGACCCCAACACAATAAAATCTGAAGACTTCAACACCCCTCTGTCCTATTAGACAGATCTTCCAGACAGAAAATCAACAAGGAAACATCAGACTTAATCTGCAGTTCAGATCAAATGGACCTAATAGGTATTTACAGAACATTTCATCCAAGAGTTACAAAATACATATTCTTTTCCTCAGCACATGAATCATTATCAAGGACAGACCATATGTTACATCACAAAACAAGTCTTATCCAAACATTCAAAAAATGTAAAATAATATCGAGCATCTTCTCTGACCACAATGGAATAAAACTAGAAATCAATAACAAGGAGAATTTTGGAAAATATACAAACACATGATAATTAAATGATATGCTCCTGAACGACCAGTGGGACAATGAAGAAGTTAAGAAGAAAAACAAAAAAATTTCTTGAAACAAGTTATAATGGAAACACAACATACCAAAACCTATGGGATAAAGGAAAAGCAGTACCAAGACGGAAGTATATAGCTATTAGTGTGTATATCAGAAAAGGAAAACTTCAAATAAACAACTTAATGATACATCTTAAAGAATTAGAAAAGGAAGAACAAACCAAACTCAAAATTAGTAGAAGAAATAATAAAAATCGGAGTAAAAATAAATGAATTTGAAATGAATAAGCAATACAAAATATCAATGAAACAAAACATTGTTTCTTTTTGAAAAGGTAAACAAAATTGATAAACCTTTAGCCAAACTAAAAGGGGGAGACAATTCAAATAAAAAAATCAGGGATGAAAAAGGGGATATTACAACTGATATCACAGAAATTCAAAAGATCTTTAGTGGCTACTATGAGCAAGTATAAGACAATAAATTGAAAAATTTAAAAGAAATTGATAAATTCCTACACAGATACAACCTACCAAGATCGAACCATGAAGAAATCCAAAACCTGAACAGACCAATAACAAGTAATGAGATTGAAGGCATAATAATAAGTCTTCCAGCAAAGAAAAGCCTTGGACCCAATGGTGTCACTGGTGAATTCTACCAAATACTTAAAGAAATAATACCAATCCTACTCAAACTATTCTGAAAAGTAGAGGAGACAGGAATACTTTTAAACTCATTTATAAGGCCAGTATTATCTTGAGACCAAACCCAAAGATACATCAAAATCACTGATGAATATTAATACAAAAATGTACAACAAAATACTAGCAAACCAAATTCAGCAATACATTAAAAAGATCAGTAATCATGACCAAGTGGATTTATCCCAGGCATGTATGGATGGTTCAACATATGCAAATCAATTAATGTAATAAATTATATCAACAGAATAAAGAACAAAAACCATATGATCATTTCAATTGATGCTGAAGAAACAGTTGAAAACATTTAACATCCCTTCATAATTAAAAACCCTTAAAAACCTGAGGATAGAAGAACGATACCTCAATATAATAAAAGCCACCTATGACAGATTCACAGCTAGTATCATACTTAAAGGTGAAGAAACAGTTGAAAACATTTAACATCCCTTCATAATTAAAAACCCTTAAAAACCTGAGGATAGAAGAACGATACCTCAATATAATAAAAGCCACCTATGACAGATTCACAGCTAGTATCATACTTAAAGGTGAAAACCTAAAAAAAATAAAAATAAAAAAAAAATAAAGGTGAAAACCTGAAAGCCTTTTTCTAAGACCAGGAACACAACATTATGTCCATATTCTCCACTAATTTTCAACATAGTCCTGGAATTCCTAGATAGGGTGATCAGCCAAGAGAAAGAAATAAAGCGCATACAAATTAGAATGGAAGAAGTCAAATTATCCTTGTTTTCAGATGACATGATCTTATATTTGGAAAAACCTAATGTCTCCAGCAGGAAAACTATTAGAACTTATAACCAAATTCAATAAAGTTGTAGGATACAAAATCAATATACAAAATCAGTAGTATTTCTATATGCCAACAGAGAACACTCTGATAAAGAAATAAAGTAATCCCATTCACACTAACTACAAATAAAATAAAATATCTAGAAATTAACTTAACTCAAGAAGTGAAAGATTTCTATGATGAAAACTATAAACCATGAACACAAAAATTTGAAGAGGACACACAAAAATGAAAGATATTCCATGTTCATGGATTGGAAGAGTCAGCAATGAACAATGAACAAAGAATAAATCAATGTTAAAATGTCCATAATACCCAAAGCAATCTACAGATTTAAGGCAGTTCTTATCGAAATACTGATGACATTCTTCACAGAAATAGAAAAAATAATTTTAAAATTTATGTAAAAGCACAAGAGACCCAGAATAGCCAAAGCCATCCTAAGCCTAAGAACGAAACTGGGAATTCACATTACCTGACTGTAAATTACACTACAGAGCTACAGTAAACAAAATGGCATTGTACTGGCATAAAAACAGATATATAGATCAATGTAACAGAATAGAGAACCCAGAGATTAATCTATAGGTCTACAGGGAACATATTTTTGATTAAGATGCTGTGAACATACAATCAATGAGTAAAGGACAGTTTCTTCAAGAAATGGTGGGATAGCCATTGGCAAAAAAANAAAAAAAAAAAAAAAAAAAAAAAAAAAAAAAAAAAAAAAAAAAAAAAAAAAAAGAAACGACACATATCTCTCATCATAAACAAAAATCAAATCAAAATAGATTAAAAACTTAAACGTAAGACCTCAAACTATGAAACTATTAAAAGTAATCATTGGAGAAACTCTCCAGGACACTGATCAGGGCAAAGATTTTTTTTGAGTAGTACCCCACAAGCACAGGCAACCAAGACCAAATAGATAAATGGGATCACATTAAGTTAAAAAGCTTTTGCACAGCAAAGAATACAATCAACAAAGTGAAGCAACAACTCACAGAATGGGAGAAAATATGTCCAAACTACCCATCTGACAAGGGATTAATAACCAGAATATATAAGAAACTCAAGCAACTCAATAGGAAAAAATCTAGTAATCTGATTAAAAATGGACAAAATATCTGAATAGACATTTCTCAAAAAAAGAGATATAAATGGCAAACAGGTATATGAAATGTGGTCAACATCATTGATAATCAGATAAATGTAAATCAAAACTGCAATGAGATATCATCTGACCCCAGCTAAAATGGCTTTTATCCAAAAGTCAGGCAGTAACAAATGCTGGTGAGATGTGAAGAAAAGGGAACCCTCATACACTGTTGATGGGAACATAAATAAGTACAACCAATATGGAGAACTGTTGGACATTCCTCAAAAAACTAAAAATACAGCTACTTTATTATCCAGCCATAACACTGCTGGGTATAAATCTAAAAGAAAGGAAATCAGTATGTCAAAAAGATATCTACAGCCCATGTTTATTGCAGGCCTGTTCAGAACAACCAAGATTTGGAAACAACCTAAGTGTTCATCAACAGATAAATGCATAAAGTAAAAGTGGTACATATACATGATGAAGTAATAGCCATGAAAAAGGATGAGATCCTGGAACTCGTGGTTATTATGTTAAGTGAAATAAGCCAAGCACAGAAATACTAACTTTACATGCTCTCACTTATTTGTTTGAGCTAAAAATTAAAACAATTGAACTCATAGAGACAGAGAGTAGGATGATGGTTACCAGAGACTGGAATGGGTAGTGAGGGTGTAGGGGAGGAGGAAGGGCATCAAAATTTAGAAAGAATAAATAAGACCTTGTATTAAATATTTGCTAGTACAATAGAGTGACTACAGTCAAAATAATTTAATAGTACATTTAAGAAAATAGGAGAGCATTATTGGATTGTTCATAACACAAATGGTAAATGCTTGAGGTTATAAAAATACCCCATTTATCCTAACATGATTAGTATGCATTGCATGCCAGTATCAAAATATCTCATGTAATCCATAAACATATACACCTCTATGTGCTCTTAAAAATTAAAAATTAAAATTAATAAATGTATTGAATTTTAACTTATTTAAATAATACAACTGTATTACATACTACAGCAGATCTAAAAGCCTCTACTTAGCATAGCTGTTAAACATACCTATTACTTACACTTCTGTAGGTCTAAAAACTTGACAGAAATCATTCATGGGAAGCAAAAAAAATAAAAACATAGGAATTAAAATGAAAGTAAGACTAACCATTCTTATGGAAAAAGAAGGAATAAGGTTTCTATCTTATTGTTGGATATAATAATAAATAGTCTTCTCTGTCCTGGTCAGGGAAAGAGAAGAACAGGACAGCACTCTGACTATCCAACCTCATGAAACCCTAAAACAAAGAAACCTCTTCAGAATTCTAGATTTCCTTATTTGGCTCATAATTCAAGAAAAAATGAGAAAATTGTTGAAGAGGCAGTGACACATGCCTTATCAGTGAGGTGCTAAGTTTTTTTCAAGGAAAGTTGAGTTTGAAGCACAGTGAACCAAACTCCAGACCAGGACTATGCTGAAAGCATGCATATAAAGTTTTCAATAGCCATTGATAAATAGTCTCGAGTGTTTATAAAGATCCAATTTGAACTTCAAATGACAGTGCAAAAATAATCAATACCCAATTATCTCAGCCAACTATGTTGAGATGATAGTTAATAAGGACAATCTAAAGTTAAACAGCAAGATGACTGTGAAAAGAAACCACATGTTAACCACACTTAAACTGCTTAAAAAGAGAGTGAAATGCTTAACAAAACAGAAAGATATGTGAAGTGCTGTCAAGTTGAAAATGAAACAAAATTCCTCATTTGTAAGGCCAGCAATTATTTACCAAAAGAACAAAGATCAGCAATGTTTCAGCATCGAGAAACTTGTTTGTACACTGCCATGTCGCACATTTAGGGAAATGGCAAACACAATAGTATATTATTCTCACTTTAATTTCTAAGATTAGAATTCAGAACAGATCAGTATCATTATGGATGTCTTGTAAAATCTAGATTTTACCTTTTGTAAACAACACTGAACACAGCAAAAGTTATTTATTTTTAAATGGCTGAATGCATGGTGTTAGCAATAAATATACATCCTACACAGTACTAATGAGCTTATGATTATAGAACATCTTTGCATATATTATTTATCCTCATAAAGGATGAGGATAAGACCTGTGGGTTTAGTCTTTTAGAGATGAAGAAATTAGGACCCACTTGTCCAAGGTCAGTGCAAAAACAGATTCAGACTCAGATTTTCTGATTCCTGCAATCTTCCCACCTGAGCACAGTTGCCTAAATGAAAGAACTGTTCTGCTCATGGTCAGATTATTGCACCTTCCCCTGGAGCCTTCCTGTGTCTCAAAGAAGGGACTACTATCATATATGGTAGCTGTTAGATGCAGAATAAAAATGTTTGTGGAGCATCACACACTGGGGTCTGTGTAGGGGGAACTAGAGGAGGGACAGTGAGGGGTGGGGAGTTGGGGAGGGATAACATGGGGAGAAATGCCAGATATAGGTGATGGGGAGGAAGGCAGCAGACCACATTGCCATGTATGTATCTTTGCAACAATCTTGCATGTTCTTCACATGTACCCCAAAACCTAAAATGCAATAGTATATATGTGTGTATATATATATATATATGTGTGTGTGTGTATATATATATGTGTGTGTGTGTGTGTGTGTGTGTGTGTGTATATTTATAAAAATGTTTGTGGAGGAAATGTAATGATTTCATAAGAAAAGCATGCATTCCTTCCTCAAAGTGAAATGGGGAGAGTTGGAAAATATGAAAAAAAATCATTATTTTCAAAGAGTTCATAAATGTCTAAATATATACCTTATGTAGAATATAAATGACATTCATTTTTATAATCCAGGGAGGTAAAGGCCAAGTGCTTCCCTGGACTTCTGCCTTCAGCCTGTTCTGAGTCCTACCCATGGTGATTATCTTTGAGCTGTAGTAATGATCGTAAGGCAAGGATTTTCAGTCACTAGATCAGGGGCTTTTTGAGTGTTGACACAATGTTTACCTGGTAAATTCTCTAGTATTGCAGATGGCGCTGACCACTCAGAGTAAAACATACTCAGCATTTTTTAAAAAAATAAATGAACTGTTGGGATTAATCAAGTGAGTACTCTTTGATGGCTATGACTCACAGATGAGAAAAATAAAACATTATGATCACACTCATGGTTATAATTTCTGGGATGTTGTAAGGCATAAAATACTTTTAATATCTTAGTATTTTACACTAAGATTAGAAAATGGAATATGCTGTATCTTTTACTAGGGAAAGAAGAATCAAGATGACTAATTTATTTAGGAAGACAGGTTCTTGGGAAAAAATTAAATTTTTATTTGAGATTGAGTGAATATACTAACAGTTTGAAGTAGTCAGTGGGCATCACATAGTTCTGTGTTAGTTCCCGCAGCTTAAACAAAATCTTTCAGTTTTTTTCCTAAAACTTCGTGGAGTTACAAGGAAGTATCACATCATTGGGATATAACACTTTCCCTTTAAACTCTGTACCTGGCATTTCATTCTCAGTTCCTTACCCCCAGCATGGCCAGAGACGTTTCTTATCTGTTTTCTTTTTGGTTACCTTCTACTGGCTTCTTTTGTGGGTATCTAAATAAGTTATTTATATTAATGTAAATATATTAAATACATATCACATTAATTTTAGAGCATACATGTATAGCCTCTATGCTACAACCCATCTCCCCCTCTTATCTATTCTCAGTTCAACAGCCAGAGGGTCCTTTTAAATCATGGGTCAAATTGTGTCACAGCACCGCCTCCAACACTCCAAGGACTTCCTATTTCACACAGAGCAAAATACATCTTTACAAAGGCGCTTTATGTTTGGCTGCCTGTATCCTTCCCTCAAATCTTTTACTTACCCTTTTGACCAACTTGAGCATATACAATATTCTCTCGCCTCAGGCCTTTACACTAGCAGCGTCTTCTCTCTGGAACCCCTTCACATGCATTAAGTCTTCATTCAAATATTACTTTTTCAGGCACCTTTCCTGACAACGACAGTTAATCCTACACTTGGCAAAACACTCCTTCATCAACATTCTTCATCCTCCTTACCAGGCTGTATTTTTTCTTTTACCTTACTGTGTATTAACATTTAACATTAGCTTTTATCTTTTTTTTTTTTTTTTTGCCAAATTCATTGTTGAGGTGTGATTTGGAAATAATGTGTATTAATTTAAATATTACTGTTTTTGTCTTTTAACTAGTGAGAAAAGCATGAACACTGTCTATTTCTCCTACAGTTCTGTCATTTTTTTCTTTATGTAATTTGAGACTATATTATTGAATATACAGAAGTTATGATATTCTGATGGATTGAACCTTTTATCATTATGTAGTGATTGTAAGAGCTAAAAATAGTATTTGCCTTAAAATCTGCTTATCTGGTAATATAGTTGAAGAAATCCTCATGAATACTAATTGCCTGGAATATCATTTTTTGTACTTCGGCAGTAAGTTGTTTTGGGGTTCTTATATTTAAGATATGCCTGTTGAAAACAAAACATGGTTGTGAAATTTAAAATATTTTTTAAATTCAGTTTTAAATCCGAATATTATATTTGCATTTATCTGATTTACTGATAACTTGAATTTAAGTCTACTATCTTATTTTGTGCTATTTATACAGATTTTCCATTTTGCTTTTCTTCTGTTCTTTTGAATTGGGACCTCTTTTCTTGTTTCATTTTATATTTTATGTTTTCTACTTTGGAAATCATTTTTCTATATTTAGATAAATCCACATATGTAATATTTGCTTACTATTCTTTATTGCATCTGGTATCTTTTATCTGATAATTTTCCTTCTTGCTGAAGTTCATCCTTTAAAATTTTCTTTAAAGTATGTCAGGAAACTTTTTAAATCCTGTTGTTCATCTGAAAATGTCTATATTTTGTCTGTCTTCTTGAAAAATGTCTTTGCTAGATGAGGAATTAAAAGTATACAGTTGTATTTTATGGCTTCATTGCTGCTGTTGAGAAATCAGTTATTAATTCAGCTGTTCTTCCTTGAAAGATAATATTTTTTTGTTCTAGCTGATTTTTTTAAGGTCTTTGTTTTTGGTGTTCTTCAGTTTCATTATGACATTGTCTATTTATACATTTTTTTTATTGGTTTTATTTTTTTGGATTGGAGATGTATTGCCTCTCAGCAATTCTGAAATGCTATCATCTATTTTATCTTTGAGTACTTTTTTTTTTCTTTTATAATTGTTTGTAGCTTAAGCCTTTCACTCTACCCTCATTGTTCTCCTGTGTTGGGAATTTTCTTTCCACCCCTCCAGATTGTTTCTTCTCCACTCTGCTCTGTTTTCTGGCCCAGTAACCTCTATATTATGCATCATCTAAGTTTTCTTGCCTCTGGTATCCTGGTGTGCTTGGCCAATGATAGGTACCATCAGGACATTTCAGTATAGAGGAGAGACAGTAGGATTTATTTCCCAACCTGCATCTTTAGTAGGCTGTGGGCGAGCAGAAGCTGCATTCTTCTACCAAAGTTTGCAGTTCCTCTTGGACAACCCTTTCCTATAGCTCCAATTACAGCTCCCTCCAATTTCTTGTAAACTCTCCTTTTCTATTCTCCTTTATACATGGAGGTGAAAATGACTTTTTTGCTGTTGCCAACCTCAGGATGCGTCAGCATGCCTTGTTTATTTAATTATACCTATCTTATTTTCAGAAATCCACCTAGTTATTGTTATAGCCTCTTGTTCTTTTTTCACATTTCCATTGTGTATTTCTTGAAACACATACACTTTAGAAGGCTCTAGTATTTAAGGACTTTGTGATTTGATTCCTCTGCTTCTTTGATACAAAGTTCCTGCTGACTTTGATACAGGATGCAGGGTGTTTTACGGTTTCCTGTTTCTTTGTATATTTAATGGTTTTATATAATGAACTTATTTTTATTGGACATTTATCTTTGAGGATTTTTTTAGGCCCTCATTAGTGTATTTTACTCCAAAGAATATCTAAGCTTTATTTCCAGACTCGAAGACTATTTCCAGCCACTAAAACAGGAGCTCGAGGTCCTTAGGGTTTAGCAGATTCCCTTACAGTTAAATCTATCTTCAATTCTTACCTACCTTCTAAAAGGTTCTCCTTGATTTAGCTTTTAGCTACTTCCTAATTTTTTAGCCAATGTGGCAACTCACTTAAAAATATATCACTTGTATTTTATCCTGATTTTTTAGTTGTTTTTATGGAAAGATACTTTCAGGGTGTTTAGTGCTTCATGCTGACGATAACAGAGATCCCATATAAAAATCAAATAAATTCAGTTGTCATGATGATATATTTTAGAAGAGATAAAACAAGCTAATATGAATTATTTAAAATGCGTTATATTAAAAATATGATGTAATTGAGCCTTAGAAATCCTGTCTCTAAGCTGCCAGAAATGACACAAGACAGGAAGTAGCAAAGATAGGATTCACATTTCACTCATTCCCAAATCTCTAAGACTTCTGTTAACCCTAGCTGTTTTGCATTACATCAGAATAACATTACTAAGAATACATATTGTTACTTTAGGCTCAGTTAAGAGCCATTAAATGCTGATAATACAGGTATAAAAATGATGACATGAAAAAGGGCTGCTATGAGATACATTGGAAAGAATCAATAAAATAGTATATGGATTTTAAACAAAAAGTTCCCATCATTTTCAATAGTAGTAAATTAAAAGAATTTATTTCACTGGCCAAAAATGTTCTATGAAAAAGCACAGAGGATAAATAAGTCTGTGACTCTGGTGAAGGACCTGAAATAATGGACAGCCTGAAACATAACATGACAAAAGCCAGTTATTTTAGCAGGACTATTCCTAGACAAAATTTTAAAATAGGAAGAAAATTCATCTACATAAGTCCTCGTCTCCTTTTGTTAATTTTCCTTACTTTCCATGCTTTCTCTGCCTTTATTCTTTCTACATTCTCTGCAGACCTAGGTAAGTTAATAATATCAAAAGGTAAATTAATTCAATATTATAATACTTTACATATAGAAGGCACATCAGGGGATAAATACAATGTATAAATTTTACTTGTGGCAATTCAGATACATAGCACCTGGATGAAGAGGATCTTTGGAAATCTTATACTTTTCAAATTGGATGATACAGATAAACTTATAATCTGCTTCCATATATGATTGTATATGTCATTCTGAAGTAATTCTACCTATAAGACATAGTGTGAAACACTGCTAATGCTTTACATGAAATCATCTATGCAAAGATAATACTATTAAAATTCTAATAAATTGTTGTCTTAAATAATTATAATGCTTCTAACTAGTCATTATACTTTCAAAATATTATTCTTTTAGTCTTTGAGATTAATCATAGAATAATGCTATCTTAGGAATGTTTATCACTTTCATAACACAGAAGTGCTGGTGAGAAATTAGGTCAGTGTGAATTTAGGTCAATAACCAGTATCACAGCACACACACATATACATGGATGGACAATATAAGTATCTACTTTGGGGTTTATAATAGACTGTGGAGGTTTACAATAAAATGAAATATTATTATTTTTTGCTTCTTATCAAATATTTACGTCTTGTCCTTTCCTTTAGTTTTCCTTGTTTTTTTCTTTTCCTTTTCCTTTTATATAATTATAATGTAGTAAAGGATTATGGTAGTTATTTCTTGATACTTTCCATTACATTGTTGCTAAAACTGTTTATCTCTACTATCATTAACATCATAGACATTTGTAAACATTTAATCAACCTCTAGGATCTAAGAGTTCTATTTAATGGAAAACCCCTTTGAAACTCCACATTTTTATATTAAGAGAAATGTTTTTATTATAAGTTACGTTAAATAACCTGAGGAGTTTTGTTATGAAACTAAAGCCACAAGTGGATAACCTCACAATTTTTAAAAATAATATTTTCCATTTATATATTACTATATATATTAATATATTATATATTAATAATGTATATTGTTTATTACCTATTACGATATATTAAGTTAACTGTCATTCTTTTTCATATTACATAGCGATAATATTTTTTGACGTTTAAACTAGAAGATCAACATGTTGAGAAGGGATGCACTGTTTTACGCGTAGTCTTTAATTAGTACTCTTGACATTTATTGCCTCCCTTTCCCTCTGTTCTGCTTCATAAATCAATGGTTCCTAGATTTTGAACTGTGAATTAAAGTTTTAATTGGAAACATGAGAATAATTAGCAATATACTGAAGTTTTCACTAATCTATATTTTTTCTATTAAAATGTTCTGTCTCATAAAATGTTGGTGAGAATAAATAGTAAATTTATCATTATTAATTTAATAAAACCTCATCCCAAAGATAGTTTAAAAACATATCATTGCTCTGTGAAATCTCAGTGTCTAGGGCCATTAAATTGCATAATCTTGGAGAGGACCTATAGGGAAAAAATGGCATTCTTGACCAGTTTGATAGATTGGTGGTTGGTTTTACCCTTAGTGAAATAATGCAAAAACAAAACAAAACAAACAAACAATGACAACAAAAACAAGGGCGGTGCATAACACTGATTCTGGAGCATAATACTCTGAAAATAGTATGTGAGTGACTATTGAATATTGTAAATATTGTAAATATGGGTGGATATATTTGAAGATGTGTTGACCAGTCAGACATTTTGCACACTGAATTGAATTTGAGATTGTCTGACTGGCAGCATGGTAATGATAAGCACTATAATATGCACCAAAGAATACTGATAACTAAACAAATACTAATGGCCAACATAAAAATGCTCTTAATCAACATCTATTTAAAAAATGTAAGAGAGAAACAACAAACATTTATTCTCTTTGTAAATTCAGCTCAATTCCAGCAGAAAAGTCAGGAGATAAAAATGGCAGCAAATAAAACAATCTTTATTTCCAGAATGTCCTTTTCTCCACACAAAAATTTATTTCTCATCCTTTTACCAGTATTGCTTTACTTAGGAGTCTCTAGCATTGAACAAAAGCTGTGTTTGCTAGCACTGAATGGTATAATTCCTAAACCTTTGACCTAGCATGACATTTTCTTCTACATTGGATTGCATTGTGTGAATAGGCATTGGTAAATTATAAAGTTAGATAATAAATGAATTCATAAGACATTATGTATAAATTTAGTTGTCTAATCTGAAATAGCTCTCATCATTAAAACTAAGATTTTATTAGATCTTGTATTTGTTATAGTCTATGTTTATTAAAATAAGGAAGCTCTTGATAAGAAAATCATGATATATTACTAAACCATGAAAAGACATAATATTTTGTATTGCTCCTTGTGTTGTGCATTTTAGCTAAAGTCTAATATCCAATAAGCACAAATGTGAAAGGAAATTGATCTCTAAATAGACTGTGTTACAAGCTGAACTGTGTCTCAGCTAATTACATATGTTGAAACCTGAACCTCCAGTATTTCAGAATGTAACTGTATTTGGAGACAGAACTTTTAAAGAGGTGATTAATTTAAAAACAGTTTGTTAGGTTGGGCCATAATTCAATCTGATGTGTGTGTTTATAAGAAGGGAAAATTTGGACACACAAAGAGATACTAGGGGTATGCATGCACAGAGAGAAGGACCACGTAAAGGCCCGAGAAGGCAGCCATCAGCAAGTCAAAGAGAGAGACCTCAGATAAAACCAAGCTGCCAGATCTTGATCTTGGACTTTTAATGATGATATTTAAAAATCAAAAGTTCAAATTATACTTGCCATATCTTATTAACAAAGGCAAAGAAAAATTTATACAATGGTTAGGAAATGTTCATCAAATATCATCCAGTAAAATGGAGGCTGAGGCTTAATAATCCAGCTTTAGTAAATAAGTTAGCCAAAATTTACTGAGCATGTATAATTATAAGAGTTAAGTAGTTCATTAACTGCTCACAGTAACTCTATGAGGTCAGTATTTCCCAGAGGAAGAAGTACCTTGTTCAAGGTCATTCACAGCTAGGAAGTGATGGAGCCAGAATTCGAATTCAGGCCTAGAACCAAGTGAACTGGAAAACAATTCTTTTAAATATGAAATTTATTGTGTGTATGTAATGCCTGTACTTTACCTGATTTAGTTTGCAAAACAACATTATGAGGGGAAAAAACATTTTTTTTTCCCTTGAGAACATTTCATTTTCTAATTATGCTGGAAAAGTGAAGAGTTATTGTTATACCCAAGTGGTTAACCCAGACCCCTCTGATTACAACAACATGCGTGAAGCATCTTTCAAGTGTGTCTTACCAGTGGCATTCAGTGATTCAGACTATTAACTGCTTGAGGGAGGAAATCAAGCCATGTTCCTCACTATAGCCTCAATGTCAAAGTGGTTTGAACAAATTAGCACTCCATTTGATGAATGTTAAATAAACATATGCTGCCACAGGGTTCGATAACATACAACCTGCAGTTTTAACTATGAAGTCTTAACTTTATGTGCATTTCAGAGAAAGTTCCCTGAAATATGTGAGTCAATAAAAAAGAAACAGTTACCATTCCACATATGGGAATTGAAACAAGTACTACATTGTTTCAAAACAGAATCAATCTACCATAGTGCCATAAACTTATATGACAAATGTGATATAATATAGTCTACTTGCAGGATCACTCATCAGGCCTTGCTAACAATTATTATACAGTTGTAGTTTTGTTCATGTTATTATGTAGATTATTATCATTACAGGAGCCAATATGTCAAACTGACAATATATGACCTTATAAATTTAAGAACTCAAATTTTCAGCAATTTTTTTTGATGTTAATGACTTTACTTTGAGACATGATGGAAAAATTACAGGTACACACGGAAAAGACATGATAACTGAGTGAAAACAATCTAACCAGAAAGCTTTAATACCTGTCAGCTAATTTGAAGCTGAAATTCTGGGAGCATGACATGCTGCAGGGCCAAAAGGAATGGATACTGTAATTAGTATTCCTCTCCTTCTTTTTCACCCTCTCCTTCAACAGAATCCACACCAACCTCCTCATAATCCTTCTCAAGGGCAGCCATATCCTCATGGGCCTCTCCTTCCTCCATCCCCTCACCCACGTACCAGAGAACAAAGGCATGCTTGGCATACATCAGGCCAAACTTGTGGTCCAGGAGAGAACAGGCCTCAGCAATGGCTGTGGTGTTGCTCAGCATGCACACAGCTCTCTGTACCTTGGCCAGGTCTCCACCAGGCACCACAGTGGGAGGCTGGTAGTTGATGCCAACCTTGAAGCCAGTGGGGCACCAATCCACAAACTGGATGCTGTGCTTGGTCTTGATGTTGGCGATGGCAGCATTGACATTTTTGGGAACCACGTCACCACGGTACAACAGGCAGCAAGCCATGTGTTTACCATGGCGAGGGTCACATTTCATCATCTGGTTGGCTGGCTCAAAGCAAGCATTGGTGATCTCTGCTACAGAAAGCTGTTCATGGTAGGGTTTCTCAGCAGAGATGACAGGTGCATATGTGGCCAGAGGAAAGTGGATGCAGGGATAGGGCACCAGGCTGGTCTGGAATTCTGTCAGGTCAACATTCAGGGCTCCATCAAATCTCAGGGAAGCAGTGATGGAGGACACAATCTGGCTAATAAGGCGGTTAAGGTTAGTGTAGGTTGGGCACTCGATATTGAGGTTTCTACGACAGATGTCATAGACGGCTTCATTGTCTACCATGAAGGCACAATCAGAGTGCTCCAGGGTGGTGTGGGTGGTGAGGATGGAGTTGTAGGGCTCAACTACAGCTGTGGGAATCTGGGGCACCGGGTAGATGGAGAACTCCAGCTTGGACTTCTTGCCATAATCAACTGAGAGCTGTTCCATGAGCAGGGAGGTGAACCCAGAACCAGTTCCCCCACCAAAGCTGTGGAAAACCAAGCCCTGGAGACCGGTGCATGGGTCGGCCAGTTTACGAATTCGGTCCAACACGAGGTCAATGATCTCCTTGCTGATGGTGTAGTGCCCTTGGGCATAGTTATTGGCAACATGTTCTTTGCCTGTGATAAGCTGCTCAGGGTGGAAGAGCTGGCGGTAGGTGCCAGTCCGAACTTCATCAATGACTGTGGGTTCCTGGTCTACAAACACTGCCCGGGGCACGTGCTTGCCAGCACTTGTCTCACTGAAGAAGGTGTTGAAGGAGTCATCTCCTCCTCCAATGGTCTTGTCACTTGGCATCTGACCATCGGGCTGGATGCCATGTTCCAGGCAGAAGAGCTCCCAGCAGGCATTGCCAATCTGGACACCAGCCTGGCCAACGTGGTTAGAGATGCACTCACGCATAGTGGCTAGGGATTAGGAGGCAAAGGCAACAGGAGCAGACACTGGGTCCCGGTTACCGTCCCCTACAAGCTAAGAGTCGAGGTATGTAACACACTGGGCATTTTCAGCAATTCTTAATATTTGTGGGCAAAACTTTAAATCTTGACAAGAAAGTGTTTTCATTTTGGTGATTATGGTACTGGGAACGATTCAAATTCTTACTATTTTTTCTTTCTACTTGAAAAAATATACTAACTGGCTCTTTTGCATCCCATTTCTGTGTATATCAAATCTAAATTAAGTAACCAATACTGTTTCTATGGCAAAAGGGATTCTTAACATACAGAACGCCCATAACTGTGAGAACTTAGGCAGTTCAAAAGACTCTTTATCTGGAAAACAATCTAAATATGAAACATTAATTTCAATATGTAGTCTAATATTCAAGTCAACATACAGGCTTTTCAAACAGCTAATATTAAGTTGGGATATTCTTATTTACAATATTGGATCACACTGAAGATTTGATGGTTTGACTTGCAGGAAGCATTAACATTAGGTACAAACTATGTTTTAAATCATTTACATGTAATATGATACAATTCCAGTATCTGTAACTTAAGAAACAAACCATAAAATTTCCTGCATTTATCAATTAATGTATAAGTGAAAGTTAAAATATTTTTATTCAGGCACCATAATGTTTTGGAAGATGCTGCTAGCTACATTGTATCCTTTTTCCTCTTATTTACCAATAGAGCCCCAATTTTGTAACTAAATGTTAAAATCTTGCATTTCCCAACTTTCAGTGACTGTAAGAGTGGCAATGTGATCTAATACAAACTAAAATGATATAAGTCAAAGTTACTAGGAGTCTTAGGGAAAGTTCTTTAAAAGGAAAAAGAAGACAGGCTCTGCCTGTTTCTCAGTGTCTTCTTCCCTTTCCATTTCTGCTTGTAATATGAATTTGATGATGGTATCAGTGGTGAATACATGTACACAACAGCAGGAGGACAAGAGCCAAATGGCTAGGCAGAAAACTACAAGAAGCTGTACCCTTCAGGAGTGTCTCTGAGCTACCTGATCGGCCTCCTACTACCTGTGGAGGTAATGGAGAAAATTATAGAAAAAAATAAAACACAGGTTGGTTTGGGACAGTTTTGGGTGATTTATATTACTAGCACTTGAATGTAACTCATAACTTATCCAACTGTCTTAGAGGTAAATATATTCAAACATACTACATGTTTGTGAACTCTTTTATTTAACTTAATTAAATGTTTATGGAGCAGTAATTTATCACAGAACCTGAGCAAGTTCATAGCTTTCTTGAAGTGCCTAATTTGCTCTAGGGATTAATTTGCCTACTGGTTGGATAAGACCAATTAGCTATGAGATATAGAATATTGCACTAGTTTAGAGGAAAATCTCAATTATGATGAATGACGACAGGGTATCCAAGTTGAAGCCAAACTATTTGAAATACTTGCCAGCATATCTGGAATGGGTAATTTTGATAATATATCAAAATGCATATTTTAAAAATTAATTTCATTTCTGAGACACACAGTTCGTTATTAAAACAATTTATCATTTATTAATGATGAATAAATGGCAGACAAGTTACCATGTTTGCTATTAACCTGTCCCAATTTCTCTATCACTTGTTTGCAGAAAGATAATAACTTCTCTTGTAGCCTAATAGCAGTTATCATTTTTGTAAAAATGAACTTATAGAAGATGCACAATAGAAGTAAATTGGGCAAAGATTCAAAAATGAGTTTTTAAAATTGAGAAGCTGGATTTCCTACATTTAGAGTGATTACATTGCTTCTTTACCTAGCATAACTACATAAGTGCACTGATATAGAGGCATATTAAAGTTTATTTGGCACATGATCTGTGAGGTAAGACTGGCAACTTCAGCAAGGGTTATCATGATTTGTTATCACAACTCTAATTTTGGAAGCAAATATCTACTAGAATTAAAATGGAGAAAATGGAATTATGATATATTTTTGTTCACCTGGATTTAAGTAAAAGGTAAACTATTAGCAGTTTATATTATTATAATTAACCCAAAATTTCATTTGTATTTTATACATGTAGTTTCCATTGGTAAGATGAAAAAAAAAAACATAAACCAATGACATAAATTTTAAGTGTTCACATTATTGATATTTTTATCTAAAGTTTCTTGTTCTTTCACATTTTTATATTTTCATTTTGTTTCTAACATAAATGCAAGGCGCTTAGTATCATGTCTATTCTAGTCCTATAGTGCTTTTGTTAATTGTGGTAAAAAAAAAATAACATGAGATCTAACTCCTGAACAAAGTTTTAATTGCACAGTACAGGATTATTAATTATATGCACCTTGTTGTACAGCAAATCTTTAGAGCTTTTTCATCTTTCATGACTGAAACTCTGTAGTTATTGAACAGCAATTCCCCATTTTCTCTTCCTCTCAACCCCTGGAAACCACCATTCTACTTTCTGTTTCTATGTGTTTATCTGTTTAGATACCTTGTGTAAGTATAATCATTTAATATTTGTCCTTCTGTGATTAGTTTAGGTCACTTAGCATAACATCCTCAAAGTTCATTCATGTTTTTGCATGTGACAGGCTTTCCTTTTTTATGTCCAAGTAATATTCTACCACGGACACTCAAGATGTTGTCACCTCCTGGCTATTGTGAAAAATGCTAAAATAATCATAAGGGCATAAATATGTTTTTGAGATCCTGATTTCAATTCTTTTGGATAAATACCTGGAAGTGGGGTTGCTGGATCATATTGTAGTTCTTTTTATAAATTTTTGAAAAACTTCCACACTGTTTTCTAAAGTGGCTGCACATTTTACATTCCTACCAACAATGCAAGAAGGTTCTAATTTCCCACACAACCTTGTTAACAGTTTTCTTTTTTTATTAGCATGCAAATTTACTAACACTTTTTAAAAAAATGATTATGGCTATCCTGACAGATGAGTGGTTATACCTCATTGCGGTTTTGAGTTACATTTCCCTGATTAGTAGTGGTGCTAAGCATCGTTTCACAGACCTGTTAGTCCATTTATTTTTCTTCTTTGGAAAAATGTCTATTTAAATTATTTGCTCACTTTTAAATTGGGTTATTATTTTGTTTTTGAATTGTAAGAATTTCTTGTATATTTTGAATATTAACCCCTTATCAGATATGTCATGTGTAAATATTTTCTCCTATTCTGTAGTTGCCTTTTCATTCTGTTCATTGTCTTGCTATGCAGAAGTTTTTAGTTTGATGTCATCCCACAAGTCTATTCTTATTTTTGTTGACCCTGTTTTTGGTTTCATATCCAAGAAATTACTGCCAAGACCAATGGCAAGAAGCTTTTTCTGTGCTTTCTTTTAGGAATTTTATGGTTTCCAGTCTTATGTCTAAGTTTTTAATCCATTTTGAGTTGATTTTTGTGTGTGGGTAATAGGTTTTCTCAATACTATTTCTTGAAGAAACTACCCTTTCCCCATTGTATAGTCTTGATGCCACTGTCAAAGATCATTTGAGCATATATGAGTGAGTTTATTTCTGGGCTCTCTTCTGTTCCATTGGTCTATATGTCTTTATGCCAGTAATAGAATGTTTTAATACTGTAGTTTTGAAATAAAAAAATGTGAAGTCTTTAGTTTGGTTATTTTTTTTAAGGCTGTTATGGCTATTCAGATTCCTTTGAGGTTCCATGGGAGGTAGAGGAGTTTTTCCAAATTACAGAATTGATAAAACAATTATATAATTCTCTGTGAAAATACCATTGGGATTTTGGTAGAGATTGCATTGAATTCGTAGATTGCTTTGGGTAGCATGAGCATTGTAACAATATTAAGTCATCCAATCCATCCACGCAGGGGTCTCTTCATTTATTTAGGTCCTCTTTAATTCATGTTATCAATATTTCATAATTTTCAGTTTACAGGTCTTTTGCTTCCCTAATTAAGTGCTTTATTTTTGTTGGTGTTATTGTAGGTGAGATTGGTTTCTTAATTTCCTTTTTGAATTATTCATTGTTAATATATAGAAATGTAACTGATTTTTGTGTGTGTTGATTCTGCATCCTGCAACTTTGCTGAACTGATATATTAGCTCTAATAGTTTACCTTGTATGTGTGGAATCTTTATGATTTTCTACGTATAACATCATGTCATCTGTCAACAGAGATAATTTTACTTCTTTTTTATTTGTATGCCTTTTCTTTTTCTTGCCTAATTGTTCTGGCCAGTTCCTTGAGATGTAAGCAGAGTTGGACTCCAAATCTAAAGCATGCTGGTTTCTAATCAGTGACCTAAGTCAGGCAAGACAATGACCAGTTGCTTGGGTAGCCATCCCAGAAGCTGAAATGCAGAATATGATCTCCAATCCTCTCCTTTCCTCCTAAGGGAGAAGCTTCAAGTTGCGTACCTTTTCTACTCACACCAAGTCATGCTGATTGGACCAAGCCATGCCCACCTCTTTTGTGTTCTCAGTGGCCCTCCAGGATGTCTGTCAGTTCTGTCAGTGCTCTGAATGAGACACTGACAGAAACCAATTCCCCAGACAGCCCTCCAAAGAGCTAGCACTTTACATGCATGCCCTGCTCTTCTCCTTTCCATTGACAGAGAAGTAGTACCCCAGGACATTCCCTCCTAGGGTTGGAATGGGCTGACGCAGGTAAAGTAAAATTGCTCTTCTTACCTGTTTTAATGCAAGTATTCTCAGCTTTGTGCTTACCTGGGATACTATAACTTCTTAATTGAATTCTGGAATTCTCATAAAGATGTTTTGTTCCATGTATTATTGCTTAATCAATATTTCTGTGAAGGAACAAGGTCTGGGACTTCTTATTATGTCATTTTGCTGATGTCAGTACTCCCACAGTGCTTTTCTTTTAACTTTTAAATAAATTATGTTAATTTTATCTGCCAGTGCTTTTAAAAATAACTTTGGTAGATATAATTGGATTTTCAAACTTTCATTATGTCCCAAAGGATGCATAATTTTGCTCTCAACTATAGAGAAAGTTATAGTTGCTCTTGTTTCAAATATAGTACACTATTTTTTTCTAATAAGTACCATAGGATGATTTGTAAACCAGGTTAAACTTGCCTCAGAAAACAATGTTTTAAAAAATATATTCCTTTAAATAAATATGCAGATTTGAAATTATATATACAGTCTATGAATAAAATATGAAAAAGCCAACATATTTATGCCTCTAAGTTCATGCCAAAACTTAGCTGTATTCATATGGTACCTTCAGCATGTCACCTAATTAGAAAAAGTTGACGTTTGTCACTTATTTTCACGAATCTAGGCATGACAAACTGTCTCAGGGAATAATTTAGCTCAAACCTCAGTCCATAATGCTGAAATTGACATCTGTACTTGTCACTGCTGCTGTAACTTTCATGTGAGGGTAGCATTTCTATCAGTGGCAGCTATAATCAAATGAAAAATGTGCTAAAATATACCCAGTAAATTAGGTAAGCTATCGACAGTGCCAAACCAATGATGCTTGCAATATGCTCCTAAATTCTGCCAAAGAGTATCTGAAAATTTGAAGCACTCAGAGTATTTTTTAAAAGAAATCATTAAAATTTTCTGATTATAAGAAATTGCACAACATTATATTTTGTTTAGGAAGCTATGGCTAAAAACACTAATTGTATACAAATCTTAAAGATACACACGTATCAAACACAGACAAAGACTTCACAGATAGCCTACAATGCATGTTTAATGAATATTTACTACATATATGAAGCAATGTATTCTTGCGTAACAAATGACAAAGCTGCTTGGTTTTTATGAGAATGTTGTTCAATAATATTCCAAAGAATATTAAAAAACAAATTTCTTTTATAATAAACAAAAATTAATATGTGCCAAGGTAAGAATTTTCCTTGAGGAAAAAGACACAAAATTAATAATAGAGTAATATTATTACTGTTGTGCTATGTCCTTGAGTTTCATTAGCAGAAAGAGTCACACTGACTTGAAATTAATATTTGTTTTGGAAAATATTGATGGATTCTCTAACTGCATCTTACCATCTCTTATTACATCCTTGCCTGTCATCATCCATACAGAATTCATACCTGTTGAACCTATTTGAGAAGCGAGCCTAATCCTCATGTGACTGTCACTGAAGGCCAAGAATTATCCTGTGAGGGTGCTGTGGTTTTTTTTAATCAATTTAATCTTTAAGCCATCCTTACCACCCGTAAGCCCTTTGTAGTATCTAAAGCAGCTTGCACAATAAGCTGGAGGCAGTTTGTGAACTGCATAAGAGAACCAGGCTTAGGAGCTTGGTTACCAAACCATAACTTTTACATGGAATTGCATGTGCAGGGAGGAAGGGGAGTCATTTTTCAAATAGCAAAGGTGCCATATGGGTTAGTGGTGTCTTTGTTGACATCTTTCCTGGAGGGTTACCAGAACTTTCCAAATTCCTTCTAATCTCTATTCCTTCCAGTGTCATTATCTAGAGCAGTCCAGAATATTTTTTGAATGTTCTAGATATTTAATTACCTTTTATATGTCATACACAGAGCTTCAAAATCTGAAGCCTAGTAATATTTCCAGATTTCACTTCCTTTCTTCCATTGTACTGTAGGTCTGCTTAAAATCTTGGTTAGAGAAAGCACACACATCATCCTCCCTTCCCATAGCTTTCTCTCCCTTCAAAGTTGAGAGAATAATAAAAATAATAATGACAAGAACAATTTGGGAATACTCACTGTAACTAGGCACCATTTTGGGTACTTTATGAAGTAAATAAGTCACTATTGTATTTTTCACTTTATAAATGAGGCAACAAAAAGTAAAACTTGTATGTCATGTTACTAGTAAGTGGTGAAACCAAGTACTGAAGTGTATAGTGAGAGAGACACAGAATCTAAGAATATCAGTATGTCCACATTCCAATAGTAATAACATTTTAGAGAATGGGAAATCTTGGAAAACTGCAACATAATCTTTAATAAATCTTTAATTATGTGTCTGCACATGATTACTTTCTCAAAAGAAACAAATCTTTTTTTTTTTTTTAACAAAGGCAAATTGTTCCCATTAGACGTTTAAATATACTCTTTGCACTGTCCAGAACACATCTCATCACCTATTTTTACCTAGTGTCTCATAGTGTTATTAAAAGATTAAAAACCACTTCAAATATTTATCACAGAGAGAGCTGAGTGCAAGGAATTGGTTACACAGGAGGTGGAGGAGCTAAGAAGCCCAAGAGGGCAGACAGTAGTAAGAGCTGGAAGCCGCTATGTAGGTAAACAGGGAAGAGGTATGTTTCTGAAGCCAGGGGTCTTGATTTATATAGCACAGTTTGAAACCATAGTGAGCTTATCTGGCAGGAGCCAAAACCATGATGGATGATATGTAGCTGTGGCTAGTGAAGGCCCTTGTGTGGGAGAGAAATATTCTGGCTTTTCCTATTCCTCTTTCTTCTCTAACCAGTGTCTCTTACTGGTTAGTTGCAGCCAGAAACCAGCTAATATGTCTTCTCCCTGGTTATGGAACAAGGCAGAAGAAGGGCAAGAATTGGTTTTTAGGGTAAATAGGCTCCATCCTTGTTCATTTACTGAATATCTTATTCTTAGGCCTTCCTCAGGAGATCACTTTGTTCCTCCTACAGACTCCCACAGAACCATACAATTCACTTTTCATAACACCTCAAGTATTATTTTCTTACAAATTAATAATAGTTAATTTATGAACAATTACCAAGAGAAAGACACTAAATGTTACACACATTCTCATTTAAATCTCCCAACAATCATAAAATCAAGTCTATATTTTTTTCTTAAAGGCTAAGTTCCATGAAGACAGGATCCATTTCTACCTTGTTATGTATTATTAACCTAGTATTCAGGAAGCCCATAGTTTTCAATTGAATCATTAAAATTCCTAGAAATAAATCTGAAAAATGGATTACAGGGTAAACTTTTAAAAACATTTTGTAGTAACTGAAGGAATTTTCATTTGTATTTAGAGAAATCTATTCAAAGAATCTCTGAATTTTATGTGTATCTATCTGGAATGTATCTAGCTACCTAGCTATTTCAGGTAAATATGGAAAGAATCAAATAGCAAGTACACACTCAATGAAATAACATGTCAGTTTAAAAAAATCATCCCATATGTAGCATGTATTCTAAAGTAGATAGAAAATATGAGAGAAATATTAAGAAACATGTATGATTGCTTGTGCATACTTAATTTACATAAAATGAAATTTTGAAAAGGAGAGAATGAATTAGAAGTAGTATTTGAAGAACTGAAAGATTTTTCCAGAAGTAAAAATATAAACTTCAAATTGAAGGGGCCTATAAGTTTTAGAAAAAAATAAGTAAAAATAAATAAATTGTAGAAAGAATGAAAAACATTAGATACAAAGATAAATTCTTGAAAGTTACCAGGAAGTCTACAGAGCATCATAATCAGAATCATGGTCGGCTTATTCACAAACATAGTTGCCAGAACTGAAAATATCTTCTGTGCTGAGGGGAGTAAGCAAGAAATTTGTACTTTACATCCACTTGAGTTCTAGCACTCAAATTGAAAGCAAAATAAAGCCACTTTAATTTTAAAAATTAGACCTTCTTTTGTTTCACAGACTCTTTAAAGGATGCACTATAAAACAAAGTTAAATCGGGTGGGAAAGTAGAATGCAAAAAACAAATGATCAATGAAGAAATCAGTAAAACATATTGATAATTATTGACTTTAAATTTAATAAAGACTAAAATGGTAGGCTTTAAAGGCACCAACAGAACTAAACTTCTACAACATCTAAACTAAACAACAACATAAAAATTAGATAATTATTCTATTTTTAAAAATCTCAACCTATTCCTACACTATATCTTCTATTTCTGTTCTTATAGGCCATAAATCTTCATCCAATATTTGCCAACCATTTTTTTTAATAAAGTGTTTGCATAGCAAATCATTTTCAGAGTTCTTATCCTTCACTCGATATTCAAGATGATGGTTTCTTCCTTATTTTCTGAAGTATTACCTTTCATGCCCACCCCATGGGCCTTATACACATTTAGTGCTGGCTAGCAAAGTGTGTGGATGACTCTTGGCTAATTTTCTGCCCATTTAAGTACAAACTCATTTCTCACTGAAGACCAAAGAAACTGAAAATGTGTTATGTATTTTTTTGGCATTGATAGCAGGAATCTTTTCGTTTATGCCTATAATACATTTGTAGTGGGGACATGTATTCTAGGATTTTGTTTCCTACTATGACACTTCTTCTTTCTTTCCAAGATTTTCCTCTAGATGTTGTAATCTTTAGAATGATGTAGGCCAGATCTGATATGTGCTTGTTGGATTCAACTTCTGGCTGCCTCTAAAAGCAGCTCCTATGACACAGAGTTCTCAATCTGAGTGGCCAGTGAAACCTCTTAAGAATAGAGATCTTTAAACTCCATTTCAGACTTATTAAAAAAGATTGTGTTGGTGTCAAATCACTTAGCAGATGTATAAGTGAAGCCAGGATTGATTAACACTACTATAGAGGTTCAGCTGCACTGGTTTTAAATAGATACCGATTTTTCAGAACCTAAGGACTAGATATTGAAGGGAACAGGGAATGTGTACTGAAACCATGGGAGGATTGATAGAAATGCTTAAAGACCAACATTCCTGTTTTTTTAAAATATATATTTTATTGCATTTTAGTTTTGGGGTACATGTGAAGAACATGCAAGAATGTTGCATAGGTACATACATGGCAATGTGGTTTGCTGCCTTCCTCCCCATCACCTATATCTGGCATTTCTCCCCATATAATCCCTCCCCAACTCCCCACCCCCTGCTGTCCCTCCCCTAGTTCCTCCCTACAGACCCCAGTGTGTGATGTTCCCCTCCCTGTGTCCATGTGTTCTCACTGTTCAACACCTGCCTATGAGTGAGAACATGCGGTGTTTGATTTTCTGTTCTTTTGTCAGTTTGCTGAGAATGATGGTTTCCAGGTTCATCCATGTCCCTACAAAGGACACAAACTCATCCTTTTTTATGGCTACATAGTATTCCACTGTGTATATGTGCCACGTTTTCCCTGACAAGTCTGTCATCGATGGGCATTTGGGTTGGTTCCAAGTCTTTGCTATTGTAAACAGTGCTGCAGCTTCCCTCTTTGTGAAAGCATAGCACAAGCAGCAAAGGAGATTACATCAAGGACTACCAGCTAGATTAGGAAATGTTGACTTTCAAATTAGAAGTCAACATTTAACCTTGATTATGCATGAAACTACAAAGCCAAATATTTGTAAATCCCTAATATCTCTTTTTATATTAGTGTTATTCTAAATGTTATATATGTACCATCTGCTATAACTGTTAGAAATATGAATTTACTTATTTACACTATTTTATTGCCTTATTCCAAAAAGATGAAGAAAAAGTAAAGCAATGGCTTAAGTAGAAATCTATGCAAAAATACTCATCAGACTCCAGACTCTCATATCTTTTTAAAATACCCATTAGCAGATGGAAAAAAAGAATAAAGTAAAATAAATATATGAGGCTGTAGCACTTTAATAGCAATTTTAAGTTATTGTTACAAATTGAGATTAAAGCCATATGGCATGTATTATCCATATTTTCAGTTTCAAAAAAAGGAGTAAGCTATGAGCCTAATTATAAGTATGCTGTCCAATTAGCCATTATATACATCTTTTTAATTGTTCATATAAATAACATGACTTCCAAAATCTTAGAATATCAGTGATAAGTCACCTATAATAAGCTATTATAAATTGTCCACTTTGAGGTATAAAACTTAATATAACATGGCCTCTGACATTGAAGAATTTGCAATTTGGAACAAAAAAAATTCCAGTTCTATTTTATTTTAAATGTTTACTGGAAAAAATTAATTCTGTACCAAGATTTATCATAGTTCCAAACTAAAACAGAAAAATTTATGGTGTCACTTTTATAAAACCTCAAATTTATATTTTCTCATAGGATTATCAATACATAGTAATATATTTTTTGTGGCTTCTCTGCCCTATGGGATACACTAATTAGCTAGATATCAGGTTATTTATTACAAAAACATTTTCTAAAAGAAGCAGTATTGTATAGTGGCTAAAGTCATGTGCTCTGTTTCCAGAGAGCAGTTCAAACATAGGTTAGCTGAGTGATCTTCAAGAATTATCCAGGCTCTCTGTGCCTCATTCTAAAAGTGAAGAATGATGGAAAATATGAAGAAAATGTTGAGTTGAACAAAAAGGGAAAAGAGAATTGGTGTTAATTTAGTTCAAGTATCTTAACTAATTCAATTCCATAAAGAACACACAAAATGGAGAATACATTACAGAAAGACAAGGTAGTTTTCCAGAACTGAAGACCTGAACCTCTATGAGGTGAAGGTCTACCTTCTGAGAAAGTATTTTATAGTCATTGATGCTATAGTTAATGCAGTTTATAAAAATTTCAGAAATACAATTGATTATTTTATACTGAACTTGCATATTTTGAATTTTTCAGTCTTAATGATTTCAGGTAGTTCTTCTATAGATTCCTTTGGGTTTAGTATAAAGACAGTTATGTCATCTGTGAATAAAGAAAGGATTTTACTTCTTTTCCAAACTTTGTGCCTTTTCTTACTGTACCTCCATGGCTGGACCTTCTGATGCAATGTTGAATACAAGTTATGACAATGAATATTTTTGCTTTGTTCCCTATCTTGAAGAATGCACTAAATTAATTAGTAAGTGAAACATTAGCTATAGATTTTGGTAGATACTCTTATTAAGTAGAGGGAATTTTTTTTCTGTTCTAGGCTTGGTAAGGGTTTTTATGACTAAAGGTTATTTTATTTTGTCAAATGCTTTTTTTCTGCATTTATTGTGATGGTCACATGATTTTTCTCCTTGATCCTGTAAATATGGTGAATAAAATTGATTTTTCAGTGTTAATCCTCAGATAAATCTCACATGTTAATGATGCGTTATTTTTGTTATATGTTGGTAGATTGATTTGCTAACATTTTGTTAGGGGTTTTTGTGTCTATTCTTTTAGCAAAATATTGGTCTCTAGGTCTATTTTTTATAACAGGTTTTGCTATCAAGGTTAGTTGGGAAGTGCTTGCTGTTCCAGTATTTTTTGAACAAGTCTGCTTAATATTGGCATGATTTCTTCCCTTAATACTTGATAGAAGTCACCAGTGAAACCATATGGTTAAAAAAGCAAGACCTAATTTTATCTGTTTACAAGAGGTACATTGAAAATAAAAGGATGGAAAATAATCTACTATACAAACTGGAAGCATATGAAAGCTAGTGATACTACAGCTTTATCAGAAAAATGTAAAATATAAGATGAAGACTATAAAGAGAGACAGAGATTTTTGATAATGATAAAAAGGATAATTCTTCAGGAAGATGTAACAACCCTAAATGTGTATGTACCAAGTAAGAGATTCTAAATGTATGAAGCAAAAACTCACATAATAAAAGACAGAAATAGAAACATTCACAACCATATCTAAAAAACATAATACCTCTCTCTTAGAAATTGCAAAAGGTTAGAGGAAATTAGTAAGAATACAGAAGGTCTGAATATCACTCAATCACCTTGTTCTTATTGATATTTATTGAACACTATATCCAACAAAGGCAGAACAGACATCTTTTCATATGCACATAGAATATATTCCAAAATAGATCATATATAGGACAATGAAACAATAAAATCCTTTAAAAATTTTCCCCAAGCAGTGCATTCACTATATCCCACAAATTTTCCTATATTTTTATTTTTATTCAGCTTTAAATATTTTTAATTTGTTTGTGATTTCTTCTTCAACACATGGGCTATTTTTAAATATGTTGTTTAATGTAGAACATTTAGGGATCTTCTAGTTTTTTATTTTTTTTTAATTCCTAATTTCTTTATGCTGTAATCAGAGAATACACTTCATAGGCCAGCAGAGGAGTTGCTTGGCTTTCTTTTCAAATCAGGTAAGAGAGTGGGGGATGCCTCAAAACAATCACACAGTTTTGGAATTTCTGTTAACTCCTTAACAGAATCTGACATTAGTCCCTCAGTCTGGTAAGTAAAGAGAGCAAAGAAGTTGAGAGTAATTGTAAACAGAGAGAGGCATTAGGGTAGTTTAGGTGCACCCATCACATGACCTAGCGAGGAACAAAACTTTCCTATGGCTAAACAATAAGACATATTGCTCATCACTGGGAAAGACGATTTGAACTGCAAAAGAATGTGGGATGCACCATTAGGGAAACAGCTGAAAGTGGCTGGAGGAAAATGTGCTGCAGAGAAATTTCTGTTTTCAGGGAATGGAGTTGTTCTATTGGGTCCTCATGTGATATTGGCTGATGGTTGGCAAGTTTCTGCAGATACGCATTTGTGCAAGAACTCTTTTTTAACTGACTGTGAGAGTTAATCATATATATATATTATATATAAATATATACATAATATATATACACACATATATATATATAATTAAAATAATTTAAAAATTATATTTAAAAAAATATATTTTTTTGATATGGAGTCTCACTTTGTTGCCAGGCTGGAGTGCAGTGGTTCAGTCTTGGCTCACTGCAACCTCTGCCTCCCAGGTTCAAGAGATTCTCCTGCCTCAGCCTCCCAAACAGCTGGGACTACAGGCATGCACCACCACACAGTTATTTTTGTATTTTTAGTAGAGATGGGGTTTCACCATATTGGCCAGGATGGTCTCCATCTCTTGACCTCGTGATTTGCCTGCCTTGGCCTGCCAAAGTGCTGGGATTACAAGCATGAGCCACTGAGCCTGGTCTAATTTTATATGTTAACTTAACTGGGCTAAAGGATGCCCATATTGCTGGTAAAATGTTATTTCTCTGTGTGTCTGTGTGGGTATTTCCTGAAAAGATTAGTATTTGAATCAGGAGACTAAGAAGATCCAAGCTCCCCAATGTGAGCAGGTATCATCCAATCCATTTAGGACCTAGAACAAAAGACAGATGAAGATTGAATCCTTTCTCTGTCTTCTTGAGCTGAGGCCCATTTTCTCCTGCCCTTGGACACAGGAGCTTCTTGGTCCTTCAGATTTCAAGGAGTTACACCTCTGGCTGCCCCCATTATTCTCATGCCTTCAACCTTGGACTGAGAGTTCTACCATCAGCTCCACTGGGTCTCATTCAGGCTGGATTACACCTCTGGCTTTCCTGGCTCTCTAGCCTGCAGTGGCATATCATGAGACTTCTCAGCCTATATAATAACATTAGCCATTTTTCACAATAAATCCCCTCCAATCTATCACACTATCTATCTATCTATCATCTATCTATTCTGTTACTCTAGAGAATACCAACTGATACACTGACTTTTGCAATTTTAATAAGGTTTTCAGTCTATTTAAAACTAGACTTAGACACATGTTTTCACGTCAGCATCTGATATCTTTCTAACTAGTACAATTTTATCAGGGAATATCTGAAGTTGCAGTGGTTATTTTGAGAAAACTTTGACATTATTGAGTGTGTTTAAGAGGCACCTGAGAACAAACAAGAAGAAAAAGAAAAGAAGATAAAGAAAGAGAAACTCCTCATGAACAGATTCTGTCTTGTCTGCCTACAAAGTAAGTGATGATATTTACTATAATAGATCTCCTTACTTTTGATTGAAGGTAACTTCTTCTCATAATTTCTTTTTTACCTTCCTATCCTTATCTTTCCCTTTTTTCTTGGGAGATTTTACAGATAAACTGATCATAACTTTTTGATATTTGAATAGTTTATTTGTATTAAAATAATTTCAAGCAAAATTTGTTATATTTTGAATAAGTAAGAGTAATTTAATTTAAAATGTAAAATGACTACATTTATCTCTCTGATATGGTATCTATGTGAAAATAGCCTAAGCATAATATTTTTATTAAAAGAAAATTTAGTTTTAATATTTCATGATTTAAACTTTATAAAATTATCATAATAGCAATAGGCCCCCAAACTATTATGGCTTCCACAAGGCTTTCAAATTACAAAAACATAAAATTGTATTCACCCACATGAAATAATATTAAGCATCAGTTAAATGATTTAGTGTTATGAATTATTTTAATGCTACCATGCTACCAACCATGAAGCCATAATGGCTAGTTTAAATTATAATTTCCAGATTTTTATTTAACTTAAAACTTTTGACTATTATTAAAGCCAGTTAACTGATAAATGATATTTGATTACTTGAAAATTTTTAAGAAAAAAGATACAGGCGTACATCACCATAAAGTTTTAAATTAAATTTTAAAACTTTTATATGTAGAATGGCTATCAAGTAATGCTATGTGCAAATGTCTTGAGGATCATATATTTTTACGTTCCCTGTAAAATTTGTTAAAGTTCTAAGAAAGGTGTGCTTATAGAAAATATATCTCTTATTGATTTTTCATCTTCTAGTTCTATTTTGCCCAAACACTGAGTTGGTTATTTTGGTTAAAGGTGGTAATTAATATAAAGAATTGAGATAATGCTATCTATAATACTTACATAGGAATAAAAGTATGCATATTCCTACTTACATAGGAATTAAAGAATTATAAGTAGTTTGTATAAGCTGCAAAGTTTATTAATATAAATTTAGTAATATATACATGAATGTGCTGATTATTTCTTAAAGCTAATAAAGTTTTCATTTTACCCTTTATTTTCCTGTACTCATAAATATTTGTGTATGTCTAAATAAACATGAGTATTACAGATTAATTGAAAGATTTATGATTAATAAAAAGATAATAGAAGACAAACTTAAAGTACTGTCCATGTAAAAGGTCTGAGAGAGGTAATCTCAGTTTGTCTAGGTTTCTAGTGCTAATGGAGAACAAAGAAATGTATGAAATATATTTATTCCACTCATATTTCTCATATATGAACTGTCTTCAAAATTGTTTTGGGTAATGTTGTCCCAGAGCGAGTGAATTTATTCCTAATGTAAAAAGCTCATAAAATGTTACAACTTATTACATGGAAAAAATAAAGGAATAAACTCAGAATCTGGGGTGTCTTGTCATAAAATGTCCAAGTTCTCTATTCAGGTAGAATTTCCTTATATCACCAAAAATATTTTACTGACCCTCTGAACTTTTTTGCTTACTGAATCTTTTTGACAGAAAATTTCATTATTTTTGAAAGAAAAGTAATTTCCTAATTAACATTTTAATTATGTGTTTATGAAATATTGCCAATAATGACTTTGTAGATATTATGACTTATGTTAGCATTTTACTGGATTAACAATCTTTATTGATTATTTCTTTTCCAAATTCAAGTAGCGACTCAAAATAATAAAACTTTTAAGATTTCATTTAAACCTAAACTATCTTTGCTCCTCCATAATACAAGTGAAAAGATAATGGAACCATTTGTGATTCATTCTTCAAAGCTTAATTAACTCAAAATTATAGGTTCTGCATTTATCTAACTTAGAATTTTAAAAAAATGACAAAAGAGAAATTCGGTCCTTCTAAATTAATACAATATTTATTATATTAACATAATAAAATATCTATGTTTAATGATTGTGTATTTCTCAGGAACATACTTTGTTCTCTACAAAGAACAATGAATTATAAGTCAAATAAGTGGCTTTGTTTCTGAGTTATTAATTCATTATTCTTACTAATCAGGAATAATCATAGTGCTCACTATTATACAAATCAAAATGTTTACACTGTATGTATGTATGGTTGTGTGTATGTATTTATTTATGACAGAGCAACACTCGTAGCTCTGTTGCCCAGGCTGGAGTGTAATGGTGCGAACTAGGGTCACTGCAACCTCTGCCTCCTGGGTTCAAGCAATTCTCTGCCTCATCCTCCCAAATAACTGGGATTACTGGTACCCGCCACCATATCTGGCTAATTTTTGTATTTTTCATAGAGGTGGGGTTTCACCATTTTGGCCAGGCTGGTCTTTAACTCCCGACCTGGTGATCCACTTGCCTTTGCTTCCCAAAGTGCTGGGATTATAGGCGTGAGCCACTGCGCCCACCCCATTTACACTGTATATAACATGTTCTTTGTCCTAGGACAATCATGAATTGTAACCTCAAAAATTAATTGTGTGTTATAGGTAAATAGACACTTTCAATTCATACCATTATAATGTTCTGGGGATTTCATCTTTCAGAAAAGACATGAGAAAAAAATCTCCCTTAAGACAGTGAAATGGATGTTATCTGGTACTGTTAAAAACTAACAGCAGTGAAATGCTAGAGTGTTTTTACTCAGATGTATCCTTTTGGAGACTTCAAGCTGAAGACATTTAGGAATCCTCCAGACGTGGACAAACTTTGAGAGTATGATAAAGTGTTTGCCAAAGACCTTCAGATCAGGTAGACAATTGCAAGAAGTAGCTATCTTGCACCTAATACCAACAGAACAAAGAACCAGATATCTACAGTCACAGACAGTCATGCTTCAAAGTGCACATTTTTGTTTATTTTCCTATTTTCTTCTCTCCTGTTTTAAAGTTTTGGATTATTAACAGATATTTTTGAGCTGATAACTATGATTCTTAAAATTGCTATTCTTAATATTGCTTTTTGCATTTGTAAGCCTTGATGCAATTCAAATACTGGCAGCAATTTCTTATGATTTAGCTAAAACATATAAACAATCTAGCCATTCAGTCTGTACTCATTTTTATTTCAGTTCTACTCAGCTTCCTTTGATACTGAAGTTTATAAAAATAAGTGACTTGGTTTCCTGGATACTTGAACTAACTGCTATAGCATTAATTGAGGGCAAACCACACAATAAGCCAGAGAATCAGAAATCTAAAACCCCTTTAAGGATGTACCTACATAAGAAAGCTCCTGTCTTCACAGAATCAGCACTCAGAGTCCTTTCATAGAGCTTGTTCAGGTGGTAAAATTTTCACAAAAACAGAGTTTGCAGAAAAGCTAAAGACGTACTGGTGTATAATTGTGAGGTTGATGTTTCAGTTTTATGGAAGTAATTAGAAACCGATACTGCTTAGGCTCATCTCTTAGTTTTTGCTTTAGGGGTACCTGATGATCGATGTACTAAACGTTTCATTATCTAATGCATGATAATTCTTGATGAGTCATGGCAGATAATTAAAATACTATTCAAAAACACCATTTGGTTATAATGGCTAAAAGAGATAATTGAGTAGCCTTTAATAACTCTTGCCAAATTTGGGACATCAAAGCCCATTGGTTACTAGCTATAATTTAGACAGGATATGTTACTCAATAAACTGATACCTGTCATTAAGTTAGTCTTTGATATTATCCAGTATCCTGTTAGGACTATCAATTTTCCTCCATTGACAAACAACAACAACAACAAAAAAAAAAAAAAAAAAAAAAAAACAAAAAAAAAAAAACCAGAAAAAATAATTTCAGAAAAAGAAAACTGGGTCTCAGTTTGAGTTAAAATACTTAGATACTAAAAGGAGTTTTGGATTAGATTAATTTTTTCAGTACAAGCTTCTTTGTTTCACACTTTTTTTCACTTTTTATACTGGAGTTTTGAAAATTGGGTAGATGGTTACTTGCTATAACACAGTACAGTGCAAAGACCAGGAGGATAACAAGACAATATGCCATAGAACACACCCAAAAGGTTCATGAAATTGGACAAGTGGTGATTCAAACCAGAGTTGCTTTAAATATAACAATAATCTTGAAGTGGAATATGTGTTGTCTTAGGTGAAGAACATTGTACTTTCATTTGAACATATCTCTATGGTTCCAAAAAAACAAAAATAATTTCATAAAAAAATAGTAAAATTAGATAATTTATTTAATGTCCCTATATCTGGTTCTACAGGTTTTTCAGATTAGGAGTGAGTGCTTTTGGCTTAATTGACGTACTCTTGGTTCTTAACTTGGAAGCAGACACACTCTAATGATAATAGTCCCCTATTGCATCCATTATAGGAATCAAATTGTGATCTCCAGTTTTAAGTGCTTCTCCACAGTCACTGTTCTATCTCATTAAATGATGCAACAAATACTTTTCCGACAAAAAGAACTAGAATATATGCCACTTTCAGAAACTAGAATGACTACTATCAGAAATTCTATACTTGATCATGACATATCAAACAGAAGTAAAGATCTGAATTAATCATTCCCAGACATATTAGTCTGTATTCAGGCATAGGGTTAGAAATAATCAAATGAATGAATAATATTAAGAACTAAAATGAATACAATTTTTGACATAGTGCTAAACACTGAGAACTGGATTACTTTCTTATATTTAAATTAAACAACACTGAGACAGTGAATTATTTCCCATCTTCATATTAAAATTGAGAAGAAGCGATAAATCTTGGCTGTTCTCTAGGAAATATTTACTTCTGAAAGATAATTCTGTGAATCCTAAATTTCTTTTCTTGACATTAACGTATTGCTTATCAAGACCCACTTCATTGTGCCCTCCAATACTACCCTTTCTCTCTCCTTGCAAAATGAGCTTTAAAATCTCAGATGAGGCTCTTAAACCCTAAAAATTTATCATCTTTCTATTCTGGACTAATACTAAGATTATCTCAAAGTGGTATTTTATTTTACTGAACTAGGCTTAAGGAATTCAGCTTTGCTTCATCAAGTCTCTGTTTATCTTTAAAAAGCATTCTTTGTCTTTTAGAGAATCAACAATTGACATATTAAAATTATTCTATTTAATTAAGTAAAATATGTTAGTTACAGGGAGATGGATTACATAAGGTAAAATTATTTCACAGAGTATTTACAAACAGTCATGAAAGGAAAGAAAGGGAAAGAGAATTAATGTGTATTTGGTAACCATGAGAAACACTATTTGATTTTTAAAATAAATTATCTCATTTAATTCCCCAAAAAACCTGACAATTTTCCAAAAGTTTAGGTAGAAATAGAACTAGTAAGATTACATATCTTGCCTAAGCCTCCATGTTTAGTTGTAATAAGTGGGATGAGGGATGTGATAAGAGATCAGGTCTTCTAACTATCTGTCTTGTATTGCTGCTCTTCTGTCCAACTCCGCTATGCTCAAATATTTACTTAGAATGAACCACAAGACTTGGAACAAAAATTTTTTTAAGGTGAAGATGTAAAGGTAATAATACTTTTATGGAAAATACAAAAACAATGTGAAACATTGATGTGAAATGAACTCAATGAAGATTTAGAAAACCATCTGAATTTATTTAGAGCTATTAAAGACATTTATTCAGTAGTTTAAAATCTACCTCCGTAAAATGAAACAAATGCCACCCTAAATTGTATGTGTATGTGTGTGTGTGTGTGTGTGTGTGTGTGTGTGAGAGAGAGAGAGAGAGAGAGAGAGAGAGAGGGAGAGAGACAGAGAGAAAAAGACACGGAGAGAGAGAGAGAAAGAGAGACGGAGAGACAGAGAGAGACACAGAGAGAGAGAGAGAGAGAGAGAGAGGGAGATGGAGAGAAAGAGAGAGACAGAGAGAGAGAAGAAAGAATGCAAAGGAAGGGAGGAGAGAATTTTCCCAACTAATATGAAGTCACTGTGACTTTTATACCAAAGAACAAAACAAGGGCAATGTGAGAGAAGAAAATTAGAGTCTAATTTCATTCATAAACAAAGTTGAAATATCATGAATAAAATATTAGCAAACTAAATCCAGTCAGATATAAATATTTATATCTTTTATGATCAATATAAGTTTCAAAGTATTCCAGACTGCATGGTTGGTTTAACACTAGACTGCCTATTGTAATTTCCCCAATGAATATATTAGAGGATAAAAATAATACCACTACTTCAGTATGTGCTGAAATATTTTAGATGAATTTCAACTCCGAGGTCTTTATTTGTCAACAAATGAGGAATACTGATATTTCTTTAACCTGAGAGAGGTTAAAGAAGCAAATATCATGGTTAATGGTGAACATAAGAAACACTCCCTTTAGAGCCAAAAACAAAATAAATGAATTCACTATCAACATTTGTATTTATCATTTTGCTGGAACTTCTGAACAGCTGTAATAAGAAAAAAAAAATGATTACAAGATTATAGAAGGTGTTTAGATAACCATAGCCTTTAATCCTCCTACTTTCTAACTATGAAATTTCTCTCTCTCTCTTAATCTCTCTCTGTCTCTCTCTGTCTCTCTCTCTCTCTCTCTCTCTCTCTGTGTGTGTGTGTGTGTGTGTGTGTGTGTGTGTGTGTGTGTATAAAATCCTCTGGATTTGCAGTGATATTAAAGCTCATTTTTGGAATTTACTGGTGAGATTATATTGTCAAGGTTAACTGGACTTTGAATTCTCATTTTGCCTAAGAAAAATGCCTAACAGAAGAATTTGTCACATACAAACAACATAAAAACTTCTCAATAGATTTAGAATTGAACAGAACTGAATAGAATCACACATGTGGTTACAGGACCTGAAAACACAAATCTGCCCATTCTTTTTTCAAGAAACGTGTAACTCTACACTATCCTAGGTAGTAATCAATTAATGCACAGTAGACTCTTTCAAACTAGAAAGTAGGCTTGGTATTATTTATTCAATCATTCAATGAATATGTCCTGAACAACTTATTCAATTTAATATTTTACCTACCAACTTAAAAAGATGAAAAAATCCCATTTATTAAGAGAACTTTATTTACTAATATCTGCATAATTTATAGGTAAAAATTGATATGTGTTGGTCATTTTCACTAATACCCACTAACAGATGATTTTATATGATTCATATAATATTGACATACTATTTTTTAAGAAACATCAGTAACATGATGTATAACTTATTTTGATATATCTTTAAATCCATTAGTTTCATAGGTACTGGAATATATTGCTAGGTTATACAAGCACACTCTCAACTTTTAGTTGTTTTCCATGAGCAAACATTACTTCTTTGTTCTGAACTTTTGTTATTTTTAAAATACAGATATGGTAAAAAGATCATATTGAAAATGTAGCCTGTAAAATAAATTTCAATAAGAAAAATTCCAATTATTTTTATTATAAACACATTTAGATGGATAAACAATGAAAAAAATGTTTTTGTTAAAAATAGAAAGTTTGCATTGTTTGATATCTATATCATTTATACTATTGCCTCTGATTTTTGCTTTATGACCTTATCTATTATCTAGATTCTCAAAATGACTGCTTTACCCTTTTAAATTCAATGCACTAAAATTATTACTGCTATAGTAAATATTGTTAAAAAGCAGTTTTAATAGAATTCTTTTATTTTTAGTCTTTTGGTAGTTAAGCCTTAATCACATTCATGAAGCTTAAAGCAAGCACTAAATATACCACAGAATACTCTGCAGCCATAAATGAGAGTTAGATTATATCCTCTGCAGGGACATGGATGGAGCTGAAAGACATTATCCTTAGCAAACTAACACAGGAACAGAAAACCAAACACTGCATGCTCTCACTTATAAGTGGGAGCTAAATAATGAGAACACAAGTACACATAGATGGGAACAACCCACACTGGTGCCTTTTGGAGGGCAGAGGGTGGGAGGAGGGAAGGGATCAGGAAACAAGTTATGGGTACTAGCCTTAATACCTAGGGGATGAAATAATCTGTACAACAAACTCCCATAACACAAGTTTGCCTATGTAACAAACCTGCACATGTACCCTGAACTTAAAATAGGCACATATACACCATGGAATACTATGCAGTCATAAAAAGTGATGAGTTCCTGTCCTGTAGGGACATGAATGAATCTGGAAACCATCATTCTCAGCAAACTGACACAAGAACAGAAAATCAAACACCACATGTTCTCACTGATAGGTGGGTGTTGAACAATGAGAACACATGGACACAGGGAGGGGAACGTCACACACTGGGGTCTGTTGGAGGGGGACTAGGGGAGAGACAGTGAGGGGTAGGGAGGTTAGGGAGGGATAACATGGGGAGAAATGCCAGATGTAGGTGACGGGGGGATGGAGGCAGCAAATCATATTGCCATGTGTGTACCTATGCAACAATCCTGCATGATCTGCACATGTACCCGAGAACCTAAAATACAATTAAAAAAAAGAAAGAAAAAAATAAAAAAATAAATGAATCACTTTAATCCAATAAAAGCTTTACTTAAAAAAAAGTTTATAAAAGTAATTTTAAATTCTTGAATATTAGACATTTTCTGCTTCTCACTTCTGAATTTTCCTCTTCAGTCAAACTTTCTTTCATGTGTGTGTCAGTTTGCAGCCCAGTCTGACTATATCGTTAGGTCCACTGGCTTTCTGTAATCATCTTTAAATTTAAAAACCATCCCAGAAGCTGAGATGCCAGTGGCTGCATTGTGCCATGTCCAAAGTACCCTAAGAAAGGTGGCCACAGGTATTGTATACATACAACTAGAGCTCAAAGCTAAGACAGAAAGGGTAATTTGGATTTCATAGACATAAAGGAACAGGAATCTAATGGAATTCATAGTTAGGTTGACAGAGTGATCCTCTGTCTATCCAGAAAGCATGAAAGATATAAGGTTTCAATAGAGCCATAAATTAGGTATGAACAGCAACATTCTTTCAGAACCAAGGGATATTTTTACTACTCAAAGCATAGATGAAATCTGTAACAGAACAGCTGAGCCACATGGGAAAACAGATTTTTAAGAAATCTATTTGCAACATTTAAAAATGATTAGCTCAAAAATCTTGCAGACCATATGAATACATAATGTATTATCTAAAGTTTTGAAAATCTACATAAAAAGTAGATGACAATATAGCTTGTCATTTCTATCTCTATAGGAAGCTCTACTAAGTAGAGCTACTTAGAACTACTTAGAACACTTAATGGCTCTTTCACTTTTTACCCTTGTGTCCTTAACAAATCACTTATAATCTTTTTGTGTCTCAGTTTCCATATCTATAAAATGAGTATATTAAGAGAAAACAATTCTCTTTATCTAATTGGACCATAATAAAAATTAAATGTGTTGACAGATAAAAATTATTTAGAGCAGTACATGACAGATTGTAAGTACTTCCAAAATATTAATTTATATTCAATATTAGCTTTATTGTCACTAAGCATAAGTGAGTTAAATTCTTCTAACACACTGAAAAGACTCAGGCCGGATCAAAAAACAAAGTAACTATAACCTATTTATAAGGGTCACACTCAAAACAAAATGACAGGAAAGATTAAATGTAAAGTTTAGACAAAAATATATCAGCAAATAAGAACAAATAAAGAAGTCAAACATTAAGATAATATTATTTAAAACTTATTTCCCCTTGCCAGGGGCAGGGGTTGAGGGGTTTGCCAGCCCCATAGTGGGGTGCTAGATTAGAAAATAAATAAGTAAAACAATAAAAAGAGTTTTATAAAATATAACATTTTATGAGCATGTTTGGCTGAGCACAGTGGCTCATGCCTGTAATCCCAGCATTTTAAGAGACAGAGGCAGGGGAATCACTTGAGGTCAGGAATTCATGACCAGCCTGGCCAACATGTGAAACCCTATCCCTACTAAAAATAGAAAAATCAGCTGGGTGTGGTGGCACATGCCTGTAATCCCACCTACATGGGAGGCTGAGGCAGAAAAAATGATTGAACCCGGGAGGCGGAGGTTGCAGTGAGTTGAGATCATACCACTGCACTCTAGCCTAGGTGAAAGAGGGAGATTTCGTCTCAAAAATTAAATTATTAAATAACATAAAAAATTAAAAAAGCATGTTTTAAAGCAAATCACTTTAAATTGGACAGATACAGTAATATAATTTTGATAGAAAGTTATAATAATCATCTTTATGTAACAATAACAGCATATTAACATAGTTTGCATAAGTGTTAGAAACAAGCAAATTAAAACAAAAAGGACAGTGGTTGTAGATTTAACTCATTTTTTAAAGAAAGCATTTTACAGAACATGTAAACAAAAAATACATAAGGAATGACACCTGAATACTATATTATTGTCGATTTAATAGTTCCAGGTCAAATTTGGTAACTTATGGAAACTTTAATCATGGAATATTTAAAAATATTAACCAGATATTATGCCACAAAAAAGACTTAATAAGTTTTCAAAAGTACAATTTTAAATACTCTTCTGTGATCCTGTTGCATTAAAATTATAAAGTATTAATATACAAAGCAAAAAGGAAACAAAAAACTTTCAATTATTTGGAAATTATAGAAATGCTCTACTTAACTCTTGGTCCAAAGAGAAAATTAAAACTTTAATTTTTAATTGATTTTAATTCTAAAATTAGAAACTATTTAGCAAAATGGTAGTCATAAAATTACGTATTTATTTATTAACTCCATATATAGTCATTATTCTAGTTACTGAGACTCCAATGATGAAAAAGATAAATTTGGTACTTGGTTGGATGGCACTTACTGTCTGGTTGGGGAAAAGTGAGAGGCATTTACTCATGAACTCAATCACTCATTCACTCAGTAAACCCAAGTCATGAAATCACCAAAGTGGGGCAAAACATTCTAAGAAGAGAACAAAATATGATGATAATAGAACAGTGGTTTAGAGTACTAAAAGAGGTTAAAGGATAAAAATTAATGTAAAATGGCTTCTTAAAAAATAAAATCAGTAAAGTGGGCTTTATCTCTCTAATGACATAAAATGATTAATCAGAATTATATAAAATTTAGAAAAAATGATAGAGAAAATTTTAAATGCTATAAGGGAATACTTGGCACTCAGATAACTATAAATTTAATAAATATTTTTAAACCATGTATCACAGTGCAGGTATTGCGCCAGGTGTTGAGGACAAAACTGTGTCCTATCCTCACATAGCTCAGAGTCTAGTGTGGAAGTATCTGGGAAGTACAATATAATGTGATCATTGCTGGAGGGATGGAGGGAAACAACGGGTGCTGTGGGCCCACCTGAGTGGCCACTTGCCATAGGAAGAAATGCACGGGGTCCTGGCCAGTGGGAACAGTTTTCACAAAGTCTCTAAGGTTATAGAGAAGACATTTTATTAGATAATGGAAAGGTTCAGACTGGCTGATGCAAAGAGATGAAAAATATTAAAAATTTTAAAAAAGGCTGTACCGGAAAAGGAGGAAAGACTTTCAATCAGAAAGTCTTGTATGACATGATAAATGTTTTGTAGTTAAACCTTAAGTCAACAAGGGAGGCTTTGGAGCGATATGAGTATGAAACAGACATGATCAGACTTAAAATTAAGATGTAAAACAGATTGTGAACACACTGAGCAGGATGATTATGAGTTTGAGTTTATCAAGCAGTCAGCTAGAGTGTAGTAAGATCCAAAGGTAGAGATTGGGCTTTTAGGGAAAGTGGTGGCAGGGGTCTAAACATTTCACTATTATGTAATTTATCAGAGCTCTGCATTGAGGGTTATCTCACACCAGCCCACCTCTGATAACAAAATGGCACTTTCTCTTTACTTTTTGGCAACTCTTGCCAAAAAGCTCTTGTGGGGCCTTATAAAGAGGGGAAAGAAGAAACTGTCAGAGGAGGACTTGGCCTCCCTGAGGCACTGGCCATAATGATGTCAAACAGAACCAGAACATCTCCCTCATCCACAATCAGCAAGATGACATCAAACCCTGAGATAAACCTTGTAGCTACAAGTCAAAGAATTTTGAAAAATGAAGAGAGATGAGGTCTTACGGCAAAACTCTGAGGCATATCGACAATGAGATGATTTGAGTTCAAGTTGTGTAAAGACTGAGAGGTAGTCAGAAAGCAAGGACCAAAATGAGTAGGATATGGTATCATATAAAACAGCAGGAAATAAAATTTTATGGAAAACGTGCTTACTGTGGTCATTTGTGGCCTTGGTAAGGGCAAGTGAAGTCAAGCAATGAAGACAGAAATCCATATTGCAGTGAATTAAGGTATAAAGGGGTTTCAAAAAATACAGACATAAAGAAAAGATAAATATTTAAGGTGATAGATATTCCAATTACCCTGATTTGATCTGTACACATTATATGGATGTATAAAATTATCATGGGTACTCTGAAAATATGTACCTCTGTTAAGATTCAATAAAAAAAAGTAAAAAAGAAGTGCAGGCAGGCAATGTACACAATTTTCTCAAAAGGAGTAATTTTTATTTTTTTTTGAGGGTGCATGTATTATTTAATGCGAAAATAGGATACTTGGTTTGCAAAAATTTGCTTTACACACAATCTTTAAGACCAATGTTTGTTGAGCTGATGTGAGTACATCTTTTTTGCAGCGGGAGGCCCAACAATATAAATCTTTGCAAATGAGCAGGGTGCATATTGGTAAGAGAGGGAGAGGGAGGTGAAGGTGACATGTGAGAGAGCAGATGTGTGAATAGAAAGGCATCACGGTGGCAAATATTGTATTGACTTTTTTAAAAATGGAAGGGTGTTGATAGAAGAGATGATGATACTTGATGCAATTCTTCAAGTTAAACAGCCAAAAAGAAATTTCACCCAAGTCATCTAGAATATCAATAGGGCTCCTTTGGTCAGTACATTAACCATTAAAGGGAGTTTTACAGGTGAAAATAATATTTCTTGTTCAGGCACAGTGGTGCACACCTGTAATCCCAGCATTTGGGAAGTCAAGGAGGGCAGTTGACTTCAGGCCGGGAGTTTGAGATCAGCCTGGCCAACGTGGCAAAACCCCCACCTCTACTAAAAATACAGAAATTAGCCAGGTGTGGTGGCATGCACCTGTAATCCCAGTACATAGGAGGCTGAAGCATTGAGAATCGCTTAAACCCAGGGGGCGGAGGTCGCAGTGACCTGGGAGCTTGCCACTATACTCCAACCTGGGTGACAGAGCAAGGCTCTGTCTCAAAAAAAATGTAACAATAATATTTCTTGCAGCAAGGCTGCAGCTAAACAATGACAGGAGCATTGGGAAATCTCATTGCTGCCTCTGTGGTTTACCACGTCCTGATTTCTATAATTTTTTATTTCCATAGGTTTTTGGGGAGCAGGTGGTATTTGAGTACAAGAGTAAGTTCTGTAGTGGTGATTTGTGAGATTTTGGTGCACCCATCACCCAAGCAGTATACAATGAACCCATTTTGTAGTGTTTTATCCCTCACCCTTTTCCCACCCTCCCACTGAGTCCCCAAAGTCCTTGGAATCATTTTTATGCCTCTGCATCCCCAAAGCTTAGCTCCCACTTATAAGTAAGAACATATGATGTTTCATTTTCCAGTCCTGAGTTACTTCAGTTAGAATAATTGTCTCCAGTCCCAACCAGGTTGCTGCAAATGCCATGAATTCATTCTGAGTAGTATTCCATTGTGTATATATACACCACGGTTTCTTTAACTACTTGTTGGTTGATGGGCATTTGGGCTGGTTCTACATTTTTGCAATTGGCGAATTGTGCTGCTATAAACAAGTGTGTGCAAGTATCTGTGACGTATAATGACTTCTTTTCCTCTGGGTAGATATCCAGTAGGGGGATTGCTGGATCAAATGAAAGATCTACTTTTAGTTCCTTAAGGAATCTCCACACTGTTTCTCATATGGCTGTACTAGTTTACATTCCCACCACCAGTGTATAAGTGTTTCCTTTCACTGCATCTTTTTAAAGCATGTAACCCAAAAGCCAGAAAGAAAAAGTTACAGATCTGGCTATATAAGCAATTTTGCTTATATAAAAATTGCTTATATAGCAATTTTACAATTTTTATAAAATTGCTTATACATCACGTATTTTGGCAATATTTTCTCCCAGTTTGTTGCTTGTCTAATTCTTTTGACAGTTCCTTTCACAGAGCAGAAATTCCAAATTTCTTTGGTATATCAAGCAATTAAAAATTATAACATTTATTCACAAATGACTCCAAGAAATATAAAAATAACAGGGTAAAGGATAGAAAATAGGCAACTAATCGAGAAAGAAATAGCCAATGAATATTTGGAAAGGTGCCCTATGTTATTAATCAATAAAAATTAAAACTATGAAGTAAAATGATTAATCAAAAGTATGTAAAATTAAAATGCTTGACAGCAAATTTCAGATTTTAGATTAAAATATTTAGATTTTAGATTAAATAATATTAGTTACTAATAACAAAATAAAGGGGGCAAGTACAGGTAAACTGAACTGTTCATTAGTTAGTAATTCTTACAGACATTTTATAAGGCAATTTGGCAGTAAGTATCATGCCTTTAAACACTTAACTCTCAACCAATTAATAGCAATTCTAAAAATACACCCTATGGAAATATATGCTAATTTTACTATTTGAAAGAGCACAATATTGAAAACTATCCATCAACAGGGAAGTAGGCAGCTCTTTGAAGAATGTTTGCAGTGAATAGAAGAGAAATATATTATAAATATGGAAGACATCCAAAGTTGTTTGCTATTAATAGGAAATTCTTATAGAAGGTAAATGAGGAAGGAAGGAACAAGTAAATAGAGAGATATTGCAGATACAGAAAATATGGACAAATTGATGGATGGAGGCAGAATGCAATGTAATCTAATGCACAGGCGGAGAAGTAACCTTTATAGGAAGTGGGATACTGGAGGGAAAAAAAGAGGATAGGTGCATATGCCAAGATGATTACATATTTCGTGACAAGAAATCGATAAATTTCACATCTGATGGTGTCTATATTCTCTGTGATTTAAGAAGAAAACTAGCTTAGCTGGTGAGTGTTGAAAAAGTTGTAGTGAAGTTAGATTTTACGGAAGTGACAAAGAAATAGTTACTTAATAAAATGGGAACAAGAGACTAATAGTAAAATATAGAAATGTTAACTTTAATAGCATCAATCCATGCATTATTTACTTTCATCTAGCGTTAACATTGGTGGGGGAAAGAACATGACAGTAATTAAGAATAACATAGAGAAAGTGATTGAGAATATATTGTAGATACATTGGATAACGTGACATACTAAAGAGTCAAAACTACGTCGACATAGAGATGAAATAAAGAGATAGAAAGTGTAGAGTCATCATGGGACTAAAATCTCCATGTGTTTGAATAATAGGTTATAGGCCAGTTGACTGAGCTTGGAGATGTGCCGGTTGCAAAGTGGGATGCTTAAGTGTAAGGTTACAAAGAGTTGGTATTTCCAGCTGGTAACATGATTCAAGGTAGGAATAACATACTCGATGGAAATACTCTCTAAATACTATAAAGATTTCAATACTTCTTAATTTATGTATCCTTATTTGTAGTTTCAAACAAAATCTCTATTCAACTAAAAAAAGTTTTCAAAGTGGCATCTGTTCAAATCTTTTGCTTCTTTTTAGATTAGATAATTCATTTTCTTACTGTTGAATTTTAAGAGTTCTTTGGATATTTTAAATAACAGACTTTTATTAGTATGTTTTTTGCCAATATTTTTTCCCCGTTTGTTGTCTAATTCTCTCGATAGTTTCTGTCACAGAGGAGAGATTTAAATTTTTAATGAAACCATGCTTATCAATTATTTCTCTTATTGATCATGCCTTTAGTGTCATAGCTTGAAAATTGCATTTGCAAACCCAAGGTCGTCTAGATTTTCTCTGATGTAACATTCTAGCAGTTTTATAGTTTTAAGTTTTACCTTTAGGTCTATAATCCATTTTAAGTTATTTTTTGTGAAGGGTGTAAGGTCTGTCTGTCTAGATTCATTTCCTTGCCCATAGATACCCGGTTTTTCTAGCACTGTTTGTTGAAGAGGCTGTCTTTTCTCCATTGTACTGCTTGTGATTTATTGTCAAAGATCCATTGACTATATTCTGTGATTCAATTTCTGATATCTCTATCTGTTCCATTTATCTATTTGTCTATTCCTTGCCAATACCACAAAAGAAGTTGATGGTATTTTGATTGAGGTTACATAGAATCTATAGATCAGGTTGGGAAGAACTGAGATCTTGACAATATTGAATCTTCATATCTGTAAACATCAAATACCTCTGAGTTTACTTAGTTATTTGATTTATTTTATCATAGTTCTGTAGGTTTTCTAATACAGATCCAGTACACATTTTGTTACATTTATACCTAAGTATTCCATTGGGGGGGGTGCTAATGTAGATGGTACTGTGTTTTAATTTCATATTCCACTTGCTCATTGCTGTATATAAAAAAGCAACTGACTTTAGTATGTTGACCTTCTATCCTACAACTTTGGTATAATCACTTATTCCAAAAGTATTCTTTCCACTAATTCTGATTTTTTGTATAAATGTCTACATTATCTGCAAACAAACTTTCTTTCTAATACATGTGCCCATATTTCTTTCTTTTCTCTTATAGCATTAGCTAGGACTTCCGGTACAATGTTGAAAATGAATAGTGAGAGAGACATTTTTGCCTTGCTCTGGGAAAGCTTCAGTTCCTCCCCATTAAGTATGGTATTTAGGAAACAATTTTGAGAAGACAATGCCTAGTGAAAAGAGGCATATATCAAATATATTAACTATAATATAAAGCTAACAAAAGCAAATTGTGGTATTTGTNAAAAAAAAAAAAAAAAAAAAAAAAAAAAAGAAAAGAAAACAAAATAAGCCAAGATATAAAGCTAGAAATATAACACAATCTGAAAATAAGTAAGCAAATATGAAATCAAAATTTAAAATCACTAAGGAAAAGGAAAAAATCAAATGAATTATGTTAGAATAATTGGTTAAGTTTTCAGAGAAAAACAAGTTGATCTTTATCTTATGTTATATACTGAATCATATTCCAATTCAATTGAAGACTTAAATTAAAAAACACATTGAAACCAAAACATATACGAAACAAAAATTAAGAGAATAATATACTCACAAACAGCTGTTCTCTGAGTAGTGAAGACTTTTCTAATAATAGAGTAGGGAAGACTTTTCTAATAATAGAGTAGGGAAGACTTTTCACTTTAGTGTAGACATTTCTTACAGTACTTAAGAAATGTCTACACTAAAGTGAAACTTCTAGAGGAAAAAAATCATAAGCAATATTTAAAAATCTGCTTTTATTAACTGTGATGAAAGTAATTCAGACCAACCCTTCTAACTGAAAATGATAAAAAATCTTGACAATTGTATTTAAAATTCTAATTAAATACATCAAGGTGCTAATAAGGCAGTAAAGAAATGTGGGTTCAAGATCCAGGACAATAAATACCCAGAAAAATGAGTCTAGCCTTTTCCTCAGGGCATCTGCCGATTCCAAAAACATATCATAGAATCTGACAGTCTTTTGGGGAAAAAATAAGATAAAGGTCTTCAAACAAGATGTTCTTTAGGGTTACACCCTAGAAATAAAGATGAATAAAATATTAACGGGTCCCAAGATGGACTGAAATCCATTTCAGAATAATCTCAAATGTTACATAACTAATAATGAAGCCTCATATAAGTTAAGTGAAAGTTGACAGAACTAAAAGCAAAAATAGATCATTTACAATCATAGTAGGAAATTTTCATGTAACTCTCAGCAATTGATTGAATAAGCAGTAACAAAATTAGAAAGGATACAGGTAATTCAAACAATGTGATTTTAAAAAATTGTCTTACATCTATGGAACACCAGACCAATGACAAAATACACATTGTATTTAAATATACGTAGAACATTAGCGTATTTCATCAAATTTCAAATGTTTAAAATTTAGCAAGAAATAATTAGCATAGAAGTAATTAGAAAATTCCAGATGTTTAGAAATTCAGAAAAAAGTATTCTAAACAGCTTCAGTTCAAAGAAGAAATTAAAATGAAAATTAAAAGTTTTGAAACTACAATAATGGAAATGCTACATGACACATTTGTGAGAAGTTTGTAGCTATATTTGTTTATAGCTTATACCTGTTTACAGCCAGACTTGAAGTGTTTATAGCCATAAATTAATATATTAATTAAAAAGAAAGTCTGTATATAATTAATAAAGCATTCCTTTACAATTCTTAAGTTAAGAATAACAGTAAACACCCAATAGTATAGGAAGGTGGGAAATAGTAAAGCTAATAGAATAAATTAATAAAATATCAAGAAAACATAGACTGCAGATAATTAATAATGCCCAAATTTGGTTCTTTGGAAAGACTGACAAAATGATAAAGCTCCTATGACTGATTCAGAAAAAACAATAGTGAAGGTATAAATATCAGAAATCACAATGAGGCCATCACCATAGGTTCTACAAAATTTGTTAAAGAATATTATAACCAAGTTTATGCTCACATATTTGAAATTAAAAGACAAATTCCAAGTAAAATGCAGCTTAAAAAAATTGATAGAAGAGGGAAAAAACCAAAAGACTCCTTTTAACTATTAAAGATATTTAATTTGTAATTAAAACGTCCCCACAAAGAAAACTCTTTGCTCAGATGGCTTTAGAAATGAATTTTGCTAATCATTAAAGAAAAAATAATGCCAGTCTTACACAAATTTTCTCCATAAAAATTACAATTTTTTGAGGGGCTTGATAAATTTTTTCTAAAATGTATATGAAATGGGCATGGTATAGCCTAGTTTTATGACAGTATTGAAGAACAAGGAAAGGAAATATTCTTACAAATAACATAAAATAATATAAAGCTACAGTAATAAAGATATATTGAGAAACAGATCAATAAAAAAGAAGAGTCCAGAAGGTGACTAGGCACATGTGGCCCTTTGATTAGTAACAAAGATGACACTACTAAAAATTCAGAAAAGGATGAACTTTTCAGTAAATACAGCTAGGTGAATTGGGTAGTCATATTGAACAAAATGAAATAAAACCTGACATCCACATCACCCCATATACATAAGTAAAATCTAGATGAGTGTAGATTAAAGTGTAAAAATCAAAGAAATCAACTTTTAGAATTATATGTAGGAAAATGTTTTCATGACTTTGGGTAGCTAAATATTTCTTATGCAGGATACAAAAAGCATATCCCACCCTAAAAAAGATTAATAAATTTGATATTAAAAAATTTAACCCTTCTGCTTATTGAATGATAAATGGAAAAAAACAAACTATAGAGTGGGAAAAGATATTTACAAATAATCAATATAGAATACATGGAATAAAGGATTTCTATTAATAAATAAGAACAAAATGAATTGTGATACACATGCGCATCTTTAACAGGTACTTCATAAGTAAACATGTACAAATGGCTAATAAGCATATAAAAAGGTGACCAATATCATTAGTTATCAGGAAGATGTTAACTGAAACTACAATGAGATTCTGCTACATGTCCACCAGAATGTCAACAATTAAAGATGACTAATAGTACTATGCATTAGGGCTGATATATAATAGCAGAACTAGCTTCTGAAGGGACTGTAAACAGTACAATAAGTTTGGGAAACAATTTGGCATTATCTACTAAAGTTGAATGTATATTTCTTATTTTTCAGCCACTCTACACGTAGGTATATATAGCCCAGAGAAATGTGTGCACATGTACACAAAATGAACGTTCACTGAACCATTATTTATAGTAGCCCCAAATGAGAAATATACAATGTCCATCTACCATTACAAAAACAAAGAAACAAGCAAATAGAGGTGAATTTGCCCAAACAATGAAAGCTACACAAAAATGAACATGGATAAACTGAATTTCATAATTATAATATTGACTGAAAGAAAGAAGACATAGAAAGGTATGTCTTTTTCTAAGTTGCCTAAAAGTACACAAAATCAACTATGGTCTTAGAAGTTAAACTGGTAATTTCCTTAGGTTTATGTGACCTGTTTTTATTTTTCTTGTAGAAAAGCTATATATCTTTGGAATTAAGATTAAAATGTTAGTTTTCTCTCAGTGGACTGAGGTTTCAATAGATAATCACTCCATTTCCAAGTCATGGAGGACTGCAGAAGAGGTATCTTGTGTCTTAAAGTACCATTTAAAACTCCATAACCCCAAAGGTATTAAGTCAATTTAATTTTAATTTAACTTAATAATCCTTCACAAGGTTTTCTAAGATCATGTTCCTGTGTTTGGAGTTGGAGTTTCCCTGAAGGAATGTCAATTTTCACTGTCAGTTATACAGGGAAGAATTTTATTTTCAGATAGGATCAGAACTTAGGATACGGGTTAAAAGCATTTTCTCTCCCTTCTCAAAGGTCCAAGTAGTAGAAAACCTGAACTCTGATTTAGAGGGATACTCTGAATTTTCCCAGCAGTAGACAACTTGATTCTTTCCCAGAGGAAACAGACAAGGAAGTAGGAGCTACTCAGACACAGCCTTAAGAAGGACCTGAGCCCATCATCTCTTAAGAGTAGCCACCTCAAATAGATGTTTAAGTTTCTTATATTTGCCTATATTTAGTAACCTGAGTTTTCCCTTGCCAAATTGAGTAACAGCATGGTTTCTGATACACTATAGAGAATTATTCAGAAGATCTCTCCTACCCTTGGAAAAGCAACATATATGATTAGAGCACTGTTATTTCTCCTGAGACCTTGAGCCTCATAAATATTCCTTATTGTTCTAAACACCACCACCCTCAAGGTGAGTTTCTATATTGTTCTCCAGAATCTCTTAATTCTCAACATTACTTCAGGTCTTGTGCTTTCACAAGAGCCAGTAGTTCCTGGTAGTTTCACATCTCTTTATGTCAATATATAAAGTCTATAATGTCTTCATCCAGTTTTACAATAATCCTGGGTTTCCTGAAGTCCGTATCAGAGATAGAAGGGCCAAAATAATAATTATTTTCAGTGTCTTAGAAAAAAGACAATTTTCATCTTTTCATGACCTTTCTGAATAGATTACCATTCAGGAAATAGTCTGAATTAATTTAAAAGCCATATGTAGACAAAGTCATTTGTAAAATAATTACAGTGAAAGTATAAGCCACATATGAATAAGAAAGTTTCTGTCCCAAAACTAGTGTTAAGAGAATTATAATTTGGAAAATGATTTACTTTCTTTATGATGTTAAAACTCAGAATTTTTCACCTATAGTGGATAATTAGTAAATTAAGAAGGGGAGAAATAATATTTACCTACAATCACATAGAATTAATAACTGTTATGTATAAGGCATTGTTAAGACAGAAAATGAGTAGCTAGTATTTCTTTAAGGAAGTTACTAGTCTAATTTCAGGATAAGCCAAATATGCAAATAGAGATAAGGTAAAATATAGCAGATAAGAGTCTCTAAAAGATACAAATAGAAAACTTGAAGTTCAGAGAAGAAAAGGATTATAAAAAATAATCTGGTAAAGCTTTGGGAAAGTCATGGTTCAGAAGACGTTGAAGAAGCAAAAGCATGAATAGAATGATGAAGACATTACTGATGAAAGGAAAGGGATGAGAAAATGCAATACAAGTCAGAAAAAGAGTCATCCAGTTCATTAAGGGATTAGCGAAAGTATATGGCAGTAAGGAAAGAAATGCCAAAGGCATAGGAAGAAGCTTTGAGATCCAAGGAGATCGAGAGCATTCAGGGTGGTATGGCCGTAGATAGAAGAAGCTTTGAATACAATTCTAGTTGCTACTAGACTAGCTAGAAAGTCTGGTATGGGCATACATTCACAAATAAACATAATAGATCCTGACAAGCTAACACTCTGAGAGTAGAAAAATAAAGACCTTATTCTAGTAAAAAGATTGCATGTGATTATCAAACAACTATGATATTTCAACCAGGGAATTTGCTAGGGAGAGAAAATCTCCTGTATGCCTCTGAGTCAAGAACATGATGTAAATTCAGTTCTAAAGATTTTCTAGTGTTTTAAGATCCAATCTGAATTACAGAATATATAAGAACTAACAGAATCTGACAGGAGATCAAATGACCAGACCCTGATTTGGAACATTTTTTTCTATAAAGAAATATAAGAAAGTAGAAAGAACAGAGAAATGGCAGTCAGATAAACTTATATTTGAACTGTAATTCCAGGAGATGTTGGATAAGCTACCCCAGTCTTTTACCTAGATTTTGTCTTCCGTGAAACAGTAACAAAACTACCTCATAAGATATTTGTATTACTTTAAATAATACAAGTAAATCATCCTGTGAAGGCCAACTCATCGTTAGCATTCAACATAGTGTATTTATATAAAAAGGAGACACATATTTAAAACACAAATATCCAGTAGAAATGAATAGGAGAAGATGAGAAAAATATCCTATAAAAGAGGAACATTGTTAATAACTTTTCAATTACAGTCACATAAAAGGTTTAGTCATTACAAGATTTCAGTGCCATGTCAGATGGTCAGTCCTCGCTAGTATTCCGCTCTTATTTCTGGGCATACAGCAAGACACTGTCCAGCTCCCTTGCAGCACAGTGTATCTGCCTGAGTGAAGTCTAGTTAATGCAAATAAGTGAGAGTGTTATGTGTCAATTTGGGGCAAACCTGTTAAAACCTGCACTTGTAATACTTACTCTTCTTCCTTATTACCAGTTCAAAGAGCAGGATTCTAGAGCTGTGGTTCTCAAACTTTTTGGTCATAGAATTGCTATATACATTTAAAAATTAACTACGGATCATCCAAGGAGCCCAAGGAGTTTTTTTGTTTTTTAAAAAATGTGGATTATATCTAATATATTTACGGTATTAGAATGTAAAAGTAAAAACCATGTAAATAGTTATTTCTCAGTCTATTTAAAGTCATTACATGTTAATTAAAAAACAGATTAGCAAAGTGGGTATAGTTTCTAAAGGGAAAAAATAGAAGAATGTTGTAAATTTCTTTAATGTTGGCTTCATATAAGATAGCTGACTTATATCTACTTTTGCATATGAAGAATCCAGATTTACACAGATAAATCATTAGGAAAAGAAGGAATCTCTTCAGCAGATTTTGGATATTCTTCTTTGATATGACACAAAAGCTCATTGTTTGTTGAAGTCTCTTTGCAATATAGAATCTGCGATCAAAACAATGAGCTTTTCATATTCTGTTATATTAAAATCCATGGCTCTATCTTTCATTTTTAACAGACTGTTCACCAATACATAGGTTTGTAATTTTATCCATTGGTTGTTTGGAAACTACTGGTTCACTGAGTTATACATATTCTCTAAATGTTGACACATTTTTCAGTATACAATATAAACATCACCACCAATCTTATCAGAGAAGTTTTTAAATATTGAGAAGTTTTCTAGCTTATAATGGCAGATAAAAGTTTTTCAAAAATCTAATTTTCACTTGAAACCATTTGCCACAAATACGTTTGGTTTGTTGTCCTTTAAGCAATTAGCTCACTGTTAATTTTTGGGAAAAATTAATGACAAATACCTAAGTCCAAGCTGTCTGTTTTTTCAAGCAAAAATAATATTTATTAGGGGAAAAAAGACAAATTCAGCTTGAAATTCAAACTTTTCAAGAGCTTTGCCTTGAGACAACCAGTGTACTTTTGTGTGCAGCAGTTATTTATATGTAGATTCCATTTCTTCATGCAGAATATGAAAAAAATTTGAACTCAGAAGTCAAGATATATTGAAAGTAGTAATTATTCCTCCTTATCAAGGAGATTCTTAGTAGAAACTGGTGGTGTTTTGACTATAAGTGAACTGCAGTGAAGAACAGAAGGACTAGTATTACAGTCTGATGCCACTGCTTTAAGACAATAGCACTTTTCCTCACGATTACGTTTTTATTATCAGTGTTAATGTCAACATACTGAAAAAGACACATGATGTTCAAATATTAAGAATATTAGTTTTGATCATGCAGAGCACTCCATTTCAGGTCCACAGACCACAGATTGAGAACTGCCGATTGGGAGAGGGTAAAGTCACAGATGAATGGAACATAACATTTTGATGGATTGGAGCAAAGCCCACACACATTCTGATCCCTTCACCAAACACAGATCTACACTGGACTGAGACATGATTCAGAAATAAGCATTTATTGTACAAGCCACTCACTGTTGAGGTTGTTTACTGCAGCAATAAGCTCTTCTAAATTTGATAGTTTAAAGTTGGGTGCAGCTAGGACACAAAATTAAAATTCTGGGCATTAAGCTAATGCTAAGTGTTTTGAACACAGGTTGTAAGGAGACAAGCTATGAGGCTGGAAAGACTTATTCTGACTTTTCAAATATTTGGTAAAACTATTACTAGTGATAACTTGGAAAGCAGGTACCAGCTTACAAGATCCTATAGCTTTAGGTGAAGTGATGAGAAAATACCAACATGATCATGTGTGTTGGATGGTATTGCTCTTTTCAGTAGAATATTACCAGAAAGAGTCCAGCTCAAACAAGAATTGGCAGGTTTCATTAGCAGAAATGATAGGGAAGAAGAAGTTAATAAATCTGAAGCCTTGCAGGAATGTTAAAACCAACTACTTGTAGGCTCCATGCAATAGGAAATAGGACCAAAAAAAATGGTCTCTGAGAGTCTAAGTCGACTAGAACAGCCTTCACAGCAAAGATGGAACAAAAGATATAGCCTTTCCAACTATGTCTGATGGCCTCATGCAGCTGTGATTAAGTAGAGAGACATTGGAATGTAGATGAAAAAACTTTGGATATAGTTGCTGAAACAGAGTTGACTGAAATAAAATAGATCAAATGCTTACTACATTCTCAAGGAAATTGTATGGCCAAAGAAACTAGGAACTTGAAACTGGTGTTTAAAATAATTATCTGGCCTTAGTACCTGCATGAGCCAGAAGCGGGCTGTGAATATTGGACAGCCCTCAAGAAAGGCACAGCCCCAGTGCTTCGATCAGGTCTGGTAATGGAGAATAATGAAAAAAGAAGCACTTCCCAGAGCTCAGAGCCAGAGTTCCTGAGGGAAAAAAAAATGAGATAAGTTGTTTTTACACAGCAGAACTGAGCTCTAATTAAGGAACGCCACCCCCTTAAACCACCACCACCATAGTGGGGATCTTTCCATTTTGTCTAGTCAAATTTCATAATTGTTATGGGTCAATATCTTCCAGTATTTCTCTTTCTTAGAGTTCTTATTATGTCTCTCTTATTATGCCACTTTTTATTGTCATTGTGTGTGGGACTGTGGATTACTTCTCTTTTTAGTTTGTGGGCTGCAGGCCACGTCAGATCCCATAAGGAAAACTGCCTGTTATCCAAGTAGCTGTATGTTGACCTGGATCTGGTGGCTAAATGCAATCTTGGATTAACTTCATTGAGGAGGAGTGAGTATTCCCTATGTGTGGGAAGAAGAGTAAAACATCCATGAAGTTAAGAACAGATTGCAACAGGTACCTCTAGTGCTTATGCTGACTGACTACTGTGAGGGCCCAGATGCTAAGTCCTGCAGACAAAATCATTTCCTCCACTTGTAGACTCCAGCTCCCACAAGGTCTCAGAGTATATCTGATTGTTTTTTTTTTTTCCCTCTAAGTATAGAAAACCTTTAACTCACAGAGGTTTTTGCACCACAATCCATCCTTGTTACTAATACATTCTTATAAATGACTCCCCAAAAGATTCTAAACTTTTTTAAAATTGAAGATTCAATAACTGTTGATTGAGAAACTACCAGTGCCAGGCATTGTAGCAAGTGCTGGTGATACAATGATAAGCAAATCAGATGTAGTCCCTGCCCTCATATAAATACTATGATTGCTTTTGCTGACATGCTTGCATTTGACTCGATATGCATTATATGCCATACTAGTCCTGCTTAGTACTGAAACCCAAACTCTAGCTGCTGCCACTCACATTCCAACATAATTGGCACATCCATTCAATTATCATAGCTGAGAGCCAAATGTTTGAAAAGGAGGGGCATTAAAAATGAAACTGACCACTACAATTCCCAGCCATGTTGCTGATTAGAAATGGAATTTCTTTGACATGCAGCTTGGGATATATAGATGTAGGATTACAAATGCAAATACAATATGGAAATTAAATTCTTCTCAAAGGACAATGAATAACCTTGACTTCTAACATTTGAATTTTATCAAGTCTTATAAAGTTAGGCACAAGTTCTGACAGAATTTCTTTATGAACATATGTTCCTCTCACTTTCCAGCAGTATATTCAAAATATGGAAGTTTGATTGGTTGTAAATAAGTGATTCATTACAAGACAATTCCTAAGTTACTTACATTGCCCTTCTAGCCTATCCCTTGCCATTTTGAGTATGTCCTTCTCCTGTGAAATATACCACTTCATTTCTCTAAAAGCCCAGCAACGTTGACATTTTTGACAGCTTAGCTTAAGGCAGAACCTAATCTAAGCTGGTCACTCATCAGCAATGTGGAATATTTTAAGTGAAATTTATTTTCTAATGGTCACTCTGAACTTTACATTATTATCTTTCCTCATCATAAAGTCCGTGAATGTATTGAGTCATCAAGCCTTTGAAAAGAAACATTTTCCATTAAGCTTTCTGTAATACACTAACGGTAACTTTAAATAAAAGGTTGCTGAAACTGCTTCATCGAGGAAGCAAACACAAAATCCTTGAAGGCTTCACTATGCTATCTTATAGAATACTTTCATTTTAGTAAAAATTTGATTATGAGGGTACTATTAGGGATTTATGTACAGTATAATATAACCAATTTTAATTTTAACAGAATAATTGATCTATTAATCATTTTCAAATTAAGTACAAAAGTTAGGCATATTTGTTTAAAGTAATCCAAAAGACCTAGGTTTTACTAATGAAAAATTAATTTCCCAGACATCTAAAATTGATATTAAATTTTATTTATTGCACTATGATTACAATATTGAATACTATTTTAAGTAATGTGATATTTATTGTAAGCTTATTAAGACAGATATTAAGAATTGTGCTTTCTTATACACTTCACAATGCTAACATGACATTGGTTTCATAAATGGTACTAGAGAAATATTTGTGGAATTTCTTTGATAATCACATTTAAAATTTGCCTTATCTTTTTCATTACAGTAAATTAATAGAAATCTGGGTAATACATAATTGGTGATTAAGTTCCATCCTCCGACCAGCCCCTACGGAGTGAAAATTCATGTCTTTCCTGTGGTGGAGCGTAAGTGGGGGAGTTTAGATGTAGGAAGGGATTGCTTCCTGATCATTTGAGATTTTCCAATTTAGTGTGTGGTTAGTTATGAACTGTATATGTTTTTAAATCTTTAATTATACTAATTATGTTAAAATAATGATTTTCATTGACATCACAGTAACCAAATTTGAATTTTGTGCAATTGAATCTTTTTTTTTTAATTGTACTTTAGGTTCTGGGGTACATGTGCAGATGATGCAGGATTGTTGCATAGGTACACACATGGCAATGTGGTTTGCTCCTTTTGAGCCCTTCTCAAATTTCTTGCTTCATTAACAATTATATGTATATGCAGGGTATATAAAATTGCACGTATATGTGGACTCTTTCATTTTGTTTCAAGACTGTGTTTAGCTTAAAACAAATCCACTTATGGTGGCTAAAATTTTAAAAAGACTTATTTTTTCTCACATTATTAGAATTCTGAAAGTGGAGAACTGTTGGCATTGATTGAGTAGCTCAACAATGTCAGCTCCATGTTGTCTGTTATTATGCTGTTTTTCCCCTTGAGATGGCTAACGGAGCTTTCTTTCAACATGAGAAGGGAAAAGGAACCTTATCACCAATCCCTGCTTCTATTACAAGGAACAAAAACAAACAAACAAACAAACATTCTAAGAAACTCCCAGTAGTCTTCTGCTAAAGTTTCACTGATCAAAACTGTTGTTGCAAAGCCGACCCTAGTTCCAAGGGAAGCTGAGGAAATGAGAAATTAATTTTCATACCAGGAAAGGGAGAAGAAAATAAAAAATTTTTAAAAAGAAATTATTTTTCAGTCCCTAAATGGAAGTGGCAAGGGATAAAGAGACTAAGTGTTTGCTACAAAAGTGTTTATAAATTCTTCAAAAAAACGGATTGGTGATAAAATTTAACAATAATTTTAAAACAGAAATAATTACATGGATATGTATTCAGCATATTTATATTTAGTCTGATTGTTTTATGCTGAATATTTACCTTAAAGATGGAAAAAGTGGAAGAAAACTATCCTAGGCTCTTGCAAAAACACAAATAAGAATATACTTCAGCTAGTTTTATCCTGTTAGGTAGGATAGGTTGTAAAGGTATCTATATGTCACACTGAGAGACTTTTTCTAGAACCCATGCCTAGCCTGCAAATTTGGGGCAAATGATTGCTAGTCAGTCGAGAATTACAGTTGCCTGATGTTAGGAATTTCACACATTGCCACAGTAAGTAGATTCCTTGCAATTTACAAATAAGAGAGATCACACAGGTTGTTAAATTTCTGTATCCCTCAAGTTACACAGAAGTTAACAGGAGAGCCAAGATAAGTAAATCAGTACCAAGAAAGGAAACGTGAATGAACACAATGAAAGTTGCCTGAGGGTGATTTTAAATTGCTCCTGTTCTTGCACAGTCCAAATTGGTGTTTGGTCAATGATATCAACATGCCACAGGGCAAATCAGTTTTATCTGCCTACAGTACTAATAGGTAAAAATGAATACATTCCCCAGCTGATTTACATTCAGTTTTAGTGGCAAAGAAAATAGTGATACACAGTTATCATGTACTCCAGGGGTGTATGCTAATGGTATTTGACATTGCTTGAAATAAATTGACAATGGGACTGTATTTGGAAATTGTTTGTCAAAATGAACAGTTTTTTATTATGCTCCTAGTGTTTGCCTTTACAATAAAATCTGAAGAGAGGACCTGTATTTGTCACATTTGTTTTCCATTGTTATCACATATGCCACTTCAAGCACAAAGGTGATTAACAAATGCTCCTGGCAATGTAAATAAACAAATAAAATTTTTCAACAAACAGTATATGTTTCTATGTAATGTATGCATGTGTATTTCTTAATGAACATGAAAAAATGTGCAGATTTATAAAGAACAGAGCTATTAAATGTATGATTAGATGAATATTTTCAAATTTCTGAAACCATGAATGATAGTCACGTTCTCACAATTGTAGGTTAGATAAATATTCTTATATTTTCTTAATACTCATTATTTTTCAGGCTTTTAATAAAATCCACAATTGTCTTTCATTATTCTGTCTTATTTAATATGTACTTTTTCTGCCATTTATTCTGCATGTGTAAACTAATGACACAGAGACATACTTCCAGAATAATTCTTTTCTAACTTCCTCCCATAAGCCAGCTATAATGATTTGAGGCAATCCACCAGTAGCTATAGAAATGCTTCTGTTTGCAAAATCTAGAAACATGTTGCTCTGCCTAACATTTGGAAATACACATTCACTTAATGAGCGAGTATTTCAAATTAAATGTTCCTGCTATATGCCAGTCATTGTGCTATGGGCTGAGAATATAACAGTGAACAAGGCATGCTCTCCCTGACCTCACCAACTGGAAATGCAGGCAAAGAAGATCATTTAATACACTGCGGTAAATAACAAAAGAGAGTACTGACATTCAGTGGTATCATTTGAGAGGCACCTCATACCAGACTGGAAGATGGTTTTCACTTGGGGTAAAAACCAAAGGATAAGTACTATGGACTGAATGTGTCCCCCATAAATTCATATGTTGAAATCCTTACCCCCAATGTAATGATATTAATATTTAGAGGTGAAGGCTTTGGGAAGTAGGTAATTAGGTCATAGGATGAAACCCTCATGAATGGAATTAATGTCCTTATAAGAAGAGACCTGAGAGAGCTTGCTGGTTCTTTTCTCTGATCTCTGCCAGGTTAAGTAAGATAAAATGAGAAGATAGACATCTGCAAACCAGGAAGGAAGCCCCTCACTAGACACCGGACCTGCTGGCACCTTGACCTTGGACTTCCCAGTGTCCTGAAACTGTGAGACATGTTTGCTGTCTAAGCCATCTAGTCTATGTTATATATTTGTTATAGCAGGCCAAACTGACTAAGACAGTGATTGAAAGTTCATTAAGTGAAGGTGGGTGAAGTAGGTAAGATTGTTTCAGGAAGATGAAGTAGCATGCAGAAAAGTCAAGGAGTCAGAAAAAATATATCAGATAGAGAACCTGAGTTTGTTTAGTGTGGCTAGAGCTTATAACATGTAGAGTAGAAGGATGAGCCTTGGCTTTAGCACTATTTGCTATATGATCTTGGGCAAGTTACTTGACCCTGTTAGGTTATTTGAACCCCTAAGCCTCAGACTCTTCATTTGTATAGCAGAGATAATAATAAAGTACAGAATTATAAAAATGATTATATATATATTTACATATGTTTCAGTTATGAAATTAAGTCAAAACATTAGAACTTATTTAGGTACAGTATATGGTATAAAATACACAAACTAATTTAAAAAAGAGAGTTCTTCACACCAATATCCGAAAATTCCTTACATGTTTCTTCACCATTATGGGTATTCCCTTAAGTCCAAATAAAGCTTCTATGACAGCAACAAGAGTTTTAGAATAAGCCTAAACTTTCACCTTCCTTATATTGAATATAAAAACATTATATTGTTCTTATATTCACCCCTGGCTGTAGTTACTTTTTAGTAATGAATCCCAGTATATTAAAGCACATAGAAGAATGTCAAATAACCTAATTCTTAAACTTCTCGCAAACTTAATTCATGAGTATTCAAGTATTTTCCAGGTATTGGGATACTAAGTCTAGCAAAATGAAATAGAAAGTTATATAAAATATAATTATCGTTATTGATTGCAAGAAAATATGTGATGATTTTTAAATTTCATATAAGATTAAGATTTTATATAGTAGCATTAATTCTTTTCTTTTACTTCAGTTTCTTTATTTTTTAAAATACTTTTAAGTTCTGGGAAACATGTGCAGAATGTGCAAATCTGTTACATAGGTATACAAGTGCCATGGTGGTTTGCTGCACCCATCAACCCATCATCTACATTAGGTATTTGTCCTAATGCTCTCTCTTCCCTAGCCCCTCAACCCCCAACAGGCCTCAGTGTGTGATGTTCCCTTCCCTGTGTCCATGTGTTCTCACTGTTCAACTCCTACTTATGAGTGAGAACATGTGGTGTTTGGTTTTCTGTTTCTGTGTTGGTTTGCTGAGAATGATGGTTTCTAGCATCATCATGTTGCTGCAAAGGACATGAACTCATCCTTTTTTATGGCTGCATAGTATCCTATGGTATGTGTGTGCCACATTTTCTTTATCCAGTCTATCATTGATGGACATTTGGGTTGGTTCCAAGTCTTTGCTATTGGGAATAGTGCTGCAATAAACATACATGCGCATGTGTCTTTACAGAATGATTTATAATCCTTTGGGTATACACCCAGTAGGGGGATTGCTGGGTCAGATGGTATTTCTAGTTCTAGAACCTTGAGGAATTGCCTAATGATTGCCATTCTAACTGGCATGTGATGGTTTCTCATTGTGGTTTTGATTTGCATTTTTCTAATGACCAGTGATAAACTTTTTTTTCATATGTTTATTGGCCGCATAAATGTCTTCTTTTGAGAAGTGTCTGTTCATATCCTTTGCCCACATTTCAATGAGTTTGTTTTTTTCTTGTAAATGTGTATGAGTTCCCTGTAGATTCTGGATATTAGCCCTTTGTCAGATGGATACATTGCAAAAAATTTTTTCCCATTATGTACGTTGTGGGTTCACTTTGATGATAGTTTCTTTTGCTGTGCAGAAGCTCTTTAGTTTAATTAGAAGCCATTTGTCAATTTTGGCTTTTGTTGCAACTGCTTTTGGTGTTTTAGTCATGAAGTCTTTGTCCTTGCCTGTGTCCTGAATGATATTGCCTAGGTTTTCGTCTGGGGTTTTCATGGTTTTAGGTCTTACGTTTAAGTCTCTAATCCATCTTGAGTTCATTGTTGTATAACATGTAAAGAAGGGATCCAGTTTCAGTTTTTTTCTGCATATGACTAACCAGTTTTCCCAACACCATTTATTAAATAGGGAATCCTTTCTCCATTGCTTGTTTTTTATCAGGTTTGTCAAATGTCAGATGATTGTAGATGTGTGGCATTATTTCTAAGGCCTCTGTTCTGTTCCATTGGTCTATATATCTGTTTTGGTACCACTACCATGCTGTTTTGGTTACTACAGCCGTATAGTATAGTTTGAAGTCAGGTAGCCTGATGCCTCCAGTTTTGTTCTTTTTGCTTAAGATTGTCTTCGCTCTTTTTTGGTTCCATATGAAATTTAAAGTAGTTTTTCCTAATTCTGTGAAGAAAGTTAATGGTAGCTTTGTGAGGTGAGCATTTAATCTATAAATTACTTTGGGCAGTATGGCCATTTTCATGATATTGATTTTTTCTATCCAGGAGCATAGAATATTTTCCCATTTGTTTTTGTCCTCTCCTATTTCCCTGAGCAGTGGTTTGTAGTTCTTCTTGAAGAGATTCTTCACATCCCTTGTAAGTTGTATTCCTAGGTATTCTATTCTCTTTGTAGCAATTATGAATGGAAGTTCACTCATGATTTGGCTCTCTGTTTGTCTATTACTGGTGTATAAGAATGCTTGTGATTTTTGCACACTGATTTTGTATCCTGAGACTTTGCTGAAATTGCTTATCAGCTTAAGGAGATTTTGAGCTACGATGATGGGATCTTCTAAATAACAATCATGTTATTTGTGAACAGAGACAATTTGACTTTTTCTCTTACTATTTGAATATCTTTTATTTCTTTCTCTTGCCTGATTGCCCTGGCTAGAACTTCCAATACGATGTTGAATAGGAGTGGTGAGAAGGGGCATCCTTGTCTTGTGCCAGTTTTCAAAGGGAATGCTTCCAACTTTGGCCTATTTAGTATGATATTGGCTGTGGGTTTGTCATAATTGGCTCCTACTATTTTGAGATTCATTCCATCGATAGCTAGTTTATTGATAGTTTTTAACAGGCAGGATGTTGAATTTTATTGAAAGCCTTTTCTGCATATATTGAGATAATCATGTGTTTTTTGTAATTGGTTCTGTTTATGTGATGGATTATGTATAGATTTGCGTATATTGAACCAGCCTTGCATCCCAGAGATGAAGCCAACTTGATCATGGATAAGCTTTTTGATGTACTGCTGGATTCAGTTTGCCAGTATTTTATTGAGGATTTTTGCATTGATGTTCATCAGGGATATTGGCCTGAAATTTTCTTTTTTTTGCTGTGTCTCTGCCAGGTTTTGGTATCATGATAATGCTGGCCTCATAAAAGGAGTTAGATAGGAGTCCCTCTTTTTCTATTGTTTGGAATAGTTTCAGAAGGAATGGCACCATCTCCTCTTTGTACCTCTGGTAGAATTTGGCTGTGAATCCATCTGATCCTGGACTTTTTTTAATTGGTAGGCTATTAATTACTGCCTCAAGTTTAGAACTTGTTTTTAGTCTATTCAGGGATTCAACTTCTTCCTGGTTTAATCTTAGGAGGGTGTATGTGTCCAGGAATTTATCCATTTCTTCTAGATTTTCTAGTTTATTTGCATAGAGGGGTTTATAGTCTTCTTTGATGGTAGCTTGCATTTCTGTGGGATTAGTGGTGGTCTCCTCTTTATTATTTTTAATTGTATTTGATTACTCTGTCTTTTCTTCTTTATTAGTCTGGCTGATGGTCTATCTATTTTGTTAATCTTTTCAAAAAACCAGCTCCTGGATTCATTGATTTTTTTGAAGGGTTTTTCATGTCTCTAGCTCCTTCAGTTCTGCTCTGATTTTAATTATTTCTTGTATTCTTCTAGCTTTTCAGTTTGTTTGCTCTTGCTTCTCTAGTCCTTTTAATTGTGAAGTTAGGGTGTCAATTTTAGATCTTTCATGCTTTCTCCTGTGGGAATTTAGTGCTACAAATTTCCCTCTAAACACTGCTTTAGCTGTGTCCTTGAAATTCTGGTACATTGTGTCTTTGTTCTCAATGGTTTCATAAAACTTATTTCTGCCTTAATTTCATTATTTACCCAGTAGTCATTCAGGAACAGGTTGTTCAGTTTCCATGTAGTTGTGCAATTTTGAGTTTCTTAATCCTGAGTTTTAATTTGATTGCACTGTGGTATGAGAGACTATTTGTTATGGGGACAGAATACCTCCTCAAGTGGGTCCCTGACCTCTGTGCTTCCTGACTGGAAGGCAGCACCCAGCAAGGATTGATGGACACCTCATACGGGAGAGCTCTGGCTGGCATCTGGCAGGTGCCCCTTTGGGACAAAACTTCCAGAGGAAGGAACAGGCAGCAATATTTGCTGTTTTGTAGCCTCCGTTGGTGATACCCAGGCAAACAGGGTCTGGAGTGGACATCCAGCAAACTCCAGCAGACCTATGCAGAAGGGCCTGACTTTTAGAAGGAAAACTAACAAACAGAAAGGAATCACATCAACATCAACAACAACAACAAAAAATCCATACAGAAACCCCAAAAGTTCACCAATACCAAAGACCAAAGGTAGGTAAATCCACAAAGATGAGGAAAAACAAGCTCAAAAAGGTTGAAATTCCAAAAACCAGAATGCCTCTTATCCTGCAGAGGATCACAACTCCACACTAGCAAGGAAACAAAACTGGAGGGAGGAGTTTGACAAACTGACAGAAGCAGGCTTCAGAAGGTGGGTAATCATGAACTCCTATAAGCTAAAGGAACATCTTCTAACCCAATGCAAGGAAGCTAAGAATCTTAATAAAAGGTTAGAGGAATTGCTAACTAGAATAACCAGTTTAGAGAAGAATATAAATGACCTGATGGAGCTGAAAAACACAGCATGAGAACTTTGTGACACATACACAAGTATCAGTAGCCAAATCAATCAAGCAGAAGAAAGGATAGCAGAAACTGAAGATCAATTTAAATGAAGCATGAAGACAAGATTAGAGAAAAAAAAGAATGAAAAGGAAATAACAAGCCCTCTAAGAAATGTGGGACTGTGTAAAAAGACCAAGCCTACATTTGATTGGTGTACCTGAAAGTGATGGGGAAAATGGAGCCAAATTGGAAAGCACTCTTCAGGATACTATCCAGGAGGACTTCCCCAATCTAGCAAGACAGGCCAACATTCAAATTCAGGAAATACGGAGAACACCACAAGATACTCCATGAGTAGATCAACACCGAGACACATAATTGTCAGATTCACCAAGGTTGAAATGAAGGAAAAAAATGCTAAGGGCAGCCAGGGAGAAAGGTCGGATTATCCACAAAGGGAAGACCATCAGAAAAACAGCGAATTTCTCTGCAGAAGCCTTTACAAGCCAGAAGAGAGTGGGGCCAATATTCAATATTTTTAAAGCAAAGAATTTCAACCCAGAATTTCATAATCCAAAATAAGCTTCATAAACAAATGAGAAATAAAATCATTTATACACAAAAAAATGCTGAGAGATTTTGTCACCATCAGGTCTGCCTTACAAGAGCTCCTGAAAAATGCACTAAATATGGAAAGGAGAAACCATTACTAGCCACTGCAAAATATACCAAATTGTAAAGACCTTCAACACTATGAAGAAACTGTATCAACTAATGGGCAAAATAGCCAGCTAGCAGCATAATGACAGGATCAAATTTACACATAACAGTATTAGCCTTAAATGTAAATGGACTAAATGCCCCAATTAAAACACATAGGCTGGCAAATTGGATAAAGGGTCAAAACTCATCAGTGTGCTGTATTCAGGAGACCCATCTCACAAAAAAAGACACATACAGGCTCAAAATAAACAGATGGAGGAATATTTACCAAGCAAATGGAAAGCCAAAAATTAAATCAAAAAATAAAAAAAGCAGGGGTTGCAATTCTAGTCTGTGATAAAACAGACTCTAAACCAACAAACCTCAAAAAACACAGAGGCCATTAAATAACAGTGAAGGGATCAATGCAACAAGAAGAGCTAACTATCCTAAATATATATGTACCCAATACAAGAGTACCCAGATTCATAAAGCAAGTTATTAGAGATCTACAAAAAGACTTAGACTCCCATACAATTATAGTGGGAGGTTTTAAGACTCCATTGTCAATATTAGATCAATGAGACAGAAAATCTATAAGGATATTCAGGACTTGAACTCAAATCTGCACAAAGTGGATGTAACAGACATCTATAGAACTCTCCACCCCAAATCAACAGAATAAACATTGTTCTCAGCCCCACATCTAAAATTGACCACATAATTGGAAGTAAAACACTCCTTAGCAAATGCAAAAGTAGTATTAATTCGTAAAAACTAAAAAATATATAGTATATTATTTTACTGCAGAAAACACTGGTTTGGTATATTATTTTAATTTCACCTTGCTGAAATACATTTATTCACTTTTAATGGAATATCAGTCAATGACATTATGGTAACATAAAAATTATTCTAAGACATCATTAAATGTGGGTGACACAGAAAACAAAGGGAAAATCACGGAGGAAAATACAGTAGATCCTCAATATGCATAGCTTACAAATTTATGAAGCTTCCTACTGGCAAGAATTAATTTGTACCTCAAAATCAATGCTTGTGACAGTTTCATGGTCATTTGTGGACATATACATGCACAAAATGGTAAAATATTTGAGTCGTTCAATGTGCTAATTTCCAGCTGAAGTTGGCTAAGGTGATGGTTTGCTTTCTTGTGTCATCGTGTTATAAATAAATACTCCTTTTTGAGATCTTTAGTGCCACATTTTTGTTTTCTGTGCTTTTTTTTGTTGTTGTTGGAGAGTCCACTGTTTAAAATAGCTATCAAACATAGTGCTGAAGTGTTGCTAAGAGCACAGTGCTAGCGTTGCTAAGAGCAAAAAGGCTGCCATGTGCTTTATGGAGACAATGTGTGTGTTGGGTATGCTTGATTCAGGCATGAGTTATAGCATTGTTGGCCATGAGTTCAACATTAATTAATAAACAAAATATGTGAAATGAAGTGTCTTTAAATAAAAACACATAAAAAAAGGTTACGTATAGATCAGTTAATGAACATCTTGTGGCTAAAGGCTTGCAGAAAACTATACTTGTACATCTTCTAAGAGCAATGACTCAGTACTCAGTAATTCAGTATTTCCTGTAGCAATATTTCAGAATATAACTACCACTTTATAAAAGACAACTTGATAGAACATGATTAGAATTAACTGTACTGACATATTTTATCTCACATATTTAAAAAATTAATATAAACTCAAGATAAATAAGTAAAGGCAAATGACAACCTAGGAAAAATGTTTACAATACTTAGGACAGCAAAGGGTTAATACTGACAATACATGAAAAAAAAACAGATAAAGGTGGGAAATAAATTATATTAAAGCTGAGTGACTTTAACTTAGCCTTTGATAAATTATAGTTAAAATCATTGGTCAAAAGTTTCAAAAATATTCATGGAAAACTTAAGCTGTTGGCATAAGTGTTTTGATAATGAAAACACCATATTTTTATTTGCTTTTTGTTAAATCCAATTTAGCAAACATCTATGTATATTTACAAAAATACTTTAATTAAATTTATATCTAGTCTGTATCTTGTCATCATAAAGCTGAATTCTTCCTAAGTATGTTTAATAAAAAAAACAATGGTTTTTCCTATAATACATTTAATTAAGGACTGTCAGTAAGTAACTCCCAGTCTGCAGCTTATTATAGAAAACTATCTATTAAAATATTTGGTGTAGAAAAGTATTTTTTCTTATGTTTGTGAAATATTTTTGCTCTGGGGATGAATATACATACCAATCTTGTAACAGTTGACCACTACATGTTATAATCAATTAACTTAGTATATTAGAAACGTGTTTCCTTGTTACATTAAGAACAGTTTTTAAAGTGCTCTCTTAAAAATGTTCTATGTAAAAAATTAAATATATCACAAATTTAATTACATTAAAATTCAAAAACAATATTTATCCTTCCACAACAGCAAATATTACAATGAACAAAAGACAAAGACACTATTTACAAAGGCACTCTAAAGGCCAATAAGCATGTTTAAAAAATGAAAGTTACTAGTAATCATTGATATGGAAAACAACAAGAAGTCATCAATTTCAGGCTAAGGGGAGAAAAAGGAAGTGGGAGACACAGACTAAAGGACATGTGCCTGACTGAATGACCAATCTTGTCTTACTGAAAATGATTATGTAATTATGATACTTCCTGACATGGTACAAAAAAAATAGATAAAATATTCTTGCCAAAGGGAAACTGATTTTGAATCTCATTGAGCCTTTAGATCTAACCATCAGTTCACAGGAGAAAAAGAGGGATAAAGGAACAGGTTAAACACTGTCATGAAGGATTAGTCAAATCTAAGTAAACATTTCTTAGGAAAATAGATCCTGTTTCTTCAACAAATAAATTGCGAGAAAGAAAGAGACAAGAAACCATTATAGAGTCCAGTTCTTATCTGTCAGAAATACACATTGAAACACTTGTTGGTGAAAGGATATAGTATTGTATCAGGATTTTCTTTAAAATATCATAGTAAGTAAAATAAATACCAATATAGGTGAAACAAGAGTATAAAATGATCACTGTGGAAGCTAGCTGATTGGACATAGTGGGTCCATTTTAACATTCTTTCTACTTTTTGGTTATATTTGTAAAAACTGTGAAAAGCTTCCTGGAATACAGTTTATAAAATGTCAGTTGTATGGGTCATCTCATTTCTAGGCATTATTCCATATAAACAGTGGGCAGAAATGTTCAATGTTTTATTGCATTGTGTAATTAAAACAAACAATCTCAATATCAAAAAATGATAGATAAAATACATACCTATTGCTCATACATATTGTCTAGCCAATGTGACAACTGTAACTTAGAAGAACAGTTGTCACATTGGCTAAAATAGGGCTTTAAAATTAAGTAGACAGGCTCAAATAGCATCTATTTCATGTACCAGCTGAACACCATTACATATATTACTTATGTCATTTAAGCATATTTCTTAATCCATAAGATGATAACTGTAATAGTACACATATTAACAAGTTATCTTTAGAGTTCTGTGTTATCAGTATTTATTTCTGATAAACAATAGTGGGGTCACTGTTAATTTTTTTCTTTCTTCCTTGCAATTTTAGTTTATTTCCTCTCTCTCTCTCTCTCTCTCTACGTGTGTGTGTGTGTGTGTGTGTACAAATTAAGATAAACTAATAAATTTATTTCATCTCAATTTCATACAATAAAACTTTTCATTAGCTGAGATTAAAATATATAGATTAACATATTTAATCATTTTCTCCCACTGTTGTGTGTAATTAATCACCTTTATGAATACATAGATGGAGTCAGATTTAAATAACTGGAGGATATCATCATTTCTGAATGTACAGACCAAAAGCAATATTCTAAGAACTGTAATAAACAAATTAGCCCAGAGTCAAACTGTGAAGTCTGTAGTCTCTCTCCATTCTTTCTCTTCGCTTTTACAGGCTAGTTTTTCTCCCATCTGAACTCCAAAGCTGGGTACTTTCAAGCTGAGTCTGCTCATCTTTCAAATATCCTATTCTCTGGATAATTTTTCTATGGAGAAACACTGATATTATAAAATCATGTCATAATAGGTAATATGAACATACTTTCTGTAAGTGTATCATTTTTTCTGTATAAAATTACACATAGAGAGTAACTTATAGGAAATGCCAGTTCTTTAAAGTTACTTAGGTAAAATATTTGCTAAAATATAGGGTTTTGAGGTTAGAATTCTTACATGTCTTATCCACTTCTGTACATCAGTCACTCAGCAAAATGTCCAGACTGTTGTAAGCACTTAATGAATATAACTGAATTTGTTAAAGAAGCTGTAACAAAATTATATTAGGAACTGAATATGGTAAAGTGATTGGTCTATGGTACTTTTTTATTAAGTGATTTTAAGGTGTTATGGGACATTGACTGGCTGAGTTAGGCTCTCCTCGCACTGGCTGGCAGCATGATATTCTCACATGACTACCTCTCAGCCAGCCAGTGGGCACCCGCAGCACACAATACTAAATACCCTTGCAGAAGTCATAGGTGACTGGAGATGATGCCATAGTCTTGGGGCCCAGGGCCATGCTAACAGGCTTGCAGAGCCTTGGAATAAGAAGAGAAAGAGGTCTGTAGCAGAGGTGGTGGCCAACAGAGAAAATGGCCAAGAAAAGGTGCCTTAAAAATCCCTTTTAGATTAACCTTGAAGACTAAAAGAAATGAATAAAAACTTGGCAGAAATTGGTAAATGCCAAATTTTTTGTAGATATGCGGTGCTAAATAATCAGGAACATGTGTATATTATCGAAAATTAACTGGACAACAATAGAATGTTAGTTTGAGATTTGGGAAATGAAAAACCCAAAGTGAGATAAGCCAAACTCTCATCCAACATGAGAAAAGAATGTTACTATCTCCCATGTCAGCTATTTGCTTTAAAAGAAAAACATATTTCAAACAAAGAGAAGATCCTACTCAAAACCAGGAAATGTGTCCCTTTGAAATGAACTCCCACAGTGAAGACAACTCCAAAGTTCATTTGGGAAGGGCTAACACAAATTCCTCTTCAGGAAACGGACCTTCTAGGATAAGGAAAATCATTTTAAATAGAAGAGTCAATACCTGCTATTCCTGAAGATAAACTAAAAATTTATGTTGACTATTCTAGTTTAGGTAAACATAATCTACTGACAATGTCTTTGAAAAAACTGTGTCTAAACCAGTCATTTGGCAGGAAAGTCTTTTCAATGGGAAAGAAATTAGATTTGCTGGCCTCCTAGTAAACATATGCAATGTAATGTAGAAAATGTAGGACATGTTCTTTGAAACCAACGAGAATAAAGACACAACATACCAGAATCTC